>NC_141705.1:23382406-23829906 GCF_971803275.1 Cyanistes caeruleus | reverse complement strand
CAGGGGCCCGGGCTGCGCCGGGCTCCGCGGGGCAGGGACCCCGCGCCCCCACGGGGGGCCGCGCCCGGCTCCCCCGGCCCCCGGCCCGGCGGCGGGGCCGGCCCCGCAGCGCCTCCGCCGGGGCGGGGCAGGGCGGCCGGGCGGGGAGCGCTGCGCGGGCGCGGGGGAGCGGCGGGCCGCGGGGACTGTGCCCGCGGGCGGCCCGGCCGAGAGCGGGGGGGGGCACCCTCCTCGCCCGTGGGGTTTTTTTAAGTTCCTTTTCGCGGTCAGCCGGAGGGACGAAGTGTCTTCTTCCCCTCCTCCCCTCCTCCCCCGCCACCCTCCGGCCGACCCCGGCCCCGCGCCTGGGGGTGGTCCTTCCTCCGCCGTCCGGTGTCACTGTCCCTTCGTTGGGTCTTGGGTCTCTCCGTTGCCGCCGCCGCCGGAGCCCCGCCGGGCTCAGCTCTAAGCCGGCGGCCGCCGCCGCTTCCTGTACCGCGGATCCGGCCCCTGCAGGGCCCGCGCTCCTCACGGCGGGCGGCCTGTATTTATTATTAATTAATTATTATTAATTATTATTATTATTACACGGTCTACGCAGTTTTTAGGCATCTCCGTTAGGGTTTTCTAATTTTATTTTAAAAGGCACAAACTATAGCTCTTAGTTGAATGTCGCCAGGTATGCTTTCTCTTTTTCCGTGTCTTTCTACAACTGTGTTCTGTGACTCAACTGTATAGTGTTAATATCAGTACAGACTTGTCTAGTTGACCGTATGAATAATGTTTTCCCTTCTCGTAGTCTCTATGGCGTGTCTTTATGGAGAAATAAGGTTCTCACGGGTTCGGTTCCCTTTGCGTTTAGAGAGACCAGGTTCAGGCAATTATATATATTTTTATTATTGGTTGCATGTCGTCTCATTTTTTTCCTTTTCCCTACCTGTTGGAATATGTTTGTGAGCATAATGGTCATAAATTATGTTCAGGGTTTCCAGATTTATTTATATGTGGTTAAAATGAATGCTTCTATTTAAAAGGGGAAATATTTCTACATGTGCATATAGTTTTCCAAGAGTGTACCATTAATTGATTGTTGATAATAAAAGCCAAAAGCAATGTAGTTACGGTGCTCTTCTGACTTCTTGTTAGGGCTTTATCTGGGGGGAGGTCTCGGGGTTATTTCTGATAGAGATCCGAGGCGTACGTCTCAGAACCTGAACCGTGTCATCAAAAGAAGATTTGCTCAGTAGCATCAATCTCCGTTACCGTCAGGAAGACCGTAAATGTCCGTCCCACCATTACTGCCTAATTGTGCCCTTATTAATTATTTGCAAACGGGCTGATTGGGGGGAGGAAGGTGTGTCAGATTTGACCTTTTGTCACTACCTCGGAAACTGGAGAGGGACAATATTAAGCGATATCCGTTAAAACAAGAAGGGCAAACCCCACAGGCCCGGTTTGCCGCCGGCGGGCGGAGGAGCCTTCTGCAGCCCTGACAGCAGCACCTCTGCTGAATCCCCCACCTCTGCTGAATCCCCCACCTCTGCTGAATCCCCCACCTCTGCTGAATCCCTCTGCCGACACCGAGGGCAGCGAGCGGGACAGAGAGCGGGGCTGGTGGCCCCACACACGGGGCTGCTGGCCCCACACACGGGGCTGGTGGCCTCACACACGGGGCTGGTGGTCTCACACACGGGGCTGGTGGCCCCACACACGGGGCTGGTGGCCCCACACACGGGGCTGGTGGCCTCACACACGGGGCTGGTGGCCTCACACACGGGGCTGGTGGCCCCACACACGGGGCTTGTGGTCTCACACACGGGGCTGGTGGCCCCACACACGGGGCTGGTGGCCCCACACACGGGGCTGGTGGCCCCCCACACGGGGCTGGTGGCCTCACACACGGGGCTGGTGGCCCCACACACGGGGCTGGTGGCCCCACACACGGGGCTGGGCTGCGTTCAGCGGGAGCAGCGGGACGGGGCAGCGCCCGGCCCGGCCCATGTGCCGGCGCCCCCGGGGGCACGGGGGAGCTGAAGACACCCGCAGTGGCCAAGTAGAGCGGGCAACCCGTTCCGTGGCAAATCCTCAGGCGAGGTCAGGTTTCCTCCCCGAGAAGAGGAGGGCTCGCTGCTCATGCCCGTGCCCCTGCCAGGGCAGCTCCCGCGGCCGGGCACTCGCGGGTTCGCTGCAAGGACATGGGGGCGATGAACTCTCTCTGACTCTGGCACAGGCCGTGGAAAAAAAAAAAAAAGAAAGAAATGTCTGTCGGCTTGGCAGAGAAGCAAACTGAGCAAGGGCCTTGTCATCTGCAGTGTGCAACATCTGCACGGCTGGGGGGCTGGGGAGAGCACGATTAAAAATATGGCAAATGGAGCAAGTGCTGTTTCACTAATAAAGTACTAGAATCGTCGGGTTTAAAATGCTACAATAAAACATGGAGTGTATTTCCCGGAGGAACACAACTTGAATGCATTTTTTTGAATATGTGTTTTGTTTTAATGTGGGCAGATTTTGTAATTTTAATTTTTCTTCCAAAAGTGATTCCACAATCTAAGAATATCTTTGTTAAAAGTAAATGGTCTGCCTCTAGGAATAACCCAGTTGTGGACTGCAGAGCAGTTCTGCTAATAGTGATCTACATGTAAATGTTTTCCTGCTGGAGAAGCTGCAGTGCTCAATCTGCTTTACCATGGCTGAACCAACCCCTGAGCTTTTAGAAAAGGAGAGACCTGTATTACCAGTAAAGCAACCAACCAGCCAAGGGTGATTTAGAGATATCTCTTCTGGTCAAGCCATGTGAAGATGATGAGGTTAGATTTTATGGCATGCAGTTATGATTTGAAAACATCAAGGGATGACAACACACTACTATTTTTTGGCCAAGTTCACTATTTTGTCCGCTAAAACTTGGGCTTTATTTCTAATGCAAAGGCTTCAACTTCCTACAGTGGATCTAGCTGCTGATCTGCTAGACCTCTCTTTTCTCACACTGTAAACTGGTTTGCATCTTGATCTATCTTCTTCCTGGTAAGTTAAATAGGCCATGTTCTTTACGTCTCCCACAGTCCCTATGGCTCAAACTTCTACAAATTTTCCGGACACAGAACCACTCTCTCCTGTTTCCGAAGATGCCTTGCAGAAAGGATGCTAGGATAGCACCAAACAGCGCAGTGTCTCTCTCTATAATGGTTCATACAGAGCTAAGATCACTTCTGTATTTCTGAGCACAATTTTACACTTAGGTATCTTAACTTACCATTAATCCTTTTTGGAGAATTCTGTTCTGCCACTGACCCCTAAGTCTTTTCCCCAGCCACTGCTTTCCATATTCTGGTTAACCCCATGGCAAGGGGAACCATGGGAGGCCTGTGGCATATGACACTCCTCATTCATAAGGACCAGTGGGTCTGTGGCAGACCAGTTGGAATGGTTAATTCATCAACCTTCATGATTGCTCAGTCAAATAGAAATGGATGGTTTGAAAATACATAAAGTTTACTTCTCCTGCCTGTCTGAAAAGGCAGGAGTTTGAAAAGGAGTATCAGTTAGATAAATAACCTAAGGTTTGCTGCTAGAGGATGGCCACGGGGTACCCAGCAGGACCCCAGGCAGAAAGAGGATGCCAGTACCAGTGGTACTGGTGAGAGCTGAACAGGCAAGATGATCCTCAACACTAAGAGGTGCTCTGAGGCTCACAAAGCAAGGAGGTCTGGGCAAAAGGACCTAAGAAGCCAAAACATGCTCCAGTAAAGAAATTAATGTGTGTGGGGGTTATTTTTCTTGGGTTTACGCCCTTACATTGCTCGAATAAAGGACAATTCATTGTACAATCCAACTCAAATTCAGTATGAACATATTGCATTTTGAAGAGCTCTGAGGTAAATTCACATTGTGTCTTTGGAACAATTTGAGTGATTCATTGTTTGCTTTTCTAAATACCAAGAGTTAGAATTCAGGTCTGATGCTGGATTTGGCTCTTGCACACACTTTCACTTCCTTCTCTCTGATACTTGAAGAGAAAAATTAATTCCTGATTGCAGTATGAATCTCTTTGATGGATGCATGACAATGCAAACATTCATTTTTCTACTAAGGAATATGAAGCCAGCATACAGAAAAACTAAAATTAGTAAAAACAACCCCTTTCAGTGATAAGTAAATTGTTTAATCTTTATATATTTGCACTTATTTAACAGAGTTATCAAACTATTACCAACCAATGGGAAAAGGAGATGTCATGAAAAGTGCCTGTGGTCCATCAGAATATATTTTTAAATACTCTTTTCCTCCCACCCTTTTTTGACACTGTTGAAGTGTACCTGGCAGGAATCCTCTGAATGAGCCTGACTCCAGGCAAGGCTGTCAGCTCACTGCTGTGGTCTGAAGCATGAGCTCTTTCTGAAGTCAAGATCTGGGGTTTATTTATACGGGAAAAAGTCCCTGCAGTACAGAGGGGGACTGGGACACAAAACTCACCTATGAGTGAGTTTTGTGTCCCAGAGTGACACAAAAGACACCTATGAAGCCAGTACCTGTAAGTAACTCTTGATGCACACTTAGCATGAATCATTAAGAGTAAAAAATCATTAATGCATAGATTACCCTCATCATCAGGAAAGCAGACATATCAATGGGAGATGAAGCTTTCTATTTCTGCCACCAATGTAATTTGTTCTTTTACAAGCTATCACCCATCAACTGCTATGAAATAAACTGGTGGCTTCATTCCAGGTGCTACTAAAATCTGGCTCCATCTTAGAAAAACACTTTTGTCCCTTGAGCTCATCATATAGGCCAAGGAATGATCTGAGAGGAAAACCATTTTCTTGATTTGTGAGAAATTCATCCAGAAACAGTTCAAGAAATTTTAGCAGCGAAAATAAAGCTCATGCTTTCATATTTTAGGATGAAAATTTACTTTGGAGGGAAGAAATACTCTTTTGGGCTGATCCTTGTCATGACTAATATATCAACAGGAAATAAAAATATTTGGACTTAAAAAGAAGTATTATTTCATAGTAGTATGACAAGCTAAGGCTACTTATTCCCATTTCTTTCTGAAAGAGAGGTAGTAAGGGAATGCCAGTGACATCTCTTGCTGCTTCAAAGAGTGTTTAAATTACATTCGAAGTCTATCAACAGTCTATCTATTAGATAAAAGTTCAAGCGGTCTTGGGAAGTACAAGTGAGCAAAATTCTGCTTTTCCAGCAGTCTGAAATCTGATGTTGGCACTGAGGCCTCTATCTTCATGCTTAACACATGGATGGGGTCTTCAGAAGCATTCACTTCAGTATTGTTTCACAGAAAGATGTTTATAGAAATAGAATCAATATATTTATTAATTTCCCCTAAGAGGAAAGTCTATCCAGGGAATAAAGTGCACATTTTATTAATTTCTGTGGTTATTCATTACAGAAAAGAAGTGGAGATTGTGAAACCTGTGGCTAAGAGAGCTGGTCATCTGGCATGGACATGGTATTTGGGAAAGCTTGGGTTGCTCCTTTCAGAGGTGTGCATCACCCAGAGCACCCAGATGGAGCTCAGGTACTCAATGCCTTTGGAAGTTAATTCACTTCTTGAAACATGAGAGAGTGTCTGCAGCAGCCCCTGCCCAAGGACATAGCCACAAACACCAGTGCTTTCAGGGCTGTGAAGAAGCCCTCTATGGTTTGAAGAGCAAAGTGTGGGGGTTCATCCACCTTGAGCCATGCCAGGGACCAGGAGGTTCATGCAGCTGCAGCAGCAGCCCCAGCTGTCCACACTTTCCCGGACCTATGAGTTACCTGCAGCCTGCTGTGGCACCCAGCAGAGCTGCAAGTGGGGCTCAGCTCCAAGAGGAGCCAGGAATAATCTCTTCCCTCCACCAGCTTCTTTGTGAGTAGCCATGGACAGGCTGGATTGGGCTCAGCATTGGCCTGTGTTCCTTCTGTGATGCTCTGCAGCTTTCCACCACTGTGGCTTCCTGGGGCTTGTAGGACTCTCTTCCAGAGAACCAAGAGCAGAATTCAGCTTCAGTGAGTCCTTGTGTGTTTGCCTCAGCTTTGCAGATGGGGTATATACTATAAGGTAGAGATTTTCATTTTCATGGAGGTTTATCATAACTGTGTTAGTGGAGTTCAGTGCAACATTCAGTTACACAGACACACTCCACAGGCTGTCACAAGCTGTAGGGTATTCCTTCTTTTCTTTCAACTTGGAAAGTCTGACATTACAGTTTGAAGTAATCTCAAAGCAGTGTTGTCAGGAGAATTCAGAAGCTCTTTGCCCTGTATTTGTTTTGCAATATCAAACTGTTTCTAGAAAGAACTACCAATGTATTTGTGCTGTACTATCTTAAAAAAGGTTATCAAAAGGGGTGAACTCTGCAAATAAGCCGTTCAGGAATCTCCATAGATAATGTTGCAAACAAAATGCTGCCACAACTAGCATACAAATATCTCCTTTAACTCCCTTTAGTGACAAAATTATACACTTTATTTAAAAACTGTGTATCTCTTCATTTTTAATAACAAAATCTCCTTACATCTGGAAGAAGAGGTAGTTAAAACTCTATCTGCTGCTACTGCATGCACTTGTAATGCATTATGTGACAGCCTATCTTAGAACAGTGATGCTTTAAACATCCAAATCTAATTATCACTAGGACTATCTCTATGGAGACAGAAATTTAGATAAACATGGTGTGGGTGGTTTTGTCCTGCTGCAGGAAAAGAGGATGCTCTAGATGGACGTCTAAGCCCTTCACTCCCAACATAATAAATTCCCATTGGGAATGTAGCACTCCTAAAGTATTTCTGGCCTGATTCACTGACTATCAAACCTGGTGTCATTCACAGGAAAGTGGTAAGAAGGAGCAAGGGTGCATATAAGCCAAGAGAAGCGGAGAAGTTATTTGTATTAATAATTTGTATTACTCAGTGCTGTACTGTATAATACTAAATATGAATACTAAAACACTGTAAGGACTGGAGAAATAAGACCAGGCCCTTCAAGTTTTTACTGATTTAATCTCACCTTTCAGTGACTGCCTCACTTGACTTCCTTCCTAAACTGGTTAGAAGAAAAAAAAGTAGGATACCACATAACAGTGTGATTGTTTGATTCCTGACTTAGCTTAGAACCAGAAAAAGGGGGTACTCCCAGTCACTAGATAGTCAAACTGTGTCTCATTGCCACAAGTGAAGATTTTAACTGAATTCTGAAAAAAAGCTGAGCTCTTAAGTAAGAATATCTGGGAGGTACAGCTTCTTTTAATAAAATATTCTGAAAGATTTCTGACATAAACCCACCCATTTCAGGATGGAAGCCAATTGACCCACTTATTGAAGGTGAGACCTTTAACAAAAATTTTTCACCAACAAATTTCTTGTGTGTTCTTCTAAATCAACTGTTGCTGTTCAAATGTAGAAATGGATTTACGAATAGTAGATCACAAGTCTTAGGCTGTATGCCACTCCTTATTTCAATATTCTAATAGCAAGTTAAAGTGTGACCTCCCAGCTTTCCCTCATTTACATGTCTTTTGTCTTTTTGTTTGGTAATAATCCCTGCTATATTCACAGGGTCAGCTTCAGTCCTGGCCACAGTACATTCCATAGCTGAAGTCAAATAAATCTTTGAAAGTGATTAATTTTTCCTATTATTGCTGATTACTTTCACTGATCAATACTTTCACTGGTGTATACCACTAATACATTTAAATGTCAATGTCGGAATCAATTAACCTCAATTATTTCCTTTCAAAGATCATGACATTTTGTTGGTGTTGAGATTTTAGGACATATACACACAAACTTATGGCCACATTTGTCATTAAAATTGTTCAGAATGATGTGTACAAAACCTCATAAGTATAAAATGATTTTAAAAAAACCTTACAAAATATTTAAAAGGAATGAAAATGAAAATATGAAAACACATAAAAATAGGAATATTAAACCCCCTGTAAATTCTAAACCCAGCCATATGCGAATTATGAACGAAAAGGGGTTTCTCTAACCAATGAAAAATATTAATGATACAAGAGAAGATTCAATTATACAACTGTGTGTTGTAATTCTCTATGATTTATAAAAGGCAAAATTCAGATATGCTATACAATAAATTATGATTACGGCGCGACTACACTTTGGTCTAATAGAATCCCATTATTTAGAAATGGAAAAAGAAACCCCATTAGATTATAGGCTTAATTCCCTGCCTGTGCTGAGGTCACTGCTCTTTCAGGCTTGTCTACGTGAAAGCTGCTGCTACAGCTGAAGATTCTTCTTGAGCAGGCAGACATACAGAAAGCAAGAGGAACTCTGTGTTGAGGTTAGCACTCCCATGATAAATAATAGGAATAAAAATAGCTGTGGTGGGTTAATCACCTCAATCAATAGTTTTAAAGAAGAAAAATCTGTTAAGATCTGGGGGGAAAATACCCCAAAATGGCAATGCACACCAGTATTGTCAGTATATGAGGATTAAGGGTCAAGGGAACCAAAGCCACAATAGTGCTCTGAAATGAAAGTAGTCCTGGCACAGCATGAAGAGCCTTGTAACACACCTGAATGTATGAGATTTTTCTGGACCTACAGCTGTTGAGAAGTTTCAGCCAATGTTGGTTTCAAAGGGATCTACTCAGAATAAAACCATGCATTAGGAAACACTTCGTTTTATCTCAAAGCTAAAATGAAGTAGAAGAAAAGCTCTCTTATGAGCATCTAATTGGGGTAGCAGGGAAGAGAGATAGATACAACAGATTAATTTCCCAAAAGTCCCCAGCAGAATTATATCTGTTGTGGGAAGAACAGGTGAGGGACCTTTAAAGACTCCTCATTCTGAGTCCTCAGGCAGAGGAGAAGGTAAGGGGGAGACGTGCTGCTCTGTGTGTCTAGAGGGCTGTGATCCCACTGAAACTCAGGTGCCAAAACCTCTCCATAGCCTGCAAGTGAAGGCTTAGAAGCTCCTCTGAGTGTCTCTTTTGCATTTCCCAGACCAGTTAAGGTTCTGTGATCTCCTTTTCCCCCAGTGATAAATTAGCCACAAAGGATGTGTGTTCTGAAGAGGTTCCTTTGGCAAGGCAGTTTCAGGCAGAGGAGAACTCAGATTTCAGCTGGGAGTGCCCTGCTATCCAGGGGCAGTCATGTCTCCCAGATTTTTCTGTGCAGAGGTAAAAGCTGAGGTGTGTCTTTAGAGGTGTGTTTTCTAACAGGGGACAGGTGCACTAGAAATGCAATTTATTCTCCTCCCTAATAACTATTCCTTCTGTCACAGAAATCACAGTCCCCATCAACCCACAAATGGCAGCAGGGCTCCAGGGGATTGTCTAACAGTGCATCAAACCTGCTTTTACATGTCACTTGTTTGCTCACTGACATTATGAATTGCCCCCAAACTGCTTTTCTTCATGAAAGTCATTCAGTTCTCTTATCCATGAGCATCTTTACCCTCCCTTTCCCCCAGGAACCAAACTACCACACAGTTTAGGGAGTAGCAATGACAGGTGTCAAAATGCCAGGTATTGCCATCTCTGCCAACAAGCCTGTGCTGCTGACAAAACCACCACCTCATACTTGAAGGAGCTGTGAAAGAAAAATTTACTTTTAGCAGAAGGACTTCTATTTGTGCATCATTAAAGAGGATTTGTGACTTTAACAAACTGGGTATTAACCATGCTGCTGGCTGTTGAACAAGGACATTAAAAATATTGCTTACTATCAGTGGCAAAGCTGTTGAGAAATAAGTTTCCTGTTACTATGTCAGGAGGCACAAATTGCTTAATCACTTGTGTTGTTGAGCGAGACTAACATTAGTTATAAAAACATATCAGATACTGCTAATCAGTGCAGCTCCATGAGGATACATTATTTCAAAACTCACACCAATTTCGTGCCCTAAGAAAATAACTTCAAAATGTTTTTTTTATTTAGTTGCCAGAGTGTATTTTTTAATTTCTAAAGTCCTGGGCTGAGTAGTTGACTCACTAGCATGCAACTGTAACAAATGAGATATCACTGATGGAAAACTGATGGAAAAGATTTGAACAATTGTACAGAACAGATAAGCCATTAGCTTCTCCCAGGACTTAATGATGAGATCTGCAAGATCATTCAGGCTACAGCCATAATTAAAACTCGTTCTGAGTCATTGTGCTGCAGCAGAAAACATTAACAAAAAGGGAATCTTTGGCAACCTCCATGCAAGGGAGGACTAGGATGAGACTGGTGTCTGACATAAGTAGGACTGAAATATTTTTGAAATATAAAGCTCTAAGAAAGAATTGGCATTTTCTTACTGTTTTATTTAACAAGCTATTGTTTGGAAGCATAATCACAGCTGAATAAAGACTTGACTATGCTCTTCCACCTTGTGTCACCTGTGGAAAGGACATTATTCAATTTTGCTAAAGGTGTTATATTATTCTATTTATTCCTTGCTTAAATTACTCAGTTGTTTCAACCACACTCTTACATCCTTTTGCTTTGATTAGTTGATATACATCATCTCTGTTTTTGACCTCCTCTTGAGGAACTCACTGACAGCTGCATTTTTGCACTGGTTTCTTTTTTCTGGTTGAGAGACATGATTTTGTGATACATGAACTACAAACCCTGTTCCATGCAGCCAGTTCATCCAATCCATCTCAAAAGCTCCTTGTGGAATAAGAAGACCTGCTGGGTCTGTGCTGCCAAAAGGAAACCATTAAGACTATTTATTGCCATCCTGGGCCACTTTACAATTACAAACACACTGCTTTTAAACATTCCAATTTAGAAAGAATAGGCGTACACGGAAAGGTGTTCCTAGCTGTGGGCTCACTGGTATTTAAGCAGTCCCAATCACAGTCCTGAAAGCAGCTGGCCTCCTTTTTGGCCACCCCAGTATTTTTGGGAAACAACTCAGCTTCTACTGGTACAACACAATACATAGACTTAATAGAGCCAGTTCCTGGTTTTGCCCAGAGGTCAAAGTTTTGTCAGAGTTTTGCTTTCGAATTTTCTGTGTTCTGTCCAAAATTTAATTCTAAGTTGCCTTCCCAATGGCTTACCTCTGTGAAACATTTTCCTTATGTACAGAATTATGTAAGTTTTACTGCAGTGGCCATTCCCCTGAGTCATGGCCAGAGTTAAGAAAAACATTCACTTTTATGCCATTTTTTCCATGCTTTACCAAATCAAATATTTAACAAATCAACAGCATCTGTTAACATGCTAATAACTGAATAAATAAACCTAATGCAGGCTATTATGTAATCCAGAGTACTCCTGAGGGACTTTCTGTTATCTTTAAAACTGACCAGGGGGAGCATGAGGAAAAAAAACAAATATGAAATGGGCCCACCTAATGGAATGATCGCTGCTCTAAGATACACTTTTAAAATGTAATTAATATTTTTTAAAATAATTTGATGAAAATATATGTTTAGTTCCATTCTACTTGAAATAATTCAGGTGGTAATCCTTTTTCAGGAAGCAAATTATTGTTGCTGCCTCACAGCTCAAATTATTACCCAAAGTAATATTCTTGGCAAAAAAGCCTATTATTTCAATTCTTGAATAAGGACTCCGTTCACATGTCTAATGCCCTGTGTAAGAGAATTAGCAGAAACTCATCTCAATGTGGTTTCAAAAGAGGAAACTAAGCAGACAGCCTTGTTAATTTAGCATATAGACTTGGAATAAAGTACAACATCCATCATCTCTCGAAATTGAGTTAAAAATTGGTCTTGTGTCCAAGGAGAAGGAGCCAATTTTCTGCTGGAAGCAGAGTCTTGGAAGATCACTAAAACCCTTAATGGTTCTTTCATTGTGGGAGCCAATATGAAAGAAAAACCAGTTTGGGAGTTCAAATTACCCCTCACACTAAATGCTACAGCATGTGTGATCTTCAGTTTGGGCCTGTTGCTGTTGATGCAATTCTTTCTGTCACCCCAGACACACAGGGAATTCCAGCTGTGCATCTCCCCTGGTCCTTAAAATCTCCCCATGTGCTACTGGATGCTGCAGCAATGCTGAAGGGGCTTTTGCATGCAGGGTGAAACACCCGTCCTTACCATATGTCGCGCACAGGTCTCGTTCTCTCACAGTAGGTTTCTATGTGTGATAAAAAGATGCTCGCAAACACACTGAGATTTAATATCTGGGGAAAGGGAAGCCTGAAAATATGTTAACAAGATTTTCAGCATTAAACACAATTTTGTTTCAGATTTCAGCTGTTAAACATCTTAATTTGTTTTTCTTTTTACTCCAGTAACATAATGCTAATACACTCTGACAGCTTGTGACTCCACGCCGAGGAGGTTTCTCAAACCAATCTCTTTACTTGAAATTTGATTTACAAAGTGCCTTAGTCCTTTAGCTGTGTGGCAGCAGTCACCCTCACAACACTTGTCATGACTTAAAGTAGGAGCATGATCTGGGCAGTTTTTCCATGTTTGTTTATTTTGCCCCAGTGAAAGATTCACCAGGGTGAAAGAATCCTTTTAACTATTTAATGTTCTCATCCATCAATAAACTCAGTCCAGAAAACACTGGCATGCAACGTCTGGCTTAGTCTAAAGGAAAGGGTAGATTTTTTTTGTTTTGAAATGTGTATTAATTTCCAGGTGCAGGTAGCATCTATGCAGTTTGTTTTTACAATATTTCTTTTGGGTGAGTGAATCTAACAGTTCACAGACAAGTCTTTTGGATTCCATGATCTTCTTCCAGCCCAGCCTAGCTTTGGCTACTCCTTTCCAGCCTTAAGCTTGGGTTACTTTCCAGGTGCTTATCCTACACACAGCTGCAAGGCACTGCTGAGCCAGTGGGACCACTTGTTCAGCTACTGGCCAGCCCCAACCTTGTGTGGGCCATCATTTTCCTGGAAATCAGGTTTTGACAAGTCATGAGCACATGATGTAGCACGTCATATCACAGATCCCTGCAGAACAGGCAATAAAAACAACGGATGACCAGAAATATCTGTTCTCAGAGGCAGCCCCCCAGGCTGCTGACTGCCCTTGGCAGGGATAGTCTGCCACATGCATGTGACTTGTGTGGAGCATATCCTGTCACATCCCAGCATCCCAGCAGGTATGTTACATAGCAACCATCTCCAGAGGATAAGGACTGTGTGGACTATTCCTTTAAGACATTTTATAATTAATTGAAGAAGCTGATTTGGCACCGAAACTTAGTGAAAAACTTTTTCTTCATCTCTCCTCCAGCAGACAAATTTTTAGATTTTCTTGAAATTATTTTACTAAGATAAAATATTTGCTATTGTCCAGGCAGAAGATTGTGGGAACAGCAGTGTGGATGTTTCCATCTCTTCTCCATAGATGAGACATATGAAGCCAGGGTAACATCACCCAGCTGAGAAGTCAATGTAAAGAAGACTAGAAAATAAACCACAGTTCCTGCCCCACTGTGGCAGGCATCACTCATGTAAACAATCTGCTTACAGCTTTTAAATCTCCTTTCTTCCAGAAAAGGAACATCTTTTGCCATCTTTTCTCTCTAAAGCTGTTCCCCCAGAAGGATTCAGCTTGCCTCACTCAGCTCCAAGCAGGAAAGGATCTGCCAGTGCCGACAGGTCTGTGCACCCAACAACAGCGCCTGCATGGTGATACTGCACTGGCTCCAGCCCAGCCAGCTGCTCCTGGTGCTCTGGTGTAGGCAGGGAAAAGTCTGCTGCTGCTGCTGCTGCTTTGTGTGCCGTGCTTCTAGACAGACTGACTCCACACTGATGGGCTTCTTGCTCTGGTGATTTTTGCTGCAGTGCTCTGATAGCCTGGTCCTTCTGAACACCACAGTCACTATGCTGTAGCCACAGTAGCTGGTGAATGCATGAAAAATGGTTTGGTTTGGTTTTCCTCTGAGCTTCAAGCACATTCATTGTCAGGTTGTCTTTTCATCTTACCTTGCCTATATCTGGTAGGAATTAAAACTGATCGCTTTTTGCATCAAAGTTTATCAAGTACAGTGTAAGTCTTCAGCTCCTGGGGTAACAACGTGTGAGCGTTATTGTCAGCTGGAAGTGTGTGAAAACAGCCACATGTTTGAAGAGCCTTGATGCAGTAAAGAGAAATATATCTATATGTCTATGTTGTATTCATACTGTAAACAGACTTTAAGCACTCAAGATAGAGATATTGAGAAAACCAAGTATCCAGTGATTATATTCCATTGTAAACTTTCTATTTGAACCTACACCTTGTTCAGTTATTTAACTATTAACACACAGCCCCATGGGAAAAAATACAACTTTGAAGTTATTGTACCACCTACATTAATTTGAAGAAATGCCATGGCTGTAAATGTCACTGTACATAATCATGAAGGCTTTTTTCTCAGATATAAACCCAACTGCATGGATGACTTACAGCTTGTGCTGCAACTGAAAAGCTTTCTCCTTCCCCTTCAACCCCCACAATGAAAATAATCACTGCAAAGGCAGTGCCACCACCTGAGTTCCTTGGAGTTTGGGTTTCTCAGAAGTTCATTGTCTGAAAAGATGATTTAATGAGGCAAGCCTTGCAATGAACTGCAAGCACAATCCTTTTCTGTATAAAATGGAGTGCAGTGACAGCATCAGCTGGCTGTGATGATTTTGATTCCCCACTGTGCATTGCCACCAGGTGGGATATGCTGTCCCCCATGTTGCAGAATATTGTGGTAGATGGGCTGCCACCACAGGCAGAAAAATCGGCTGTCTTTTTTGTCTTTTTTTTTCTTTTTTTGAAAGGTGCTTTTAAGTTTTGATTATCAAACTACATGTAATCACACTGGACAGTATCATCCAGTCAAGGAAAATACTGCTTTACTCAGAGAGAAAAAAATGCTAAAATTGCCTGTTTGCTAATGACAGAAGGATATAAAAATACCAATCAACATTTCCAGGAGAAATATAAGAAGAAAGCTACCAGAAAAGTTTTGAAAAATAAAGACCTTTATTTCCTTAAAAAATATTAGGAAAATGCAGCTGTTTTTCTACAAGGTAAATACAGCTGATTCCACAGCAATATCTTGCTGACCCTCACATTGCTGTAGGCAAAAGCACATTAGTCACTACTTTTGAAAGAGATAATGGCTTTTCAACTACTGTGTACCCTGGTGTATCTGTGACAAATGCTCTGAGAGATAACAGCTTTGGCAGAAGCAAAGTGGAGGGGATGAGAGCTGAGGATGGTTGATTGGCCTCTGCTGCTACTTCCCAGCATTGCCATCGTGTCACGATGCACACTGGACATGTAGGTGACATTCCAAATGAAATGGCTGAAAGCGGGTTTGTGAGGCTGCAAGTTAATTTTAAAATTCAGCTTTAGCCCACTGGAACAGATTTGTAATTATATCAGTTAGTGGCACAAATCCCCTCTTAATGTCATCCTACCAGTTTCGAAACAATAACAAGATACAAAATGCATTTAGGAGTACAGGTAAGATATGTGTTATCTGGCTTCTTTTTTACATAGAGTGCTGTTCTCTTATCCGTCCATTTTAAACTCAGCTGAAGACCTGTGACAGAAGACAATGCATTTCATAGGTCTAGCTATCACTGCTGTCTTCATATTTAACTTCAAGCCTAACTGGGACATGGCTGGGCACAGAGGGTTTGCGGGAGTCATGTCTGGCTTCAGTGCAAGGCTTTTCCCCCCCACAGACTCTGTAAGCAATGTCTTCCACTCCCCAGAGACCATGGCAAACCATGGCCACTTCCCTCTGCCCACAAATGGTTCCAGTATCCCATAGGACCAGGAAGGACACCAAAAAGCATCAAATATGAGCCAAGCCAAATGTTTTCTAGAAAATCTCCAGAACATCATGAAACAGTTCAGAGAGCTTCACCCTCAGGCTGGAAATTTTCTGAGTGTTATCACTGTGTATCAGTCAGGAAAAACTTTAAGACTTGCATAATTGCACAAAGTCCAACACAGAAAGCTCATGCTGCAATCTAGTCTACTTCAATACATTAGTATTAATTAATACAACACACAGTTGCCAAATCACTCATTGGAATTCATTTTTCCTAAGAAAAGATTGCAATTAGATTTTAAAAAAGAATACCCTACATTTAACATCTTTTGGAAAAATAGCCACTTTGTTCTCACCTGGCAATATTTAGATTTGGTTCCAGGAAAGTGCATTTGGAGGTGACATCTTCAATTTGAATGATAGGGACATACTGCTATATTGAAGATTATTGTAACACCTCCTTTGAGTTTTGCAAACCACCCCAAAGACAACCAAAGAGCACTTGGCCACTGAAAAAAGGTGATAGCCATTGCAAACCCCAAGTCCAGGAACCTGGAGCAGCAGTTTCAGCATTACTACACCTATAGTAGTTTCCAGAGATGTAGATAGGATGTTTCTCTTTCTGTGCTTGTAATTGGAGTGGTTTTGTCTATAATCAGATGTAACAGAAAAAAGGAATTTTTGAAATCTTGCTTTCTTTTCCTGTTTGATAAATTCTGTTATTTCAAGGAATGATTTGCAGTTTGGTTAGTTTTGATTTAATTTCTAGATTCATGACTGGGGTCTAGAAAAAACACATCTAGGAAAAAATATATCTGTTAGCTATGGATGTTGCATTAGCTAAGAGAATTTGCAGTGCATCATGTGCAGTGAAGCAGATGGACTCTATGGATGAGTTAACAGTGACTTACAAGATTATCTTACATAATGGAGGGCATTTTTCCCTAAATGGTTTAAAACCCCATATGCTTTAGGGTTTACCTAGCTTCACTAGCTACTCCTGCAGAGCATGGCACATTTCATAAGATCTACAGAGCAGCAGCTCCCTCTTGCATGTTTAACTCATGCTACATTTTATAAAACCACATGAACTAGAAAATAGACAGCCACCCAACCCCTCAAATACCAACCCCCTTCTGTACTGTAGGAAAAGTCACATCCTGTCCTGCACTTTCTGTCTCTTTTTCTGGGCTCTTATTACTTGAAAAACTTGAGCTGCTTCCAGTTTAGTCATTTCCCCTTATCAGGAAATTCAGATGAAATTACACTCCTACCGGAGGCTTTTAAAACTATATAGGAGACCTGTTTGCCTTTTCAGGAGATATATTTTATGGACATTTTTTTTCCCATCCAAGTGGTGGTCATCTGCTCATTTTGAGCATTCACAAATGCTTCTCATTTTCACTGCAGATGTCTCTCTGTCATCTTGTCATTTTGTAATCTTGTCATTTTGTTCCCCAGTTACCCAGACTGGTAAAGGGGAGAAAAGGGCAGGCTTCCACTTCTGAAAATTTTATTGAGTAATAAATAAATAAGTAAAAAATAAAAACTGGACCAGACTGCCATTACCAGGGAGGGGACCCATCAAGAACTGTACCTAAAGCTAATTTTCTAGACAAGTGCTAGCTGTCTGCTTTTAACTATGTTCCAGAAGAGTTCTCTGGATCAGGATTAATACTCACAAGGTAAGCAAGCTACTGATGTTCATCACCTGTGCCTAGAGCCTCCTGCAGCACCCAGCACCTGTCTGTGCTCACTGATGACCTGCACCAAAACACCTGCTAAGGAGAGGAAAAAAATGAGCAAAACGAAGTGGGTTGGATGGAGGAAACTGAGCACTTGTCTCAGTAGTCCACGATGGGGGAAAGGAGTGGGATAGCAGCATCACACCTGGGCAGGATGTAGAGGAGGCACAGAGCTCTCCCGGGGACCATGCACACATCCCTCTTTGCATGGGGTATCCTCTGCTCCAATGTTTGAACCTCAGCTGTAACACCCCACTCCTCTCTCACATCAGCTCCTATTTCTCCCAAGTGCCCTCAGCTTCATTCTGCTGCTCAACAAGCCAGTGTCCTGTCCTGGGGCGTGCCAAGGCTCTGTTAGCACCATGGTTCTCTCAGGGCCCTCCAGGCAGCCTTTGCTACCTGGTGAAGGTCCTGGGGAGGTGACCAGGTGACTCAACTCCCCATTTATAAGGTATTCAAAACTATTTTGCTTGGTGAATGCACCCCCAGTGATTCCCTTTCAGTATCGTAAATGACTTTGCAAGTCACATTCACTAGAGAATGGTAATAATAATAATAATATTACAAAAAAATCATACCAGAATTTCCACCACTTTCCCTGGCTCATAAGGGTCACAAACAGTGTTTGTCTGTGTGCCAAGCAGCCACGGTGCAGAGTTGCTGGAGCAGAAATAGCTGCCTGACTGCCTCCAAATCCAGCCTCAGAGCAACCTCCAGTGGCAGCAGGCTGTTCCCGCAGACAGGGCATGGATGGCACTGCTGGGAATCCCAGCACGTCTCTGCCACCTGAGGCGTGTCTCTGGCCCTCAGGGACACGCAGGGAAAATGTATGACCACCACCACTGCCATTAGGGCACCAGGATAAAAATGAATGAATGAATGAATGAATGACCGAATTAAAAAAAAATTAAATCGTCTGTGTGTCCCCATGACTCATCTAACAGCTGAGATGTTCTACTGGCACAAGCCCAAACTCGTCATCCACTTAAGAGCCATTAAAAAAGTAGAGAAAAGGGCAGTTATTAGTTTAAAATTTTGTGTGAACTTTCGGCTGGTGACTGGACAAGTCACACACTTGTTGCCATTCAAGAATTAGTGAGATACCTCAGCATATGCAAAGCTAAGCACAAACTCCAGGATCTTTGCTACATGGAAGCGGGATTAACCAAGCACTTATTTAGCATTGCTGCATATAAAGTGCTTTGTGAGTGAAAGTCTGAACCACAGTCCACCAACACTGATGAAAGGTCTGAGGACTCTGGGTTTGCCTCTCTACAGAAAGCCTTTTCTGCTCATCTTTTACCACAACAGGCACAGATGCGCTTGTGAATAGAGGGCTAGAGCTTACAGTGGCAATCCACAGTGTATTTTGCCATTTCAGCTATGTCTTTTTTATTGTCTCATCTCATATCCTAAGTCCTGGGGAACATTGCTTGGCTCAGCCAAACCCAACCAAGCAGAAGCCTCTACTCTGCAATGCAGGTTCATGCAGTAGAGGTAAAGTCAGAATAAGTAAAATCAACACCACCAAAGATAATCATAATTTTATTTATAAACATACATTTACTATAAAAGCTGTTGAGTTTTAGACAAGTTTTCCTAATTTCCAGAGGCATTTTAGAATAAATAAAATGAAGGGAGGATTAGCATAATTGGAATTCAACATTAGCCCCAGCTAGGAGAGCGATCCATGTCCTTGAATGGACATGCAGATAAGGATGGTCCCCTTCTGGTTCACCAACCTTTACGACATTCTCTGAAAACTACAGGTGTACTGCATCAATAACACTACATAGCAAGAGGAAGGAAAAAATACACCATGAAAATGGGCTTGTAAAATACAGATGGGTTATGATACCTGTTCAGGTTCTCTGAAGTAGTAAGAGGCTAAATAAATTCCAAAACATCTAAAACCCATTACATATATTGTACTTGCTCAGTAATAATAAATCATTTTTTGCAACAAATACATTTACATTGCAGTTCAAATGTAGGAGAGCATTACTTTTTTTTCTGTGCTCAAAGTTCCTGATTAGAAATGTATCATCTTAATGTGTTTAAACTGGAAAAAAAATGAAAAAAAACCATTAGCCTGAATGAATTTGCCATGTAAGACTCCAGAGGGAATATAAAATCAAACATAAGAAGTTGGCAAGTACGATTTAGAAAACTGTTGAAAATTATTTTGTGCTGGTGAATAGATGTCCATTAGGGGAAAAAAAATCGTCACCATTGAGCGCTGCTTCATTTTGCTTTACGTACAATCAACTTTGCTAAAACATGCATACACAAAACTATCTAACAGACACTGGGACCAATTTCTAAGCAGCTCCAGAGACCCAGTGATGTGTCTGCAGTGTGGTGCAATATCCCTCCCCCCTCGTTCATGCACTTTATCCCAACCATGCTCCTAAGCCCTTTGGGCACTTACCCCTACATGAATGAGAAGTGGACCTGATCTCTGAGACAACCAACCCTTCGATACACTTGGGGACCGATTTGCACATCTAACTCTATCACGTGGGTGAAGCAGTGCTAGAGACTCATATTGAATAGATGCACAAGCATGCACAGTCTCATTTAAAAATTAGGTTCAGACATTTTATATTTACATATCCTTAATGCAGCGCGTGGAGTTATACAGACGTACCACGTCAATTACGAAATCTGCTTCTTGAATTTCCATGTTAACACTCTTTGTGGGAAAATGTTTTAACAACCACAGGCAAAGGGTAAGCATCCTGGTTATCAAAACCCTTTAACAGTAAATCATGCAAGTGGTTGATCAAAATATAGGACATCACTTTTAGTTCCAAAACATTTGTCTGATTTATTTCATTTTTACTTAAAAATATTCCCCAGGTGAAGTCCACAAAGGACTTCAGCTTTTTGGATTTATTGCATCCATAAGTCATTGCTGACTGTGTGCAACAGCTTTGCATTTTCTAAGGCACAATATTAAGGAAGTAACATGTAACTTTCCAGCAGATAGTCACAATGTCCTCCAATGACATTGCATGTGTGTGTTTGATGACACGCAGTTTTGCATGGTTATACAACTCACATGCAAGCAACTGTCTAGCATTTCAATAAATAATTGCTACCTAGAGAACAACTCAGAATTATTGCTTCCCTAATAACCACTTCATTTCTATTTATCAACACACCAAAAGATGACAGATACGCACATAGATATAAGAAATCTCTATTAATTTAGTTTTGTAGTGGTTTTAAGGCAGAAAAAGATTTTTTCCCCCTCCATTTGAAGATGTTTCCAGTAACTGTTTATCAAAAAGTGCTAGGCTATTTTACAGTTGCAACACATTCCCTAACTTTGTCTGTGTACTGTAGATACCTGCTGAACCTCTGTTTTAATGAGCTGCTGAATCACTTTAGTAAGGAGCACATGCTTAATCAATGAGTACAAAGGAAAACTATCCCAAACACAGGCAAGGCAGTTTTTCTGCCTGTGGCTCCAACCTCCTCCCTGCCCATCTTCCACACTTCTGGGTTTTGCTGACTATTTTTGGGTAGTAGATGGAGGAACACAGGCTCAAGGCTGTCTAATTATCTACCCTGGGGGGTACCCAAACCACACGTGTTTCTCTGCATGAGATTTCAACCAAGTGTAAGGTTTGCAGGTGAACAAGCAGATGCCCAACCCACTCAAATCGATGGGCAAGTTACATGCCAAAGAGAAAAGCTTCACTACAACATCAAACTGCAGCTTGGAGACTCACAACTCTGCTGGATCTGCCTGCTCGGTTTCCTCTTCCCCACATCACCTTTCATCGAGTTTAATAACGATACAGGGTGCTGAACTTAGTAAGAAGGTTGCTACTGATGGGAATTTTTCCTTTTGCTAATGGTATGCAGTCTTTAGGTTTAATGAAGAAGTCTTTATTTCAGAGAATATTAAGCTATAGTCATGAACATTACTTGAGGTACACAAACAAAAAATCCTATGACTAAAAGTGCAATAATTTATTTGTTTAACTCCTACCCTCCATTGAAGGTAATATAAACAGAAAATGCTTCAGAATTACAGGATGTATTATCAAACTAGTCTCTGTATAAAAAAAGTTACAGCTTCAGTTATAACAGAGAAGTCGTGCTGTGATGTTTAGTTTTTCAAATGTACTGATTAGATACTATCTCAAAATTACTTCTCAGCTCAAGTTGGCATATTCTATAAAGGTTCTGTAAACTTAAACTTTTTAATTGCTAGAAATATTAAAACAAAACAGCTTTATTGCATGTTTATTCTCTTATTACTTTCAAAAGAACAAGGTAACAGACTGGGCATCATAAGCATACCTGAAAGGCGGTTTTGCTTTTTTTTATAGTACTTAGGCTTTGCCTTCCCAAACATGGTCATACATATTTTGCAAATTTCTTAAGGAAGCAAAAACCAACATATTGCATTTCAAAGGAGCAGGTGCAGAATTTTTTTGTGAGTTTTAAAAAACGAGATGAGAGCCATCATGTCCATGGATTCAAGCTTTTACAAGTGATTGTCTGGAGGCAGCCGATACATATGAGAAGAGAGTTCCTTCTTGAAAGTTATTAGGACTGAAAGTCATGTCACAATGTAGTTGGCTGTCCAGCAGCTGGCAAAACAAAAGCAAAACAAGTAATTGGTTACAAATTTTAACAAATACAGACTTTTCTTTGTATGATCTCTACAATTCAAGAAATGGATCTGGAGTTACATATAGCTAGTTTTCCTTTCTCCTGAAAAACTGGGGCAGTAACTATTACAAAGAAGGTTCAGCATAATTCCAGTGGAAATACATTTTCCTTGCCACATGTCTAATGCATTCTGCATGAAGTTTTATCTTATTTTATGCCCAAAGTACTTGTGTGCATATTTATTTCAGGCTCTGCAGGGGCAAAATAGTAAAGTAAAGGACTGCTGAGTCATCTTCAGCTGTGCCTAGTTTGTTACCTTTAGTTTGTTACTTTTGCTACCTGGTACTACAGGCTCCTTGTGTTATTTGGCCATATAGGGAATCTCATCAATTTACTTTTTGCCTTTGACTTTGACACTCATCAGCCTGTGACCATTCCCTGTGTTTGACATTGAATACAGAATTACCTTCCTTGTGAGGTTTCATTGTACAGAAACAACCTACTTATAAAAACCCCATCCACTTTTATCTGGAAACCAGGAATATTTTCGACCCTGGACCACTACATAATTCTTAATGTTTTTCTAGTCATCTTTTTTGATGATTTATTTTGAAACAGAATCATCCATTTTTTTCAGATAAGCTTCTGGGAGCCAAAAGATTTCACTGAGATGTCTATAAGTATCTCAAAACAATAGTGATGTCTGCCCACTGCTGCACAGGTTTTGGAGGCAGACATGGGGGCATAAAGGCACAGGCCATGCAATCAAACAACTTGGTTTGACATTTTTCAGCATTATTCCCAGAACTGAAAGGCAAAACCCTGAACAAAACAAAACACATTGCACCAGTTTGTTCTTAATTTCAGGTGTGCAGCGCATCAAATTTTAATTAAAAATTAGCAACTAGCAATATCTGCAGTTCTATCAAAACCAGACCCTTTGAATTGCCAACAACAATTACTGTAGCTTAAGTTCAGCTACCACTGGATTTTGAGATTTTGCATGACCAGTGGACACAGCAGGAAGAGGCAATTTGTAGTAATAATTAAAAACCCCTTGCCATTATTATTCCTCAGGAGCCATACATTTTCTCAAAAGCTATTCACTCTGTCATGGACTTGGTTACTATTTTGCTGGGTATGTACAAATGCAAAACATTATTACATGAAACACTGCACAAAGCTCTGTAATACATTTTCTAGTAACACTGCTGTAGAAATAATGATGAAGAGAGTGATTTCAACAGTATATAAGCTGATAATTCATTAGAGCCTTTATCTATCCTCAAGGGACATAAATTTTTATTTAAGAAAAAAGGACTAAGAAGAAAAGGAAATGATAACTTTTATCCCTTTCTCTCTTTTTTGTGTAAAGATGGATGTGTAAATCTGCATTTTAAGGGTCAGGACGTCATCCACATGAGGAAGGTTTATAGTATCAAGAGCGAAGGCAAAAAGCTATTTCTAAATATTTCAGGTTAAATAAATAATAAAACGTTGATAACATTCCTTAGCAGAATTTAAGAAAAAAGTCACAAAAAAAACAGTTATACAATAGCACCCTCTAGCTCTGCTGATGGAGAAGTATCTCCTTCCTGAAGCATCAGAGCAAAAGTACCCATTTTTCTTCTGGCAAAGGTAGGGAGGTACCTTTCCTACTCCTGGATTTCTACAGCCAGTGCTTTGGAGGGAGAACAAGGGAAACAGTAAGTGAAAAGAGCTCTAGATGTCCACTTATCAGCTGGAACTGTAGGCAGTGAATATACCAAATAATATTTAACACGAGACAACAATTACTCCTGTTGTTTTGCTTCTTATTGTTTTCCACAAGGTGGAAACCAGCATGAGCACTGACCATCACTGGTGATCCTGGGGTGAAGCTGGAATGTTCTAGTAATTTGATATCAATCACAGAAATCCAGGACTTGGAAAGACACTTGGCTGACCAAATAAGGCAGCAAAATCACAAAGTTTTCTTTCTGACATGCAATTTTCTGGTTCATTCTTCAAAACTTATGGCAAGCAATGCTTTTTAGCACATATCTGGGCATACCACTACAAGGATTCACTATGAGTTACAGAATGCTCTTAATATTTTACATGACCATTCTGTCCACAAAAGGGAGGCCTAGAGATTTAAGAAATGGGAACTTCTCCAAACATGGCCCAGGGTCACAGATCGGGTAGAATTATCTACATTGTCTCATGTGATGTGAGAGATCCAAGCCTCCAGGTCATGCAATATGTGTACGTAGTATGGGAGTTTATGCACAGAAACAGCTTTTGAGTCTAATAGCGCTGAGCAGAGATCCTCTGGGTAAAATTTAATGGGCTTGGAAATATTTTCTGATACTAGAAAGTAATTAAAATGGCACGGGAAGACTCCTCTTCCCGTAGCAAAGCTATGCCTGAGTGTCAGAGCTGGACAAACCCAGTTTAAATCATGGTCACAGTATGGTTAGAGTTCTCAGTATTTGGTACTTACTTCTGGATCGGATATAACAATCATTGCAGTTGAGAAGACCATTTCTAATCCTGACATCTGTGCCACTTGCTGCATCTCCCAGCTGTCCTTTGCAAACGCCACACTGTCAATTGGAGAACAGAGAAAGTAAGAGAGACCATGCCCAGACCACCTGTCACAACCTTACCCGAATTTTTATTTTTGTTTAAGCAGTTCTTGGAATGGTGAGAAAAATTCCCCCCTGGAACCCAGCCCATACTCCTGGGGAACACTGCAAATCACTAAGAGGTTTTTTATAGAGTTAAAAATGCTTAGGACTGGATTTCAGCAGCCTCCACTTACACAGAAGTGAAGTCTAATTATTGTATGGGACATCTGACTTCGAGAATGCATTCTGGAGGCAGGTCAGATGTGATGGATAAAGCTTAAAGAGGCCAGACATTTAGTCTGGGTAAATGTCTAAAATGAAAAAAGTCTTCATGAATGTCTAATATCAATTGAGCAAGAGACAATAGAAACAGATATTTTCTGATAGAAAACACTTCAGGTTGTTTCCATACTGAAACACTCAAGAACAGCCAAGAAATATTTCTGGTAAAACCCAGAATATACCAATCATTTCATAGTCAAAGCTTTCCAACCATGGGGCAAATCAAAGATGGCTTTGGGACTGATCATGCTTTTGGAAGGAATAAAGAAAACATCTAAAAAAAAATCACAAGGTAAATGATGTTATATTTAAAAAGCAATGACCACAACTGAGGAATTACATGATGCTTCCTACCCTGCCACACTCCCCTGTAAAAACAGAAGCTAAGTTTGCTTGCTTGATCACAGGTTTTAATCCAATTAATGTGTCTGACTGCAAAATAACACATTAGTTGTGTTATTTCCACTTCTTTACAAACAAACACACTCAAACAGGCATAACAAGAGTGTAAATCCCCTGGTCCTCTCATTTTCGGTTTCACATCCACTCTCTACTCGCACTGTGCATGACCTGAGATTTTTTCTTAATAAAGCACGAGCCATACCCTGAAGCACTGAATATGGAAGTAAAGACCGAGTGTTTCAATAATCATGGCAGCTCCTTTTCCTAGAGGGAGACCACAGGTAGAACAAAGCTTCTTCCCACTGACAGACCTAGGAGACAAACACAGCTGTAAGAACACAGCAACTGATGCTAAAATGAAGCCAAATATTTAGATAGCTTTATCAAGAGGGACAGAATGGGAGGAAGGAGCACTGGAGGAGTTAACATAAATACACATACATACATAAATTAATTGATTCAGCCATGTTACTGAATCAACCTGCATGTCTGCCTCCCAGTGCACAGCAACTCAGACACATTTCCCTGCCAATCTGCTCTGCTAGATCAAGGGGGTTGCAAACCTCTGAACAGAGGTCTGGGTGACAGGGAACCATACCTGTGGATTGACAGAATCCCAGAATGGTTAGGGTTGGAAGCGACCTTAAAGATTATGTAGTTCCAACTCCCCTGCCATAGGCAGGGAACCTTCCACTAGACCAGGTTATTCAGAAGTCCTTCCAACATGGCCTTTAACACCTTTAGTGATGGGGAGTCCACGGTGTCTCTGGGCAATCTGCCCCAGTGCCTCACCACCCTTATAGTAAAGGGTGTCAATGCCACAGCAATTCACACAAATTACTGAGTCAGACTTGCAGACTGGAAATTTTTCAGTTTGTTTACAACTGGACTTGCTCACTGCAAGCCAGAAAACAGGAATGCTATTCTTGCACCCAGTCAAGCTGGTGAAGTCAATAGTGACAGCACTAACTACAGTAGGACAGGCCAGGCACTGGCTGAATAATTTCAGTCTGTGCTGCTGCAGCCACTTAATATATAACTAGTCAGAGAAAACCTGAAAGTAGATCTCCATCTGCAATGCAGAAAAAACTCTGATTTGCTCCTTCAGCAGTCCTGAAGGACTGCCTAGACCTCTCTCATGAATCTGATGTTGGATGACAGGTGGGTGAAAGTTCAGAGCCCCACGAAGAACTGGTGTCCTTTTTCATAATGGTTTTAATAGCAGAGCAGGTGCCCACTTCTACGGGTCTCATGCTCTTCCCTTCTCTCCTGCCCGTCAGCCTGCCAGAACTGATGCTTGGCTTAGTGAGATGAACCTGAGACCAAAAGGGATCCCCTGTCATTCTGTGTCATCCATGCTTTTTTCAGCCAGGGCTGAAATTAGGAGAAAAGCTTTGTGATACTTCTTGAGTTTTGAAAAAACAACTTGATGCATTCCTACTCAGAAAAGCAACTTGACAATCTCTAAAGGTTTTGATGCAGCAACATAATAAGCACCAACAGAGACAGATCTGGACTGCAGCATGACAAAAGGGCCATTTTGGAAAAATAAAGAGACACAGGGAGACAGAACCAGCAGAAAAACTCATCACAATTAGAAAATTGTCCTTGCTTCTAACTCTTGAGCCCACCATGTACACAGACAGCACAGACACACGAGTGTCTTGTTGCTTCATTATCATTATTCCTTTTAGAATAACTTTGCTGGGTTTTTTTTCTCCCCTCCTACAGCCTTAACCCTTCTGCTTCTGTGTTATTCCTGAGTTTACCTTTGTTTTTACTTCTTCTCATCTATCAGAGTTATTACAAGAGCAAGTCAAAGTCTTGGATCTTGGGAAGTTTTTAAGTTTCCTAATGTTTTAGTAGAAAAATGAATTACATCCCATCTATTGTTTACAAAACCAAGATTTATTTCAGGAAAAGATCATTCAAAAGATTCTGAGATCAGAATATAGGTGGTAAATAATATGAAGTAGCTATCACACCTAGTGACCACTTGCAAGGAAATGATCTGCGATCCCACCTAAACTGCAGCTATGGTTAGAAAAACAATAAATTGTTCACATAAAAAATTCCCAATGGTTTCACATCAATGCAAGTGACATAAGAAGGAGGGCTTTGCTCTGAAAAGTAAAGAACAATGTCATTTAAAAAGAAAGAAACTTGCTGTGTTCTGTGTGGTATTAATTTACCCTATTTAATAAGCAAACTGATTTTAATACACCCCAAATTATCAGTGATTTAATCAGGCTACAGTTAACATCTGTTTAGAGTTGGTACACATAACTCACTGAAAGATGTAAAGATTGCTCAAAAGAATCAAATCTCTAGGAAACTAGCATGACTGTGGGCAAATTAAAAATCAGCAAAAAAGAAAAATGCATTTCTAGTTTGGAAATGAAAGAAAAAAATCTTTTTAAATCACCAAGTGCCAATGTCTAGAACAGATCTTACTTCTGAGCATGGGACTATTCACAATGAAGAGATACTTTGGCTTAAGTGCTCTGTGCTCACACTTTGAGTGCGGTTTATATGGTCCCATTTCAGTTTTATTGAAACTTCAATGATCAAGCAGAGTTCTAGAGCTTCTGTCTGAGCTGTGTTATTTCAAAACATAACAGTACCACTAAAGCAGGCAAGAAATATGGGAGAGGGAGCTACACTTTTATCCCATAGACAGCTATGAATTGCAACATTTAGCAGATTTAATAGTGCATCCATGTAATACTAATGTGATTTTCACTCTGGCAGTTCACCAGCAGCTACAAGATGTGTTTGGTCCGCAAAGTTCCTTATTGACCTTTAGTACCTGTTGGGTGACTGACTCAGAGCAGCAGGAGAGCAGGGAGACGACGGCCCAGATCGGAAGTTCTCATGATAGCCTGCCCTAAAATACAGCAGAGAGGATGCATTACTACAGCTGAACAGCACATAAAATCAGGTTTTGTATGGAGAAATTCCAGTTAGCCAATTTCAGGATTTTTGGCTCTGAGTCTGCTCGCTGCTGCTCATTCAGGCAGTTCACAAGGTAATCAGCCATGTGGAGACTCCTGCCCATCCCACCAATCCATCAGAGCTCCCACCATGATGAAGGAGGGTTAAGCCAAGTCACACCACTCCTCACACACCACAGTCTCTGTTAGCCCTTTACTGAGCAAAAAGGAAGCTACCAACACCAAAAGGTGATTTATTTGGTTAATTTGCATCCATGCTACTCTGAAAGAGTGTGGTAAGTAAAAACCATGTTTTTTGTTATCAGAAATCATAGGACTGATTCAAACTCAAACTGCTTTAAATGGTTTACAGATTAAATGACAATTTCCTCAAACACACACACACTCAAGCAGTTTATAATAAGGAACAGGTAATCAAACCTCAATCTACATTAGTTCTGACTGGATACAACCTTAATAGAGGTAACAGGTTCTGCAGAAGACTGTGTTCATATATATGCTAATGAAAACAGATGTTCCTTTCTTGTTACATAGCTTCTTTTTGTAAATAGAAGGCAAACAGATCCCTTATTTACCAAAAGAACTGGTGTTACTGTTCAGTAAGGCTTACTCAAAAGCATGGGCAAAGCAGCAAGGAAAAAAGTCCTCACCAAAATTTACAGCAGAAAGGAGAATACTGCTCTATATGTATCTTCTTTTGAAAGGTATAATCTTCAAAAGGACTAGAAAGTAGCAATTGAGATGTGTTTGGAAGATGGGGAATGAAGCTCTGGGATGCCAGCTTCAAAGAGGCAGATATAACCTGACATTCCCACCTTCATATTTAGCTACTTATTAGCTATAAATGTTTGTCTCAGGTACTTAAAACAAGTTAAGCACATGAAAAGTTATTTAGATATGTGCTAAAACAGCTATAGAGAAAAAAGAGGGAGGCATGCAGGGGGTGTGCTCCCTCCTGAAATTAGTGACCCTGGTGCCTGTAATGAGAAACAAAGCAGATAGATGTTAGCATTTATCTAATGGTGGGAAAGTCAGACATGAGAAGCGGGTCTTCACACTGCAGGATTAATCAAACCCAACCAATAGTGGATGTTGAGCAGGAATATAAGAGCAGGCAGAGCAAATAGGACTTGTCAAGCTCTTCAACAACCTTTATGTTCTCACCTCCTTGCTTCCCCTGCGGAGCTTGGTTGCTGGCCCAGGAATGGTCTCTGCCGAATGTCCTCTGCGCACTGTGGGGATCGCTTTGTCAGCAGCTGTGGATTCCAGGAGACATCTGCAGCAAGAGGTGGGGAAAACTCAATATTTGAGGCAAAATGCTTTTGTCAGTATTTATAGACCATAATGGATTGTGGGCACACCACAAAGGAAAGAAATGTACTGTTCCTCAAAACAAACTTCTATGAAAGGCCTGATACCCATTTTGATATCAAGACAATAAATCCACACACCTGATTATTTTAAGGCTTAAGGAGAGAGTAAGGATGTGATGCTTTAAGAGGCAAGAAAGGAGATGCCAGAATACTTGCAAACGACCAAATTGTTGAAAAGAATCTAGAAAAACCCTGAAGCAGGGTTATTAGCAGATGTAGTTTAAAATTGTCAAACCTGTTTGTTTAATCACTACTTCAAATCCCCAAGGCTGTATTGCTGGATAATATATATTCTGCTTTCTTTCTTTCTTTCTTTCCTTGTGCAACTTTGATAAAAGCACTAAGAATACCATAAAACTGAGACAAGGAAAGCAAACTTACTAAGTTTAACAGACAGAATTTGCATTTGGACCAAGTAATAACACTGAAAACTTTTCCATCCATAGACACTTCATTTTTTAGAATAATGAATATTTATGCTGAACTGAAAACAAAGATCTAAAACTTGATTTCAAAATTTGCATTCACTTTCTGTCTTTAGTCCTACTTGTTTACTTTCCACTGTTCACTTGTATTAGATAGATAATGATGCTAAATTCATGAATTTGCCAGGTTTTTTTAGGGTGACCCTCATGACAGCAATGCTTTGGGGAAATTCCTTCCTTCAAAAACATCAATACTCATGGGAGTTAAAAAAAAAATAAATTAACTTTAAATGTCATTAGGCACAGCTAATGACAAAATTGAGGCAGGTGTCGCTTTAGGCTTGGCTTGAAAAGGTTACATATCACATGTAGTGATTTTTACTGGACTGAAATGGACATGAAGAATCTAATCAACTATAAAAACACCAAGTAAGCATTGGAAATATGTTCTCTGTATCAAGATATATCCTATATGTATGTAATATTATGTAAACTATGGAAGATAAATATTTTAAATGATACTGTGAACATGCAGGACTATAAACAAGATACCTGCTGCAGAAACTCTCATCTCCAATGAAAACAAGAAGAATTTAAATTTCACTTTAACATATTTATTTTTGCTAACATTAAATATTTTTTTTTATTTTTTGTCTGAGACATTCCAGTTTTGAAGATATATGTGTGTCGTCAATTTCCAAAATTCTTTGAGTTAGATTTCTGCCTGATTTCTATCTGGAGAAGATGATATAGGAAGAGTCTTACTCTCATCCTGAGTCAGTGGCAGATTCAGTCTGGCAGGTGAGCTGCGCTCCATCATTGGCATGTGGTGCTCCTGCTCACTTCCTCCTTTCAAGATACCAGTCTCTGGGTATCCTGAGAGCACTTTATTTCCACTGCCAATAAAAATAAGTCACATTGTAAAAATAAAACCAGGAAAAATGGCACCAAGAATATAATGGCAAAATCAGACTTCTGAATATCAGTCTATTTTTTACAAAAAAAGATTTTTGTTTTTCTGTCAATTTTGCAATGAGAATTTGCAATGAGAAAACTTTGATGGATTAACAAGTTTGTCTTCAAATAGCCCAAGTCTTCCCACTTACAACTGCCACTTAGATGTGCTGAAGATCATCTTGGATTTGTGGAAAAGGGCTTCTTTGACAGAAAAAAAAGCTTTTATCCTTATTCTCTATAAACTGCTCAGCATCATCAGATGCCTCTTCTTTTTTCCTGAAACCGCAGTTAATTCGCAGTTGAGCAAAGTCCAGGACTTTAAACACCACCTGGCGAGATTTGGTATGGTATTTCTGAGGTAGCCAGGCAATTTCACACCGAGTGAAAAGAGCTCCTTTAGTCCTTCAGATGGCTTGTGAAATGTACACAAGACACAGTGCAGTGATGTACATACACGTCTGAGCTGTCTAAGGTCTGGTTTGGTTGCTGTGACAGCCTCTTGGCAAAGCCATTCAAGGAACAGATGACAAGCCTTCAGCTAGCACTGCACACTGCCACACCTGCACTGGCCTGTGGGGCCAGTGAATATTGATCAGGATATATTGTATGGAGGCCACCAAGTGCTGATGTTCCAGCATCAATCCTGGGCACGTGTGATATCCCAGAAGCCAACAGAACACCAAGCTCCACAGGGTTATGAAACGCTTAGGGTTCGTACATACCTCCTCTTTTCTTGCCAGAGTTCGCTTTCCTTGCTTTTCAGAGATGACATACTGTCATGCTCCCAGAGCAGCTTTTTCTGCTTTGTAACTTCTTTTTGTTTGCCCTCCCCTGGACAGCTGTTTGAATCAGTTGAGTTCTAGAAGACAGATGAAGAGGGAACAAGGAGCTCTCTTTGAATTTGGCATTGGTGCACACATGGAAAAAGTGCAGGCTACCCCTAGATACACTGAACTGACACACCTTATGATTAAAAATAACATCTCACATTTATGTAGTAGAACCATTTGACCCTGGTAAGGCTAGCTTTGGCTTTAATTAAGACTTTAGGTAAAACAACATCTTGTTGGACTAAGCTGAGCATGAAATAAGTTAGGTACCAATTATGGTGCTAAGGATGGTGAATTAAAACTTCCAATTACATACTCTTTGGCAGAAATCCTTGAATTACTTTGAGAGTCTAGACAGTCTCCCATTGGGATTGTGAGGACTTTGTGAGTGACCTCAGCTTGTTGTCACTGCCTAGGAGCAAAGCATTACTCACATGCACTGGGCATCCTCAAAGGACAACACCAGTCCTACTTCTAAAAGTGGAATGGGAATGTGTTTGCTCACTCCTGACTTGTGGAGCTTGAGTGAGCAATGGCATGAGATCCTTCACTTCTGGGTACAGGCAGTGTCCTGACTGTGGCATAAGCAGCTCCACCAAGGAAGTTACTGCTACACAGCCATGTGGAATATCAGCCATGGCTGATGCCTTTGCACCAGGGTGAGTGAGCACAGGGTGACAGGAAGAGTGAGAGGAGAACCAAATGATATAGTACTCTTAATCCTGAATGTGATATCACCTGGGGTGTCATTCCCTGATCTCTACAAACACTAACTTAGTCAGATGCTAGATGCATTGCATTTAACATCCCATGCTGTGTGAGTGGAAAAAAGCAAACATAGAGAGTAAACATACCTGGTTTGTTTTGCTGCTTTCTAGGAGGGATGATGGGAGAGAAAAGGAGGAAAACTGGGTAGGCAGGATTCAGTCTCATCTGAGATATATATTTATATATATATAGATATATATATATATATATATATATATATATATATATATATATATATATAAAGCACTATTTTACACTCGAGATTTTGGATTCAGGGAAGCCACTTAGATTTTGTTGGTTTTAGAAGACAATTAAAATCTCACAGCACCGGTTAAAGAACAGAGGTGGCTGCAGAGAGAAAGTATCATTCTCTGCTCTAGTCAAAAATGGAAGGGTAGCAGTTTGCTTGGAAATACAGCTATTCAGTTGTGAAACTCTGTAAGTTACAGCACTCTGAGGAATCACCAGTTAGAGAAGAGACCCTGGGAATACCCTTACTCTTACTGCTCCTAGACTCTGACAGCAAAGGATTAAACTTTGCACTAAAGATGGCTTATTCTTCAGTGCTGTACTACTCCATAAGAAACTCACCACTGTCTTGTTTCCTTCAGTGGTAGAGGAAGAAGAGGAGAGGAGCTCAGCAGAGTTTGAAGAAACAATGAATGGAACTAGAGTATCCTCAATTATCTTGCGTTCCTAAAGAAAGAGGATCAGGAGAGAGTGGGGGTTGAAAAGACAGAATGTAAACTATGAGCTTATGAAATGTATAAGAAAAATGAGATTTAGCTATGTGCCCTATTTAGATGGCTAGATAAGGACTTGTGGTACCAAGAATAATGGTAACACCTCAATTTTTAATTTGCTTCAAGGTTTTGCACCTGCATTCCTTTTACCATTGAGATGGAATTTCCAAAACAGGAAATACTATTTCACCTGCATGGAACTACTGCTTTGCAGAGCACCAGTGTATTGAGTTTAATGTAAAAGTATAAAATTACCCTTGGTACATGAGAAACTTATTCTGAAAGCGGAAAAAAAATTCTTGTTTGAAACACAAGTATGTCCCTCAAGCACAGATGAGAAAACATCCATTTACATAACACATAGACAGACTTATAAATATTTTCCAGTTTCCTGCAATAGTGACCCACATCCAAAAGAAGAAAACCACTATCTTTTTTTATTTTTGTGGATATTTTTAATATTCCACAACTGCAAGCTTTGAAAATCTCCAGTGGATTTTTTTTTTTTAAAGGCCAGTTACAAAATACCTCCATGATCAACCCAAGGCAGACAACTTCATCTGGAGTTCCACCAAGTCTAGGCACCCAGTATATGCCAAAATACACATGCTGTGCCCCTGCAGGGAAGTCTGAGCGTGCCCAGACACAGCTGTACTGACTCACCCAGACTTGCACAGCAATTAGACACCTCCACCTCTGCGGAGGTGCTGAGGATACCTGTCCAAATATTTAAATATTTTTCCTCAACATCTATGCCAGTGTTTAAGAGAAACAATCCTCCTCAGAATTCAGCTGTGAAGAGGAATTTCATTAATTAATCTAGGTATAGGATGATTTTAATTTTTTTTTGTTACATAAGTGGGTGCATTTAAATAAAATAAAAAAAACCCTGAAAAACAACCTCCTACTTTGAGCCTTATACCTCCTCATAGTATCTACGTTCCTCCTCTTCAACTTCTCTCTGGGCCTTCTCCCATTCCTCTTTCAGCTTGTACTGCTCCTTCTGATACTTCTCCTGTACACGGATACAAACGCAGGTAAACTCAGAGCGTTCAGTATTAAGAATAAATTCTGTAGTATCTCCACAGCAAAAATGAATTTGCTAAGAATGGTTTAATTAGAAATAGGATGAAATAAAAGGATAAAAATTGGAAACATCCATGGGTGTAAAAAAAATGTTTCTTTTTCTCTTAGCCCATTTTTTTCTAGGACTTACTTTTAATACCTTCAAACTTCAAGGAACTTTTGACACATTAGAAGAAGTTTAATTTCTTAGAATTTTTAAAATCTTTGGTCAGAAACTAAGTTTATACTCAAAAATATTCATAATTCCTTGTTACCTTACTGTATTAAGTTTCAAAAATGTTTCACATTGAAACACTGAGACAATGGTTGTACATTAAAAACTTCAGCAAAGTAGCAGATAAATAAGCAAGTTTTTCAGATACTGATACTAATTTAAGAGATATGCCAATAATACTAATTAAAGTGATATGTCAGTACAATTTAATGAGTGATGAATAGCTATGCAAGTTTAAAAGATAAATGAACAGTGTGTAAAGGTTTGAAGAGAGTAAGATTATAATTAGCTAAATAGCGTATTTTCTTCCTTGAAGGAATGATTTCTTAAGAATTATTTTCACAGGGTTTTTAACAAACAATTATCTTACAGAGGTGTTGCCAGAACTGGTTTGAACATGGAGAGGAATGGTGACTTCCATTTCCCTCTTACACCAGTTCCAACATCTGTTCAGATTGGTAACCACGTCTGCCTAATCCAGAAGAGAAGCATTTACTATTGAGAGAGCACCCACATGTGCCAGAAAAATTATTATGAGAATTTTACACCATTTTAAGAGGTGCTAAATTAGATGCTCTAAAGTAAGCATAGAGATATACAAGTCCTTAAAGGATTAAAAGACCCCATTTTATTATTCTCCATCCTTTGACAGTTGTTTGGTCTTCTGTTACATGGAACAAAGACACTATTTCTTTGGGATCAAAGCTAGTTGCAGTTTCAAAAGACATTTCTGATTGACTGGGAACTTCAGGTTCTCATGGCCACTGCATTTCTTCCAGCTAGGACACAAACCTAGAACTTTTAGAGTTTACTCTGCCACTAGGCAAAACTAGTGGTTGTCTTGAAGATATATTTCCCTCTCTCACAAAAACCTCTCAAACCCAAGTCCTTTCATGTCCAAATTTAGCTTGATATTTTCCAAGAAGAACCTGAGAACAAAGCAGGATTCTACGAAAAGCTATTAAGACCATGATTTTAAAGAAGAGGTGCATAGGCATCAGGGTTAGCAAATTGTCAGTCTTGACAACGAGGCTCCAAGTAATTAAATGTTTTGCAGTCTATGCTCAGCATAATTTAAATATAATTGAGGACCAACACATCTGGTTTAATTCTGCACTGGATTGCAGGACCAAGTCCTTTTGGTCTTTCCATGGAGTGGGGAAGGGGGACATGAGAGTGCCTAAACCACAGAGAACATGTGTGTGTGCTCATTTATCACTCAACTGCCACAGAATTTGCTCAAGCATCCACAGAGGATGTAAAAAACATGACACAAAATGCCCAAATTTTGTCCAAAGGGACAATTCAACAGCTGAACCACACAGTGGAAGACATACAGTTTCTTCCCTACCTGAAGCAAGCGTTCTTGCTCATGCTGCCACCTTTCCTGGCGCTTTCGCTCTTCTTCTGGATCCCAGGCCCAAAAATTGAAACGCTTACGTGAAGGAAAACCAAGCTATTAGACTGTGACACTACACTTCACATGGCTTCCAGAGAAAGCTGCACTGTGCCTGAGTAAGCCCTGCTGATGATGTTACAATGGGAAACTGAGAACTGGATAAGGTTTCTCTCAATTAGCAGACAATATTCTTAGCTTCACTGACACTTGGGATTTCCCATTTGTAGCCACATGATAAAAGAATAATTTGGTTTGCAAAGAAAGTCTTGGGAAACTTCAGCTGAAGGAGGGGAAAAAGGTCTTAAAGAAAGTTCTAAGCATCACTGAAGAGAGCCACCTCCAGGGAATCAAATTTAAAGAACATACATATTTTGCTTCTCTATAATCTTCTTTACAACATGAAAAGCAATTTTAGGTTGTAAAAAATATTTTCTCATTTTATGTCTGCCAGCACAACAGCCTATAGCCTTGCTTTGAATTCTTATACATAATTAAATAAATCCTCAGGCTTCACTAAGGATCCTATTACACAATATGTGTAAAATCCTTATAATCAAGGGCAACTTTAGATACTTGCTGCCATATCCCCTTCCACTACAAGTAGAATTTGAATCCCATAGGAAGAGATATGACAACATCTACAGAATGTGAAATATTGTGTACTTCAGAGTAGCATTTGTGGTGTGTTGGGGTTTTTTGTTTCATCAAGGAAACAGTAGAATTGTGAAGTCCTTTCATTTCTATGCATTTAAAATACAATGGATAAATTAGAATTACATATTATTTAGAGATTGTGAAGCTTTAGTGGCTCCAGCAACCAAATACAGTATAGCTAGCTTCAGATAAGAGGAGAATGCATGAATTCCATATTCAGACAATGCCTTGATTTGGGTTGTACTTTTCTTCTCACATGGAAAAAAATTCTCATTCTCATTTAGGGATGTTACAAGACAATTGGCATAAAAAATTAATTTCTGCTAAACACAAATTGCCAAACCAAACAATAGTGCAAAAAAGGTACTCACATTTGATTTATCACCAGTATCACAATCAGCTATTAAAATAAAAAACAACAGAACAATGAAAGACATAACATAGCAAAATTTAACATAGCAAAATTTCCTCAGTCTGAAAATAAATCTACATTATATCTGTATAAGAGCTTTGTGTTAGTTTCCTATTTACTCCCACAACCAAATGCAAGGACTAATTGCAAGCAAATAAATCAGAAAACCAGATTACACCCATCACCAACAAAACTACTTTTTATCTGGGTATAGAGGAGCACAATATTAACTAATATCAGGTTCTACTCTACCACTAGCTAATGCCATCTACTTCTGGCCACAGATGTTAGCAGCGCTCAGACACTGAGTCTTACCTACCTTGATCTACTTTTCCCTTCGTGATTCAGTGCAAGGAAGGAAAAAGTACAGCAATGCTAAAAGGATGGGACTACACTATTCAAGAGCCACAGTTACGAAGAGAACCATTGCCATTTTCTATCCAAATGTCTTTGAAAATTAGACTGATTTACAGAAATTAAGAAAATGGTATTTATAGGCAAGGGGTTTCTCTTGGGTGCCTGAAACCAGAACATCGCAGCAATGTGCAACCCAACAGCTCTTTGTCAACTGTGCAGCAGGAATAGATATTTTCTACGGAAGCAAGAGGTAGAACAAGTCCCCGTGATCATCAGCTTTCACCCCAGCCCTGTGTCCGAAAACACCTATGGCTGGAGCAGCAGAAGGGCTGGAGCTGTGCTCAGTGCCGCATTTACCTGACTGGGAGAAAAACTGTGAGCGCCGCCAGTTGTTGCGGACCCTAAGCGGAACCATGGCCCCGCGGGGCAGCTCTGCAGGCAGTGGCACAGAGACAAAACAAGAAACAGTGTGGTGAAAAGGTGATGACAGACTCTCAGACCTGAGCCTCCTTGGCCACGAGTCGCTTTGGCCCACGGCAGTTAATTTACAATGGATCTGAAGATCACGCGGACTATTTGTATTTAAATGTTACTTTTTCAACATGGCACCTGAGCTCACATGAGAGCTCCAGCACACTGGGTAAAGGGCAGCTACCCTTTAGAGTCTTTGCATGGTGATTATGTTCATTCCTACTGCAGATACAGGTTATAATGCATTTTGTGAGCCTTTCAGTGCTCTATATGCTGTGAACACTAGAGTGCAGCCAAGTGTTTCAGCACCGGTCAGAAAACTGACAAGGTAAGAGACCTACAATCTGTTACTTGATATTTAGTCTGATTTGCTTAACATAAAATGATATTGTTCTCAAAGTCTGCTTGGGTAGCACCTACCCGCTAAAAACAAGTGAGAGTTCCATTCCTTTTCAGACAATCATAGAGTGGTTTTGGTTGGAATGAAAGTTAAAGATCATGTAGTTTCAATTCCCCGTGCCATGGACTGGGACAGTTTCCACTGGATCAGATTGCTCAAGGCTACATCCAGACTAGCTTTGAACTCTTCCAGGGATGGAGCATCGACAACTTCTCTGTGCAACCCATCCAGTGCCTCACCACACTCATCATAAAGAATTTCTTCCTAATATCTAATCTAAATCTACCTTCTTTCAGGTTAAAGTTTTTATTCCTTGTGCTATCAGTACATGGCTTTGTAAAAAGTCCCTCTTCAGTTTTTTCAAAGTGGATCACCTTCAGTAGTTTTAACATTGAAAACGTCAGGCTAATCAGTACATTACCTACTTAATTAAAATAAAAGATTAACAACCTAGGAAGTTCTTATGGGGGAAAAAACCCTCAGCTGATTTTTCTCTTTCTTCCACAATACCTACATATATGCATATTTAAAATAAATATAAAATCAAACTACTAAACATTATCAGTCTCAGGCAAAACTTTCTCATGAAGGCAAGGGAAAAAAAAGGTTCTGCATTTCAAGAAGTTGTGTTGGGCAGTGGTTGAATTCAAAGATGTGGGCCAGATATGTGTATTGTTCATCTGCAAAAAGGAGCTCCACAAGAGCAGCTGAGTGCAGAACTTATCTGCAGAAATTTTTGTTGTGAGAAAAAGCCAATTGCTAAGTCATTTTCAACTGTGAGCAGCAGTATGTAATACTCATTGACATAATACAGCCATTACTGCTAGGCCAAGTAAATTCAAGATAGGGCTCTCCCTCTGCTGTGTCTAATTTCTGCTGTTGTGTTTAAGAGGAATGGCCAGAAGAGTCCTTTTCATCACAGAAGCCACACTACCAATTATCAGTCAATGAAACTAGAAAATAACTGTCTTAGGTCCAAAACTTTCCAAGTCGTGGATTAGGCAGATCTCCCTGGACACCACATGCCCCTATTCAGCTACTGTCCAGCTGAGTGTTCCAAATGCTTTTTTGCTCACCTTGTAGACCAGAGTTATGCAGAGTAACTTGGCTGGTTTCAGGTAGTTTCTTTAAAAATGGCAGGACTACACTCCCCTTTTCTTCCAGGGCTTTTGCTTTAATCACCTGTTCAGACATTTGGGAGCAGAAAGCAGCATTAAAAAAGCAACAGGTTCAATCAAAGGTTAGCTTAAACCCTTTCTGCTTATTTTCTGAAACATTATCAAAGATGAAGCCTCTATCTCCAGAACAACAACAGGGAGTTACAGTATTGAAGTCCTGTAAGTAACTGGTAGCGGTTTCCTGTTGACATTCCCACTGCCTTGCACACCAAAGTCAATCCTGTAATAACATCTAACTAACCAACATCTAACTTACCCAAAAGAGCAGCATGGTCACAGCCATTTGTTACCTCTGCCACCACCACCACTTACTCAGCACTTCAAGAGGACTAAGAGGGCAAGCTCCACTGTCTGCACCTTCTGGACACTGCCCTCCCAACAGGTGGTGGGACTGGGGTTTGCAGGTTATGCTCTCATTTCTAGTCTCATCAGTTTACAGGTTCAAATGCTACAGGCAGACACTGTGGGGTTCCTTTTGAGAGGGAACACTCTGATGATCACAGGATTTGGCAGCTGAAACCATCCTTCAGGGCCATGTTTTGAATGAACTCCTGAAGTGACATTTTATGGAGAAAAATGCCAATTTTCACAAGAAAAATTTCTATGAAAGATCTTTCTCTTTTTTGTTTGTTTGTTTGTTTGTTTGTTTTCCATTCCCTCCTTTTCTTGCCTGTACATACCTCCTGTGTAGGAGGGAGCTCTGCTTCCTTCTGCTTCTCTATTTCAGCTTTCTTCACATCTTTCTTGCTTGAAGCAGTTTCCTCTGAAGGGATAGGACTGGGAAGAAATTCTAATCTCTTCACAGCAGAGCTGGCACAAGCTGCAGTTGAGTTGAATTGCTTTTGATCTAAACCCAAACCACACATATAAGAGATAATATTGCAAGGTTAAGATACTTTTTCAAATAAAACATTCACCTATTTATTAAAATCCAATTTCTTACTGGATATACTGTGAGCCCATTTACTGGATGTTTTGAAAAAATAAACTTTTTTCTTTGACACAGGAAAGATTAATCTCTCAAAGAAGACAAGACTCAAAGAATGAAATTCACCTGTCAGAATTTATGTGCACACACTTGATTTGGGAATCATGGGATACCCTTCATGGTCAACAAAAACAGAGAAGAAGTCCTTGGGAAAGAGTCGTACAAACTTTTATTTCAGGCACTCCTCTGGCTGAGATGAGCTGTAACCTACAATGGGCCTACTGAACTAAGATCTCTTTACTGAAGTTACGTGATGCATCCTGCCCTAAGATGTCTCTAAGGTAAGTAGCTATATGACATGGTCTCTCTGTCAGCACTGGAGGTTATTTCAGCTTGCCTATTTTCACTAAACCTACCACTTCCACTGACAATCAGTTAAGCATCAGACAACAAACAAACAAACTGCTAACAGGCAGCCTTGGACTGGAATAACCCAGTTGTCATCTAATTCTTAAACAAACCCAACAGGCTGATGCTGGTTTCTGGGAGAAGAGGATAGAAGCACACAGGTCTACAGCTGACTGTGACAGCTGAACTGCTGATAGGTGATACCACCACTGGAAGCAGAGCAGTCACCAGCATCTCAGGCACTGAATAAGCACCCAGGTATCTTTCCAACCTCCTAAAGCAGAAACTTCAGATCCTGTCCCCTTTCCAACCACAGCAACATTGGCAGCTTCTCTTTGATAGGCTAGGAGAGTAAGCTAAGAAAGAGAGGCAGCCTAAAACTCCACTAAGAGTGTGGACACAAGCAGAGACAAGAGCTGCTGCTGCCAAGGCAGATGCATCCTTCTCTGGAGCTGTTCCCCCACTAGAGGCATAGGGGACACAGCATGGAAGTGTTTGGCTTGTACTGAACACCAGAGGAGGTTGTTTACTCTACAAGTTCACAGAATTTGGACCCCATCTGTCCCTCCAAAGCAGATATAATGAAAACTGCATGTTACTTTATCATTTCAATTTTTGCAATCCTATCTCAGTTTCCCTTGCCAGACAATTAAAATTTGCTGTCCATACTAAGTTTTAGCATTTCTGACAGCTGGGGAGCTGAAGCCAAAACAGCTTTGTGATTTGTAGACAACACCAGCTCATCACTGTTGACTCTTGAGAGAAGAATTTGGTAATTTCATTATAAAATTGCACCTTCTATATTACCTGCCAGATGCAATTCAAAATTGTTAAACTATGTACTTTGGCATCTAGGAGCCAAAGTAATTAAGGCAGCTAATGAACCCTTGCTAACAGCCCATGTGCTTCTAATCTTTGGGGAATGGTACCTCACTGATGTTTGAGGGCAAAGCTCAATTGTTTAAGTCACATTTATCCCCAACAAATAGGAACATTATGCTTACATACAAACTACAGCCAGGGATCTCATTTAAAAACCTACTTGACATAGTACTTTTTACTTACTCATACCAAGCTGAACTTTGATAGACTCATTTTAAAAAATAAACAACAAAAAAATACCATTAACTTAGTATAATAGCATACAGCAAAAAAAAGTGCCTACTCAAAGACAATGTTTCAAAAACACACTTTTGAGGAAAACAGCTTAAAATTCTATCGGCAAATTCCTTTCCTCAGATTAGGAATCATGCATAATGGCTTTAAGGCAGAAAATTAGGAGTCTACACAATACTGTGCATTTAAAGCCCCTATGGGAACTGAAGTGCCACTTCTTACTCTTTCTCCCCATTCCTTAATGTGTTGGGGGAAAAAATGTGTCAGACAGAAACTATTACTGTCTGGTAGCTTCTGCCCTTGCTGCTTTCTGGTTACAGCATGCTGTGGCACTGGATTTTCACTTGCACAAATAGCCAAGTGGACAGCTCAGGTGTGTCATTTAAACCACAAAATGAGACAGAAGCCCAGGCTGGAAGGGACCTCAATAGACCATCTAGTCCCACCTTTGGTGGGAAAGAAAGCCTAGAGGAGATTCTCTAGCACCCTGTCCTGCTGCACATGAAAAACTTCCTGCCACAGGGGCTCTAACACATCCCTTGGGAGGCTGCTGTGGTGAATGACTATTCTGACAGCACACAATTTCATTTTATGCCAAGATTACTGACATTTGCAGCATTCTCTAATGAGCCCTGCTGGTGCTGCTGGTGATGCTCCTAGCGGGTTACTGCCACAGGGTGTGCCTCAGCCCGGGCCCTTGCGTGAGGAAGGGCGAGGGCAGGGCCGAGGGCAGCAGCACATTCACCCGGGGAAGGCAGCAGCACATTCAGCCGGGGACAGGCCGAGGGCAGCAGCACATTCACCCGGGGAAAGCAGCAGCACATTCACACGGGGACAGGCCGAGGGCAGCAGCACATTCACCCGGGGAAAGTAGCAGGACATTCACCCGGGGACAGGCCCAGGGCAGCAGCACATTCACCCGGGGACAGGCCCAGGGCAGCAGCGGATTCACCCGGGGACAGGCGGAGGGCAGCAGCACATTCACCCGGGGACAGGCGGAGGGCAGCAGCACATTCACCCGGGGACAGGCCGAGGGCAGCAGCACATTCACCCGGGGACAGGCCGAGGGCAGCAGCGCATTCACTCGGGGACAGGCCGAGGGCATCAGCACATTCACCCAGAGAGGGCAGCAGCACATTCAGCCGGGGACAGGCCGAGGGCAGCAGCACATTCACACATTCAGCCGGGGACAGGCCGAGGGCACCAGCGCATTCACCCGGGGACAGGCCCAGGGCATCAGCACATTCAGCCGGGGACAGGCCGAGGGCAGCAGCACATTCACCCGGGGACAGGCGGAGGGCAGCAGCACATTCACCCGGGGACAGGCGGAGGGCAGCAGCACATTCACCCGGGGACAGGCCGAGGGCAGCAGCACATTCACCCGGGGACAGGCCGAGGGCAGCAGCACATTCACACATTCACCCGGGGACAGGCGGAGGGCAGCAGCACATTCACACATTCACCCGGGGACAGGCGGAGGGCAGCAGCACATTCACACATTCACCCGGGGACAGGCGGAGGGCAGCAGCACACCCACCTGGGGATGGGCACTCCGGCAGAGCAGGTGCCGCACCGCTGGGGCTGGGCTCGGCTTGCAGGCTGTCAGCTCCATCCAGTTCCACCGGGGAGGCCTGGAGAGGGGAACACAGCACGGAGTGAGTAGAGTGGAAATAAAAGTATGTGCTAGTTCCTCAAGGCAGTGCTTGCTGCCCCTTTGTAGTGTGTTTGAACCACATCAGTGTGGTTCATCAGTGTGGAGCTCAGCAGGGCGCTGGGGAGAATGTTTCAGAGCAATACGTGCCCATTTGGGTATTGAATGGCTGTGCTTTAATCTCCTTTTCAAATCACTCATCATCAGCCATTAATGTGGTTGGCTTGGAATAGCTCCTACAAGCTTTTAAAACTGTAGGATATCTTGGATTGTGTTAGCTGGAGATAAGCATACATTTACCCCTAGTTTCCCCTTCCAGAATAACACAAAAACGTATGCATTAGTGAAGAGATAGCACATACTAGGGTTTGGAAAGTGGCAAAGTAATTAAATACTTCCTTTATTTCACGGTTGTCTAAACAATCTGTTATCTGAAGGGAAAAGACAGAGTTGGTATTAAAGGTAATGAAATACTGGAAACACTATTAAGAAAGGACTGAAAAAATATGGTGAGACTGTATCAAGCCAATAATTCAAATGCCTTTGAAAAGCAAGCTTCCTGACCGGGACAGGGCTGTTGCAGAGTTAAAACCACACTGTCAAAATAAGGGTAACGCTTCAGCTGATCTATTCAGCAGCTTCTACCATACATCTGCTTTTCCAGAAAGCAAATCAAGAAAACTCTGCAGTAAAGCTATCATCCATTGCCAATAGCTAGTGCTTCTAATGCATCCAAGACCTAGAAAATGGCACATTCAATGGGGGAAAATAAAAAATGCGGACTACTTTTAGAAATAAAAAGGAACATATTTCAGAAATAACCTATTGTAGACTCTCTTTCCTGTCCTCCTCCCACTCCTCCATCTTCTTAACAGCTGCAAAGGAGGAAATCTGATGAAATTTCCTCTTTTCTGCAGGCAGGAATCAGATCTCCACCTTCTGTATGGATCTGGTTTCCTATCCCTGCAGGCTCACGAGAGCCTATGGCCCCTTATCTGAACATGCCCCATGAAAAACAGACCTGGGCTCTCACAGCTCCATAACTGGAGACATCTGCTGGCAACGCCAACAGGATGGCAGCAGCTGTGGACACTCCACAAAGCTTTAGGGAACTTAACTGCTGGCAAAGCTTGTGAATCCCTGCCTCATCTCCTCTCTGGAGGGAGACTTGCTGTCAAGAGGGGCAGGAACATGTGTAGGAATATGCCCTACAAGGAAATGGTGCAGACTGGTGTGGGGCCATGGCCAGGGCCAGTGACCCAGGCAAACCCAGCACTGCTGGGAACAAGAGAAGGGGCCTGCAGCTGCCAAGGGCTGTGCTGCCACCTCTCAGCAGGACAGGCGCCAGATCACAGCCACGAGTCTCTCGAAGTGGCAGCGCTTGCTGGGGCTGGCTGCCTGCCATCCTCGCCACTGCCGCCACTTTGCAATGCACCCTCTTTCCACCCTCAGCCTCTGCCCCAGGCAAGACATGGAGACACATCTCCCACCTGCCTAAAAGCAGTTCTTGAAATGGATGAGGCAGACATGAAATAGTCTCTAAAAAGGTAACATGGACAGTTTCAGGACTTCCTCTCTACCACGTCCACCTGTGAATGCATCTATACCTGGAATAGAAATGAAGAAAGCACAGACTGCTCCTTCATGTCTCATGCACTCCCAGGAGAGATGGTCACTGGATACGAGGCACAGGGTAAAACAAAGCCCCAGAGAAATGCTCCAAAGACTGCAAGTCCTGTGCTCTAGAGGTTTATCTCTTGCCACTTAGTTGCATTTTTCTTTCATATAACCCACCTCTCTCCCCCAGTTCATCTGGACTCCAGCCTAGTGTGCTGCTGAGAGTTTTCATCGCAAAAGCCCCAGCAGAATTCTACTGCAACTGAATAAACTTCCCCTTCAGCCTCAGTTCCAGCTCCTGATACAACAGTGGCCAGGGGAGAACCTACAGCAAATCCTTCCCAACCTTGCTTAAAGCAGAAATAAGTATTTATTTTCTGCATGAGGACAGGCAGGCCAGTGCAACAGGCTTGCCAGATAGGTCATATCTGTCCCTAGAGGTTCCCAAGATTTCAGTGATCAAGCCCTTAGCAACCTCTTATGATCTCATGTCTGATCCTGTTTTGAGCAGCAGACTCAACTAGAAACCTACAACTTGAATTTTTTCTATGTCATTCTACAACCTACAAAACTCTGTTAAACCTAAACAAATGGCTATTATTGAGAGCTGAGGATTTGGCTCAAACAAAGTAGTTTTCACATGGAAAAGCAAGAGGCTCCACACCCACTGGTCCAAACCATAAGCCTCCCAAATACATTGTTGTAGATTTCAATTATTAATATTTAGATTGATAATATTTTTTGGTAAAACAATGGAATTCACCCTTCACTCTCAAAAAGGAATTGTCCAAATTGAAAAATGAAAATAAATAAATACATTCAATTTAAAGTTCAACCTCAGAGGCTTTGAAGCTATAAACTTTTATACTCCTGAGGCCAATACAAAAAGTGTTAAATTGTTATACCCAAGAAAGTCAGTTGTTGATGTCAGCTTCTGCTGGAGAAAGAGCGCAGCTACAGTGGCCTCTCAGAGGGGCTAAAATTCACTGTTGCTTAGTGAAAGCTGATGCACAGACACGATGCACTTGGATCACCTCTGGGTCTAGAGTTCTCTCAGGAACCCGAACAGAGTGCTGTCATGCAGCTGTCTTGCACAAGCCTAATAACTAAACCTACCCATAACCTATATCCAGGAGGCTGAACCAGGTATAGACATAAATGTTATTTATAGAAAAAAAGAGTTAATACTTGCTGCAGGAAAATTTGCTTTCCAATGGCATGCTGCAGAAATTCTGTTCCTGCTCACGAGACTTGACTCTTGCTCCTCCCTCTGCTGAGCAATTAAATGCTAGTGACATACAGCTAAAAATATAAAACTGATTAATAACTAATTTATAAAAAATTAAGTCAACTTCACTGGGGAACTCTCTTGTTTCCACTAAATTTAATTCTATTTATAATACTAAGTTAATGAAGTATTACCTAGTATTTTATCCACAGGTACATGATACACTTAAGAAAATTATTGTGCTGATATAATTGATAAAATACCTTTTCTACCACAGGCTATCATACTTTACATTTCATAAATATTTTTAATCAAATGATGATGTTATCACTGAACTTAAAAAAGGGCATACAAACATTTCATTACACCTAAGAGGACTTGGTGTATTTTGACAGTAATCTAGTGAGTGACATTTCTGAGGTGCTTCAGTTCTATGAGGAGCTCTCATGCCTTGGGATGAAGGGCTGATGCAGCCTCTCAGCACCCTTGTATCATGTGTTCTTGTGTGGGCAGAGGTCTCTTTCTGCAGGGAAACAGAGCCATTCCAAACACAGGCTCTGCTGCAGGTGCCTGTGAGGGAAGGTAACACACACCACCACAGGCAGAGAAGACTTTAAGAGGAGCATGAAAAACTTCAGTACACGGGGACTGTGATTATCTCTGCCCACACATCAGGCTGATGTCGAGATTGTCCCATTAAAACTTCTAAAATCTAAAGCATGCTGTCTGCTTGGACATGCTCATTATCCCATGCGTCTGGATCCCAGGAGTTAAAGTAAGCTACCCTATTTATGACTTAGCCTCCATTCACGACAGAAAGTTAAATATTGTGATGGCAACTGTGGTTATGAGCACGTCAGTACAGAGGACAAAGCAGCACCGGTGTTCTGCTAAACAGAGTATTCATTTTACAAACACACAAGCACAAGCATATAGTGTTACCAAACACTTATTAGGCCTGGAAATAAATTAGTTCAGTTTGTGACAGACAGGATTTTTATCACATAAACTAGGATATCAGGCCAGGTATTTCTTTGATTAAGATCACACAAGCTAGAAATGTATTGGCTACTGTCAATTGGCTATTGCCAATAGCCATATTGGCTACTTCTGTGGCAGAACTTTACACCCTAAATAAAACTAAAAATACAGTAACCAGAAATACCTAACACACAGAGTATCACAGCTTCTACAAGAATACAAACTCCAAAGGAAGTTACAGTAGAACTTTATTAATCCTTCTTGTAAATTAAATCGAAACATAGCTCAGTTAACACTGCTTGCACACAAAATCATGTGAAATATTGTTATTGTATTTTCTATGAAAACATGACAAAACAAGCTGTCTAGAACCAGTTAGAATGCAGAGGTATCAGAAAGAATCAGATTAAAACGACAATTTAATTCTGTAAAACCATTCAGGAATGAAATTGGTTGCAACACCAATAGCCACATGTAGAAAATGTCTGACAAATCACAAAACTTCTGTGATTCAAATTCTACACATATCATCGACTTCAAAATTTTTGTACAAAGATTTCCTCATCAAAATTAATGTTGGCAGCTGATGTGAGTGGTAATGATGGCACGACCTAGGGCTGCCACAGCTTAGTTTCTTGCATGCTATGCCAGATACAGTACTACAGCCAGAACACTGCTTCAACAGGTTATCTGCCAGCTATCTAATACTATACTCAGGCCAGCTATTTACAACAAAAGATCAGTAATCTGTAATCAGTAATCTGTAATCAGTAATCTGTAACTGACAGAGAAGTCTTGAAAATGTTTCAAGAAAGTGTGAAGTATTTTTGATAGTCATTAGAATTATTACTGGTCCATTGGAGTATAAAATTAGCTTCTTTCACTGACAGACACTGAAAAGTACATGGCTGTCTGAAGGACAAGAGACAGGTGTGCTATGTTCAGAACCAAATGCTGAGCAGTGTTCAGAACCAAATGCTGAGCAGTGCTCCCTTCTAGCTGCTTTGAAGCTTTGCTGCTCACACTTCTCATCCTACACCTTTTTCCCTTCAGGTACTCCAGCCCTCCTTGCATCTTTTCATGTGTGGTTCAAGGCAAAGCTGGCAATCTGGAGCAGACACTTACTCTACGAGTGTTTCTTGTAATGAATCAAAGAACAAAGACTTGTCTTACCGGCTACGTACAAACCAGGATTTCAGCTCCACTCTCCTGTAGCTTGGCCAACAATCCTCAACCACAAGAAAGCTTATACTTTAATCTCAGTTCAATCAGTGAATTTTTCAACATGAAGGAGAGTGTTACTTGGATATAGAAAACAAGGACATTTTGTGCCAAGCATGCAGTGAGTAGAAATGGACAAGTTTAAGCTAGCTAGAGAAAAATTAAAAGAAAGCTGTCTCTCCCCACCACCACCACCTCACCCTGATCTTTTTTTAGGTTGCTGCCTATATTTATTTTTTTCTGGTTGATCAGAGCAAAGTTATAATTAGAGCTGCAGGAAGCCAATAATTTCTAAGAGCTCACATAAAGATTGGTTAAAATAAAGTGGTGTTACTTACTTACTGACAAATTAATTCCCCTACTCTAAAATCTGCACAAACACTGTTGTAGAACAAAACATTTACTTTGCCAGCTTCTGATTCTAAGAGCTAGCAGATACAACTGCTCAGCATTTGTAGTGTCCATCACTATTCTGTACAGTGGGAAGAAAACACAGCCTAAATGGTTGACAGGTAGGACCAGGATGAGGAGGTGATTTTCCCATTATTGCTGGTATTGCCACTGATTGATCAGTCTTTGGGCTTGTGCCCCAGTTTTTCCAGCTGCATTGAGAGGTATAGGTATGCTCTACCTACCACCCCTCTTAGCACCATGCTGCTCCACAAACACCAGTGGGATATTTTCCTCCTGCTTGTAGGCCAAGTTCATCCTTTTTAGCCTTTAGTCATAGGCAAAATTTCATAAGCTACTTTAAGCTTAAAAGGTAAGTCTCTTGTAAAATCACTTATACACTACCTATACTCTACCTAATACTCTAACTATACTCTAGAGATATAAGTATATTTTTTGATAATATTTTTCTTTACTGTCCTTCCCACCTGCTGCAGTTTTCTGCATCTCATTTCATAGTCGATTTAGGCAGGATGTACATATGTTTCCCAGTCAGTCTCTGCCAAACATTATTTGATTCACATATAGATGGGGTCCTTCTCTTGTCAAAAAGACAACTGACACTGAGGTCTCACCTACAGGAAATTATCTCTGCACTTCCCTAGTTCCCCAAAAGCCTCAATAGTGTTAGTGTTGTAAGTGGTGGAACTTAAACAACCTTCAGGCCAGAAGCACTGTTGGACAACAGTTGTGTGGCATCTTCCCCTGCTCCAGACAATGCCTGAGGGCAGCCAGACACATTCACAATAGGACTACAGAAGGGACTTCAAAGGGAAGCCTGCCAGGCTGAGAGAAGACAGAACTAGTCCATTTGACAAATGAACTGAAACAGCAGGGGAGCAGCCCTATGAGGGATGGAGGATGAGAAAGGGGCATGTAAAGAACAGGAAGAGAATCAGAAGGGGAGGACAGGAGTGCCATAGGTAAGGAATATATGAAAAGAAACATATATTTCACAAAAAAGACCTGCAGCAGAAAATGAACAAATAAAGCACAAAACCAACCCAAATCTACAAGCAGCTAGAGGGGGAGAAAAACAGACCCCATGAAATGAAAAACTCAGCATTTTTTAAGATAGGAGCTATTGCCTGTGAATCTTATTCAAATACTGGGAAGAACATAGCTAACAAGAACTGAATCAATAAAATATGCAAATAAACACAGTGGAAGCAAGTTTAGAAATGGCTTTGAAAATATGCTTAATTTGTAGAAGTTTCCTCAAGGCAAAAGAGCTTCAGTAATTTCTTCCATTCTAGACAGCTCTTCGTCATCTCAGCTGCTCTTCTGTTCCTGTTTCTGCCATTGTCTCCTCCTCCTCTAGAATATCAGAACGGTTAAGGATCAGAGAAAACCTACAGCCCTGTTTTCTTCTTGTAGGAGGGGATAGTGGAGGCTTTCAGAAGGCTTCCTTCTAAGAATGTGTTGCTTGGACGTCCCATACCTGGGGTAAACATCAAACCTCTTTTTCCCTTCTGGAATGCTGACAGTGACAGCTGGATGCAGTATCCTACTGCAAGAGAGGTCTCATTTTATGGGGAGAAGCCCAGGAGGATCTTATCTTTCCTAATCTGGATTCCCAAACTTCCTAGGAGGGGTTAAATCCTTCAGTCAGTGCATTCCACCTGTTTTCCCATGGAAGTTTCCCCGCAAAGCAGCCTGCTCTCCTTCCTCTGCCCTTGACATGCTTAATACACATATCTTTGCTTGAAGCTGAAGTTCCAGGAGTTATTATGATGATTGCACTACCCAGTCACATTGCTGATGGAATTGTGAGGCTAGTGATATAAAATTTGTATTTAGAGGACAAACACTGTCACTAGCACCATTTCGGTGCACACTCATTGTCTCTTGTAGGCTTCATCATTAAGCACATTCAAGCTTACAAACCAGGAGCTATTCTGTAAATGCCAACAGGCACAGGGAATCTGAGTCAAGCTCTTCTTCTTTCTCTGCCAGTATCACCACAAGAGCTAAGAATTGGAAGGAGAAACCAGACGCAGAAAAATTTGCATTCAGCTGGCCATATCACCCTCAAAGCTGTAGAAAGGGGAGGATGAGAGGACATCAAACAGATACAAGCACACTCAAGAACTAACAGTGACTTCTCCTGCTGAGTTTCCTCATAGCTCTAACTAGGCCTGAAAATCCTAAAAAAAAAGATATTAACATTTTCACTTGGCTACTTTTCTGATTTTCATTAAACTTCTAATCTCCAGCAAGATGAGGTTCTTTATTTGCATAACATTCCCATTCCCTGCTCTTCTGTATCAGATGCAATGCTTGCCTGGCTTTTCCTTTACAGTCAAATTGTTGTGACAGGAGCAGACTCAGCTCTGCCTTCCCTGTAAATTATTCACTTTTGACTCAATACCAGCTCCCTCTGACAGGATCAAGTCTGTGCTCACAGCACACTCCAGTTCCCCTGATTGCTGCAGGCTCCATAGTTTGGTTGTCCATAGCTAGAGACTGGCATTAAAGCAGGGGAGTAAAACACAAACCCATTTTAAGAATGAGCCATCACGCCCCAGGACAGATCTCTGCCTGCTCTCTGCTATCCATCTGGCCAATGCTTGGATGAAATCTGAGATGAAAGAGAAAATTATCATATTCCAACTCTCACCACATCTCCAATTCTCTTTGTTGTTACACAGAAAAAAATTGTGAGAATTCCCTCTCCTGTCACTTGCTTGCAGCCCTTTTACATGCTCTCTTTGCAGTCCTCTCCTTATTTCTTGCTTTATTTTCACTATCTACTTTTATTACAGTTTTGTAGCATCTAGATGCCTGCTGTGATATGCTCTAGTTTTACTCCTGCCTTTTTCTCTGGGGAAGAGGGGAAGAGAAAGATGAAAAGGTGAAATTAATTTGTTTCTCTGATAAGGCAGTTAAGAAGCATGTTAGCCCCTCTGAGCATTTCAATAGCTTATCCTCTTTTCTAATGTTTCTGAGAGGGGAATGAAAACCAAATGTTCAAAACTGCCAGCACATCCACATCCTCTTTTGAAAACTGAAAACTGAGACTAATTATAATGGCTCACACAGTCCAATTGTGTTGCTGATCTAATCAGCTTACATTAGGAGAAGCGCTGAATAAACCTGCACAACGGCTGGGACACTGAATCAATTTCTCCCTGGCCAAGCACATTTAAAGCTTGCTTATCAGCTGCATGACATCTGGAAAAAAACTCAAAACAACAACAAAAAAGAAAAATACCAAAAAAATAATTCCCTCAAAACCCCCAGCGGCTGCAAAAAGTTTTTTAATCTTACGCTCCTATTTCTCTACCCGCATACAAAAGGAAGAAGCCTTTAATTTACAAAGGATTTGGGGTTTTGTTTATAGTTTTTTTTTTTTCTGGTCTGGGCATACCCTTTTGAAATAAGGCAAACATAGGCACTTGGGTATCATTAGTTAGTGATTAAACACATCATGAGACAGAAAATTGGCAAAGAAAGTAAGGCTGGTTTGTTCGTGTTGGTCTTACTGTTGGCTCTTTGTGCACACTCTGAGTGGCAGGCCTCTGTAAACTGAGCTCAACACTTGGGGGGTCCTTCTTCAACTCTACTGGGGGCCTGTCCCCTCTGGCTACTCCATCAAATTTCAGAGATCTGGTTGGTGAAGGAGTAAATATTACTGTTGTACATTCTTTATCCTTTTCTTCCATGCCGTTGACATTTTCTCCATTCATGCTGACTTTTCCATCTACCTGCAGAATACAGTTAAATAAATATGCTGAGACAAGTAGCATTCAAAGAAATTTAGGAAATTAGGAGTTCAACATGATAGTACAATCATTAACACAGTCTGTGTTATCAGTGAGGGATGAAGTCAAGCACATATTTCATTCAACAGGCCAAAACAGAAAAAGACCCTATGACCCTAGAGGGCTCATAAACAAAATACAGACACAAGGAAATAATTTTTCTGGATTTCCTGGTTTCCCACATTCCATTCTCCCAGTAACATACAGACACCCTTTGCATGCATTACAGATCAAAGGATGTTTAAAAAACCCCAATTTTTATGTTAAATTTAGGCCAAAACTGCTGGGTTTTGCATTGCCTTATGCAAAAGCCAAGCAGGTTCTCCAGGACTAATTATACTGATGGACTGCTTATGTACCTCAATGATCTCACCACAGTATTAGCAGGCTGTGCTTTTTTGAAGCACTGCTGTGAACTTTGAAGGGACAGAAGCAGCAGAGTTCATCCACTTGCTTCTTTATTGTTCATAACAGGGAATCAAGGCACCAGCAAATAAAACCCTCCGTAAGCTAATCAAATAGATTAGGTTCTTTCCCAAAAAATTACTTTAGGTAATCTCCTGAAAAGGAAACGGTTTAACTACCTTTTTTGTCAGGGTCAAGCTAGCTCCTTGGTGGCCATATATGCCTGCTAAGGAACCTTTAAGCAAAGGAGAATACAAAATATACTCACTAGCCATTCACCTTAAGAGGGCCCAGGCAGAGAGACCAGGAGAGGACTGGGTCTCGGTACCACCACATTGCTCCTGCCTGGCTTACACAGCACAGATGCTTACAGGCTTGTCAGCAGGCGAGAGGAGTAAGGAAGGCTTTGCTCCTCTGTGCACAGACATCCTTTATTTATTGAGTGAACAGCTTGGATACCCCCAGAGTGGCACTCCAACTTAGAACACAGTACATATCATCAGTACCAAGCTCCTTCCACTGACTCCTCCTACACGTGCTTATTCTTAGTGAGCATGATTAACCAAGAGGCCATCCCTGAGGTGCTGGGCATCTCTAGCTCTGACAGATGTGCAGGATGGTGGAGGCAGTTAGCCCTTGCACGATCATCACCTGTTTCACCCCTTCTGAGTGTTTTTCAGATGAAAATGTTCCCTCCCTTTCTATACTGACATCATCCACTTAACACAGTACCTCTCAGGGTTTGTTTCCAAACATAAAGGTGAGCAGCAACTGAGCACCAAGTCTTCTGGGACTGTGTGCTGGGTTACCTGCTAGAGAGGCAGGTTATGAAAGATCTCAAAAATAAAAAGACCAGGAAAACACTGTCAGGCTGCACCATCCATTTCAGTGTCTCTGTTTAGACTAAGATATTTCTCTATTTATATTAAGGAGGAAAACCAAACGTTCAAATAAGCAGGACAGATGCCCTGGCTGCAGAGTTAAAAAAACATGCTTCTTTCCTTCTAATCTGGAGGAAGTCAACACGTTGTCACTAGAGCCAAGAATCATTGACAGACTGGTGTTTCAAGGGAAAATAATGCTACAGCTTCACGTGCTAGGGAATAATTCCTGCTGAGACAAACCACATTTTTTCACATCATGTGAACAAGATTCAGGCAGATTTTTTTGTGGGGCGTAGGAGCCTTCATGGATTAGTTTCTTCCCACATATGGGAATTATATATGCAATACCTTTATGGGGATGCACACACATATCTTGGTCCACTGATGGAAAAAGTGTCAAGAATCAGAAAAAAACAGAGTTCCACAATTCACTGGTATCTAAAAAGTAAATTGTGGCATACCAGCTGAGGTATAGGAGACACAGGAATTATCAGTTTCATGTTTCAGCTAGGAAATATGGTGGGGCATGGTTTCCACAAGGGCTGGGACAGACTTCAATAAATTATACATCACAACATATTTTTTTCACTAGCTATAAAAAGCTGACTTAATTTTTAGAAACTAAACAACTTGAATATACACAGTAGCAGTGCTAATGGGATATCAGCAGGGCTTCAGGAGCCCCTGAATGACACTTGCAAAGTCTGAGCAATGGCAGACAGAAGGAAACCCAAACTCTAGAGGCCGGAGCACCCATGGCAGTAGGCTTCACACTGTTCACAACATGACTACATGAGACTTGGTTAAGCTCCAGTTTTGGTACAGGCACTGTGAACAGCAGATTTTTCAAATTTGACTTATTCTGGTCTTTTCTTTTTAATACATCCCAGTTCTTTTCTTTTTAATACATCCCAGTTCTTTTCTTTTTCCATCGTTGGTTCAGTATCTTACTCCCATTCTCCACAGCCACACTTCAAAGGATACACTCCTCAAATTTCATATTTTGGTCTCAGAATATTGTTTCCTGTTCTTCTCCTATCCTCTTCTCCCACAAGTCTCACAGCTAATTTATTCCCAGCAGCCCTGCTTTCATCCAAGTTCTCTTACTCCTTTACTCCCATAATCTGTGCTCAGTTCTTGCAAACCAATGGAGCCACTCTCCCTCTCTCACCATCGATCTCCAGCGACTCTGCTACCCCAGTACCAACCTGTTTCACTGAATCTCCATGCATAACCTCAATTCTCTCTTTATGCCTGTGAAGAAGTTTTCCCCATCCATCCTTGGTGAAAAGCATATTTAAGACAGAGCATATCTTTGGGCAAGCTGGCTCTTGGTTCTGAAGGAGTAGGGACACATTTGTTTGAGTACAGCAAAAATCAGACCCCTGACACAAAAGGCAGCTCAGGTCTTGCTTCAAAAGTCAGGGCCCCCACACTCCCTGCCTCTTCCATTTTGTTCAAAGACAAAAAACATGACCATACTCTTTTCTAAAAATTTTCTGAGGAAACACCTTGCTTTTTTCTTCAATGTCCCCTTTCCCTAAACAAATTTAGTCTGAGGAAAAACAACCAGTGCAAATATTTAGGTCTGAAGAGGTCAAGATTCTAAGAAGACTGGTAAATATGAAGAAGCCACTAAACATGAAGCTGAGTTTTATATTATCAGAATGCTGACACGATTTTCTACATAATTGCATTAAACATTTCTATGTTCAGATGCCTCTTTGCCTGCTGGTTGACTTTGGGGCACATGATGTATCCTACCTTAAAGTTCTTTAAAACTTCCTGTGTGTTTTTGGGTTGTGAGTAAGGCTTGGGTGTCAGCATAGGCACAGCCTTGGAGACACTTTTGCTGGGAGATGTGCGTCCTGTTGAACTGCTGGGCTCTAGTTCAGTGGTGGGAACAATGGTTGCTTCAATTGTGGCAGTGAATTTTGGAGCAGGAAGTGACTGTTGTCTTAAATATCTCAGAGGATTTGGGTCTTTCAGTGGGGAATTTGGTTCCACTGAATGGCTTCTTTCCAGGATTTTTGGCATCTGCAAACGCTCAAGGACAGCTTCACTGATAGTGAATCTTTCAGTGTACTGCTGGAGGATGCTCTCAGCCTCCTCTGGTGTCTTTGCATTCTTGTACGCCTCATGAAGCTCCCGCTCCCTTCTCTCTCTGCAAGAAAGACAACACAAAAGAAACCATTGCGTTAACACTGGAAATCACACCCATTTCCTCTTCAACATTCTCCCCTCTCCCTCACTCAGGCTTGCAGGCATGGCTGCCCACAGTTACCTATCACCTATGGAGCACACAGCATTTTCAGACATGCCACTACACTCCAGGAAAACAACGTACTTCTCCTCCACGATTTCTCGGTAGGTTTTGATGCTTTTTCTGCGCTCATTCGTGCCGTCTCCAGCCAATAACCTCTCCATTTTCTTCCTCTCAGCTTCCTTTTTAATTAAATCCTGTGAAGCACTCCTTCGACGACTCTTCCACCGAGCCAGGTCCTGTGAGAGAAGGAAAGCACTTGAATGCAGAGTTACAAATAACTAAAAAGTGGCTGCAGGTAACAGTGAACCCAAGCAGCCTGTTGCAATACTTGTTCTTGCTTGTGGACTAGGCTCCTATCAGGAGCTGTAGGCAGCATTGTTTATTTCAATGACAAGAGGAGATCGTGCCATAAATGAAGATGTTGTCTGAGTTTTCTGCTAACAGCAGGATCCAGTAAAGATTTCATAGCTTCACTGCTTACTTTGCTTTTGGCAGGAAATTTGGCCTAAACAGACCAGTCATTTTCACTTGGGCCAACAATAGGGACAAAATCCAATTCCCCAGAAAGATTAAGTAAAAAAAAATATGTTTGGTGAAGAATTTTAATAATCAGATATGTGGGAAGCAAGGGTTTGTTGGAAGAATGGATGTTGTTTCACCACGAGGTACAGCTGCACTGATAGTCTGCTTTGGAGAGCTGATGCCTCTGTACTTGGTCCATGTTATCAGTCAGCTATATGCAAATATGGTTGACCCATGATATTGGGGTGTTCTGATGGGAAAATCCAGTGCAGCATCAAAATTTAAATTTTTCATCGTGGCCACCCTGCAATATTTTGGATAGAGATGTGAGCAAGAGAGGTTAGGGAGTGACATGGCTCATACCTGGCTGGTGTGAGAGACGACAGAGTAAAAAGCCTATGGTTTGTATCCAGCTATATAGAGATGTCCTTGTTGAAGTAACAATCTCAGTCTTTTTGGAATCTGCCTGCCTGAAATTGTACAGAAGTTTGCCTGAATCTGGTTCTCTGCCTTTTCTGAAAATCTAGCCTGACACTAAACCACAGAGTCACAGGAGATACCTGTTACGGGCCCCTGTGATGTCTTGCATCCTTTATGAATCCACAGATCCTGGAGGATACAGAAGCAGGATCTTTTTCACAGTACAAGAATTACAGTAAAGAAGTTTTCTAAACTGCAAAATTTCTTTGCAGACAGCTAGCAAAGGAACAAAATTTTACATGTAGAAAGTAACGACTGCAGAACTTCTGCAAAGAAAAATAGCTTCCTAGGAAACTAGAAAGGAACATTTGTCTTTAACTTTTCAACATCAGGAGATTAGTATATAGATTATATTTCATGCACTCTAACAAATTTTGGTTTTAATAAAAACCAGATATTCATAACACATACTCAGTTCAAAGGCTATTTCATTATTTACATGGTTTCCTGATATTTTAATTGCATTTTTATTGGTAAACAGCAGAAGGTACTGCAAGCATAACTTATTTTATTAAAATCAGGAAAAAACATTGTCACATTCAATTTAGCTTAAAACCACAAATTATTGATGCTACACTTATGGGAGTGTTCATTAAAGTGTACTTCTCCACATAACCTACATATATCAGTCTATATTCCCCCTCATGAAACATAGGTCTATCATTTTCCTCAGTTACTAATTATTCTCATTGAAGTACCAAAGCATTTATTTATTCAGCTACTTCCACTAATATCTATTGTTTGGAAATTAGTTTTTCATTAGCAAATTTCCTAACATAAGCCCTCCTTCTCTTTTCGTAATTAAAAACCAGACATGTTTATTTTTTCCAGTTCTGATGCTTTAGAATAATTTTAAAAAGCCATGAAACTGTTAATTGTTGGCAAATTTATGGGCATCTAAAATATCAGACCATGACACAGGTCACTATAAAGACTTCAGAATGCCAAGGACATTCTAATCAAGTACTCCTTCAGAAATTTTAGTTTATGGTAGAAGGTGCTGAGGGCCCAGAAAATATAGGAACTTTAGCTCAGAGGATTTTCAATTCAACAGCAGAGTTCTCAAACTTCTTGATTGCCTTTGGATTTATTCTTATCTCTGCTGGGAAATTATGGCTTCCCACACATACAGACCTTTCAGCTGAAGTCTTTCATTGTTCTACTGTAAGTCACTTCTTAGCGTATATGCAATTTGTTCTTAACTTTTCTTTGAATTTTCTACCTAAAACTTCTCTGAGGTGTTTCACAGAAGCTCTGCTTGTAATGAGAAACTACCATACTTGAAGAGATGTGTTTTATTGTGTTTTGTTTTTTTTCTTAATTTAAAAAATATCCCAGATTCCTCATTTAAAATCAAATTTAAAACAAACTTACCTGAAGATCATGTTTTACTAATTTGCTGCAGACAATGCCAAGAGCCTGGACAGCTTAAAAAAATACACCAAGGAAAGAGGATTTGGAAAGGCCTTGTAAACCACATCAGGGTGTAGCTAATGTGAAGTGCCATTTGTTTGCTTGGACAAGATGGAAAACATTAACATTTTCTGTATCTATGCAAATTTACTACAGGAAAGGCTGACCTATTTATTCTCTGTCCTACTTAGTCTTGTATTTTGTCAATTTGGACATTGACTAATCAGAAAGGTTAGAGAAGCCAGCAGTTAGAAGTTGTTCTTCCATTTGTTTTTACCTAATCACAGTTTCTTTACATTTTTTGAAAAAAGAACAAAACCTGGTAAACAGGCAGAGGGACTGCAAGATCTTGTACTCTTTGATTTATATCAAGTTATGAACTTCTACGCTTTTTGCAACAACCCACCGAGGTAAAAAAGAGCTCTCCTGATTATTTTAAGGACTTGACAGCAAGTGCAGATTTAGCAGGTTGTCCTGTTTTTGCCTAGCTGGCTGGCCTCAGTGCCTGCCAGCATTGCAGACACTGTTGTATACTCACATCTTGCCATCTGGTCTCGTCCTCTTTCAGCTGGTTGTGTATGTTCTGCAGCTTCTCATGGCGAGCTTTGCTATGAGGCTGAGCTACAGCTTCTTCTTCACATCTCATGTCAAACATACTCATACTCCTAAACAGGGGAAAATAACAACAGGCCCGGTCTTATTTAGGGGCTTATATTCCTTCAGCTTGTAAGAGCTGCAGCCACATGAGGGTGCTGCAGCAGAATCAGACACCTGCACTGTTACAAAGCTCCCAAAAGCAGCAGTGCCTCAGACAGGCTTGTTAGCATTCCTATAGCTCCCACAGGCATTACACTCCTCGAGTTCCCATTTTGTTAGTCGACCACAACTTTGTCTCTCACTACTAACTTTACACTTCCATCAATAGCTCTTGCTAAAATCATTCTATCATTCAGAACATTTCTGAATGTTCTACTTTCTGAAGATTTGTGCCCAATGGATTTTCAAGATTGCTTTGATTAACACCAGAGACGGAAGTTTCCCTTTCAGGGTAAAAGAAGGCTTGAGAAGTACATCAAGGGCAGCATGGCCAGCTACATGCTATTGCTACAAATCCAGAGAAGTATGCTCAGTTCAAATTGCATGGTACTTTCTTCCCTTCCCTGTCCTCCCTTCCCCGCCTTGAAGAAATTCAGTGCTACCAGCACAACTTATTAACACAGCTAACCTAACAAGGAAAAGATGATGTCAAAGACAAAAAAGTGTTGTTTTTTTTTCTATTTACGTCTCTGACCTTTGGAGAATTAAAGGAATAAAAAGGTTATGGTTTGATATTATACATCTCTTTATATTATACAAAGATCTTCACACAAAGATAACATGCTTACTACTCCACCTCTACTACCTATTATTAGTCAAACATGACCTCAGTTGTGCCATTCAAAGCAAAAAAAAACCAAAAGAAAGCCATGCAGCTCCACATGAAGTGATTTCACAGCAGTCCTCGAATGATAACCTTCAGCTTTATTCATTTGAGCCAATGAGCCAACTGGCAGGAGAAGCACCCAATGAAGATAAAATTGTGGGCAACTCTGTCCACAGTAATTGAAGTGAACAGTCATGGAAAGCTGTGCATATATTTATGAACCAGCATTTGTATTCAGGCAAGCAAAGACGGGAATGCCACTCTCAAAGGAAAACTTAAAAGGTCTGGACAGTGTATGGAAAAGGGCATGCACAGATTCCATCCTGCTAAGTAGGTATTTACTCAGAAATGAAGGACAGAATAAACATCCTATTGCCTTTAAGCATGAACAGTGAAGTTAACATATTACTGTGCTTCACCCCTTAAACAGAGTGCTGAGGGTTACACTAATTTGGGTTTTTCTGTGGGTATTTTAACATTTGCATTGTTCAGGATTGGATTGGAACACTCCTAAATAACAGACCCTAAAGAGATGGCAAGTGTTGTTGTTTTTAAAACTTCAATATCAATCATATTTGGCAGACTGGTGAGGTAGGTTGGGAGATGCATAACTTGCAATAAGGTCGTGCTTATACGGTTTATTCCAGTTTTCCAAGAGCTTTTGACACTCATACTAAGAAACCTTTAGTGTTCAGTGTTTGATACCTTGTGCCTATGGGGTCAAGCTGGTTGTGTAGCTCCTCTCTTGTACTCTTTCCTCGCGCTGAAGAATTTTTCATTCACATGCAGTAGGAGAAAAGGTAAGACCTGAAATGGTGGTTACTGGTCCTAGTCGAGTGCATGAGCACACACTCTTTGACATTTGGGATGGAAAAATCTTGCCCTTCTAGCAGGAGTACCTGGATTACCTAATGTAAGTCTAATCTATGTTCCCTGAATTCATGCAGGTCTCACAGGGTGCACAAAGGCAGCAACAGGTTTTATAACTATTAGCAATGCAATAAAAAAGGTTCTCTGGCAAAGGCTTTAGCCTTGGCCAGGAGTCAAACTATACACTACAACCCCAGATGCACCTCCTACTCCAGCAGTCACCTCCTGCTGCTGGGCCTTCATTGTTATGCACAAGCAACTAGGTTGGTTCAAACTTCAGCTCTGCAGCAGCATGTTATTCCACAACAGTATCTTCCCAAGACAGCAATCTGAAGGAGTCCCATCTCAAAGCACTGTGCTCCACTCTGACCAACATGTAGTAATTGAGGAGAAAAACCTACCTTCCTGAGTACATGGACAAAAACAACTGAAAGGTCTTCTACATCAACTTCTCTGCCTGACAAGTTCAACCTTAGAAAAGAATCAGAGGCCAAAACTCTGAGCTTCTATCAAAAGACACTTTTCACTGTGAGTCCTACATAATTTCGTCCTGTTTCTGTCTTGTATTATCTACAAATGGCTCCAGACAATCATAAACTCCTCCATGAACAGAATTAGATTTACTCCTTCCTTCAACCACATGCTGGGCCAGCAGGCCCATAGCACACAGATAGACAGGGAATATGTAACTGCACTAAGTTGAAGTTCATCAACTTTCTGACATTGGCACAACTCCAGAGATTGTATACAAATTCTGTCCTGAAGCAAGAGGCCTTTCTGCTGACCGGTGTACCAAACCTGTCATTCTAACAATGATCTGGGAAAAAAGCACTGTAGAGACCAAAAGTTATTTGGGATGACAGGATTTTCAAGCTACACTGCTTTATTATCAAAAGTTACAGTTGTTCTTGTCAATGATATCATGCAGCAATTTCTTTTTTTTTTAACAGGTCTAAGTAAATTTTGGATTAAAAAAAAAATCCGAAGGACTGCAGAGTTTAGTATTTTAAAAGTGAGAGATGAGGTAAAAAATCTTTTTATGGAAATATGTTAAAAATCCTTAAGTAAGGCATTTATTATGTGGCTACATTACCATTTTACAGTCATACTAAGACTTAAGAAACTCCAACAAAACATAAAAAGGGACAGACTGGCTCAAAATCAGACTCTAGTAAAGAAATACTCAAAAGTCTCAGCTCACTAGGAGTCTAAACTCACATTGGACTATCAGAGTATCACCAGAATTCTCTCTCTTCAGGAGATGGGAATGGGCCTGATCAGCAGCAGCACACTAAGTATTGTCTTTTCTGGATGCTGAGACAGACCAGGGCTGATGACAATATCTAGTTTTCCTCTAATTAGCAAAGGGAACTTTGACAGTCTAATAAAAGGTGTTTTATTAGTTTTACTGCTGTAATACAGAGAATCTAGTCTAAGACTGAATTCAAGTTATAGTTTTCAATATGGACTTGACAAACATTTTAAAAGTATTTTAAATGTCAATTCAATTTATTTTTCCTACTTGAGAAACAAGTTTTATTAGACTGCCTCCATAAATACTTTGTCTTTAGATGGGAAAACACGGTCTTACTTTTATAAGAACTTAAAAGAGAATGTAGGAAAATAGTTGCTCTGTAAACTGTAGCACATCTGGAAAGGATGACAGTGAGGTTTGAACATCAATTGTTTTGCCTTTTAAAACAAAATCAGAATCAGTATGGCATAAGCAATATGATTTATTGATTGTTGCTACTCTTATATTATACCACCAAGCCCATTACAACGCCTCTTTGAAGGCATCTCCACGTACCTTCTGTCATGACTGCAATTAATAGAGACACGCACAGATGAAAAAATTAATCCTATAAGCAGGCTTTCTGAAAGAGTTGGAACATTCCCATTGTTAACTATAGCACTTGTATGTTATATTGCTCTTTTTGTATCATCCCTCCATTTGATTGGACAGATTCCTACTGCTTGAAAATTATCATGTTTACTCTGTAATCAGAGAACAGAGGCTTTTCTCAGCATAAAGGTATTACAGAACTTGTAAAGAACACTCAGCCCATCATTCTAAGCTTTGTCATTAGAGAAAAAGGTGAAAAATTGCATCTGAGTCTCTGTGTACTCATTATAAAACCCTTACAACACTCCACACTCTTTCTATTTTGGGATTTCATCTGAGAGACAGAGAAGGTCATGAGCATTTATGTGAACAGGACATTAAGGATATTATTATGTGCGTAGTTCCTAACTACTTCTCTTCTAAATAGCTGATACTTCCAAAGAGCTTTCCAAATGACATTGCATACTATTCTGTACTAAAGTTTGTATGCTTACATGAACAATTAAAATTTTTGAGTGTAATAAATGTCAATTCTTCTTCTTCTATGAAAAGTGATGCATTGAGGTGAAAAGCTTAAAAACTGAAATTTAGTACATTATTAAATAAAACTTAAGGGACTAAGGATTTAGGGATTGAATATAAAGTTTTTTAAAGAGAATAAAGGCTCAGCTAAAGATGTGTATTCCTGGTAATTATTCTGAAGGTCACAATAATATTATTTTGCTTTGGAATGTCTTTATTTCTTCCTGTTCCTCCTCATACTTCATTTTTTTTTTCAACACCCAGATTCAACCCAACTCTTTACCTGTAGCTGATTAGAGGCAATGGAAATTCAGAAGTAAACCAAGACAAAATAAAAGAAAAAAAGAGGAATCAATACTTTAAGCAACAGCTGGACATTAGTATTACGCTTAGTTTTTATGGGCTTTTATATAGGAATTATTCTTAACTTTGATGTAAGCCATATCGCATTCCATTTTTCAGGGCTGTCTGAAAAATTTATTTGCCAAAACACTGCAAAATAATAATAATAATGATGCATCAACTGCATTTTAAATTAGTAGAAAGATGGGAAAGCATGCAGTGTAAGTTGTTTAAAACAGAATCTTGTGCACACAAGACAACTTACTCTGCGTCATCAGACACAGCAGTTCTGGGGCCGAATCTACAAGACCAAATATAAAATTAGATTGCGGATAAATACATTAAGTAGTAATTGCAACTGGACCCATATAGTTTGCACAACTGTCACATCTACTAATAAAGCTGAGACAAAAAAAACCCCATACTGTTCAGGGATTATCATCAAACAAGACTTACCTGATCATCCTGAGGTCAAACTACATAAGAACATGTACATCTACACCACTCATCCCTCCTTAAACACATACTTATGCCCCACATTATATAAAAAAATTGAAGTATATCTAAAATATGTGTAGAAAATAGTTATTGAAAACAGACAATGTCTTAGCATTTACCATGTGCCACACATGCAATGAATGGAGACAAAACTTAACAGTTACATTCCACAGCAGTGCTTAGTGCCACCGTTACTGAAACATGAAAGGGACAAATATTATAGCCAGAAAGTGAGTCACAGGATTTCCTTCTTCTTTTTGTAGGGCTTGTTTTGGTGTTTGGGGATTTCTTTGTTTTTTGGTTTGTTTGGTTGACTTTTTAGTTGTTTTTGGTTTTGTTTATTCTTTGTTTTGTTGTTGTTTTGGTGAGGGAAGGGGTTTTTTGGTTTTTCTTCGTTGGTTGGTAGGCTGGTTGGTTGGTTTGGAGTTTTTATTGTTTTGTTTGCTCTTTGGTTGGTTTTTTTTTTGTTGTTAGTTGGTTTTGATTTTCTTTCCTCAGGGTGGGAGAGTATAGCTGAAAAAAGTTTCCAGTAATACACAAACCAGCAGCATTCACTAAAATTTTAGTCTTGTTTAGAGCTATGCAAACCACAGATTTAGATCTGGGATTTATCATAAAAGAGCATCAAGCGCAAAAGTCAATACTACAATATTTCTAATCATGGGAGAAATAGAATAATCATCTCTCAATGTGTAGAGTCTATTTTAGCATCTCTTCATAAACTTTTCTTGCAATTCAGTATATATAATCAAATATTCATATCACTTAGCTTTCAGTTACATATTTTTGAAAAATCAAAATAAAATGCATTATACAACTATTTTTGTTTCTAAAATGTGTATTACTGACATACAGTGTTTTAGTCTGGACTGAAAACACACCAGGCAATGCGCAATGTGAGCTCTGAAGAGTGCACACATGGGTGTACAAGCTGCGTGATTCACACCAGAAAGCTCACGTTTGCAGATGCTCATCCTTGGATGAAAGTGTTTCCATTTTGTTTTCCTCAGGAACCGCCTGAAGCTTAGATGTTTGACCAAGGTGGACTTCATTGTGGTCATCTTCAGCCACTTTGGCAGTACTAATAATCTCATCTTGTCCTGTAGGTGGGAGACTGTCCTTCTGCCCTTGCGGCTGTTCTTGCGGTGGTTCTATTGCAGGTTTTCCAGAGCTATTAGTGTAGACTTGTGGACATTTTTCAGGCCTGAGTGAGCCAAAGGCAGTGGTGCAAAGGGATGTATTAAGCAACATTTCAAAAATCACACATACATAATGAGAAGCATAACTTTAAGTTAACAAATAACCAGCCCTACAAACCCAAATAGCTGACACAGGACAAGCTAAGAGGGGAAGGAGAAAAAAAGCATAATTTTAAAAGTCTAATGATTGTACTATTATTTTAAGTCAGAAAATAAACTGTCTGGAACACCACTGAAAATTAAAGTATTAAGTCTTTTTATCACCAAGCCACTGGTGAATTCTATGGTAGAGGACAGGTTTGTTTTCTCCTGGCTGAGATGTACGTCTGTACTGTTGCATGCATATCCTTCTCCTCAAAAACTCTGCTGAAGAGGCTGATGAGTAAGAACCTTTCCACTCATGCTTGCATGTGGCTCAACCACCAAATGATAACTCTGTTCAAAAGCTTCAACACTCACTCAGCCTAAAACATCTGAACAATGGTGCTGAGACAGATATCGAGCATTATCAGGAAGAATCTCGGGATCTCTAGATATCCTGTTAGGAAGTCACTGACACTAGTTAAGCCACAGACAGTCATCTAACCTACTACATCCAGCATCCCTATTTCTACTTGGAAACATTTGTAATGATTACCTCATATTTAACCAGAAACCTCTGCAAATGTAATGCAAATGTAATTGCTACATAGATCTGTTTCCACACATTGCTAGAATTTTGCATCTGGTAGAGCTTCTCTCTGGGTCTCTACACAGCTCTTCTAAAAGGGCCAGAAACTTTCTACTGCCTTCTGCTGAGCAGAAAGGATTAGCAAATAACTGAGGACAAGCATGAAAATAATCACTACTGGGCCACCAGCAAATCTTCCTGATAAAGAGATCTTGACCAACAGCCCACAGGGCTAGCTAAATGGGGCGGAGGAAAACACAACTTTCTTACCTCGTGGTTTTCTTCTCAAGTTCTGTAGCTGTGCCCTGCTTATTCTGCTGCTTTGAAAATGGCATGGGCAGGAACTGCTTAACATTGGGCCCAGGCTGTTTAAGAAAAGCTCCAGTTCTTCTGGCTAACATGTCATCTCTTTGTGGGTCTGGAAATTTCACGTTGTTTTCTGTCCCATCACTCTGCAGCTGAGGGATTTCAAGCTGTTCATGGCTCTCTTCTTTTGTGACAATACTGCTCAGAGAGACAAGTGACACTGTTCCATGATAATGCTCACTTGTACAGAAGTGGCTGCTTAGGAAATGTGGGGTACTATTACTCAAAACAAAGTTGAGAATGATGGACACCTAGGCAAACTAGGCATCTTAAGCCACAGCACAGGCAGTAAGGTTATGTTGAACCCCACACTTATGTAGGTGATTTGTTAGAAGCTGGGAATTGCATACAAATCTATGTGACAACCTACTCACTTGGAAGCTGGCATAAAAATCTAGAGAAAGCACCATGGATTGCAAAAGAAATCCCCCCAAAAGATGAAAGACTATTTTCATGCTGAACAGCAATTAACAACAGAAGTACTTCAATATAATGAAAGAAAACAGGCTGGTTTATATTCATAGGATACATTCTTGTAAATAATTTTACAAAACAGAACACATGCCATGATGACTGAATAAAACACATCTTTAAAGCCCATGTGAAGAATGGGACACAACACGGCTGACTGATCCAAGCTAACACCACACACAAACAAGGCTCAGAGGGATCTGTTTCTGTTCTCTGACCTTTCTCCATCCTGCAGAGTCTTCAAATCCTTTTCACGAGCTACAGCCTCCTCTTGCTGCTGCTGCTGCAGCAGATAAGGAGCTATTGACAGAGGAGGACAATTTATGGGAATAGAGCTTGTGGTACGCCTTGGAAAAGTTCCCATCCTTCTAACCAACATATCATCTCTCTCAATATCTGGTAAATTCCTGTCACATTCTTCCTTGGTGTTTTCTTGCTGTTTGTTTAAACTCCATGGGGTTTGTTCCTCAGAGATGACAGAAGCTGGTACAGGTGATGGAATTCTGCAAGAGTTGTTGGTACCTGACTTGACTCCTCCCTCACTAGTGATGAGAATGAGAGGAGGGTGAGACAGACAAAACATTCTCAGGTGCAATGAAAGGTAGGAAAAAGAGTCATCTAACTCAGTTTGGAAATGTTTCATAAACACACAAACTTAGCTGAATGAATTGCTTACTAAAAGCATTCATTAAAAGTTCTTGCTGCAGCCACAAAGTGATTAAAGAAACGCCAAAGAAATGTAAGATCTGTTAATGTGTTAAGGACCCAGATAATTCTCTAGATATATGCCAGAAACACAGAGCAGCAGTACACCATCTTCAAAGAGAAAGTAAATCCATTAGGTTTGAAAAAAACATTTTTTGAAGATCAGTAAGGCCATCAAGCTGAATGAGAAATTCCTAATGTGCTGAAAGCAGCCAGAGCAAAGCTGCTGGAATTCAAGCAGCAGAAAAATCATGAACAATAGCTCAGCCTCTGAGATACCAGTGCCTTCACTGCCCATCAGAATTTTTGAGCATTTGGAAGACCTATGTGCAGCATTTTGAGCAATCCTAAACACGTTAAGATATTGTGAAGACATCAGATGTCTTCTGAACAAGGCCGTGCATGTAAAGCTGCAGTTCACTCCCATGCAGGTCAGCATCTGGCAAGAACAGGTCTCATTTACAGCTCAGTAGCAGTTCCTAAACCACACCAAATACCTGGACTCATTTTCTGGCTCAGATACTTCACTGCCATGTTCAGCAGACCCAAGACTGACAGCAGTGGTTGAAGGAGAGCTTTCAGCACCAGAGAGACTCTCCACACCGTCTTTCTTGTTTTCCTCTTCTGTTCCACTCTTGGATGAAGCTCTGCCAATAACGAGCTTGTCCCATTTCTGTTGATCAATCTCAGTAACTGGCCCAAAATGCACAAACTTCTGCCTGGGGCTACCAGCCTTTTTGTTTGCTCTGGTTTTGCGGACAGCAAAATCATCCTGGGCTACCGCTTTCACCGTGATATCAGTCGGTGGCAAAGTGTTGCTGGAACATCTGAAATCTTCTTCACTGGTCATAATGAGGAATAAAAGAATGCCCTCAACATGAGACCCTCAGAATAAAAAAATTAAATGTTCCTAAGGTTTTGAAGGGATTTTATTTTAAAATTCGAGGACACAGGTGTGATTTACTTAGTTGCAAATGGCAAAATGCAAAGATACTGCAGACCTGTAGGGAGAAATCAGGGAGTACATCCATGGAAGCACTTCCTAAGGGCAAGGAATGTATGTTCCAAATTCAGTTCCTCACTCTAACAAGGCCACAGTTTCCCTATCTGCTCACACATACCCAGGCCACGCATATGGCACTAAAACCCTGGCATGAGGGAGTTACAGTGGCATAGGAGTACGAGCAAGGGCAATTCACTTACCCTAAACAAAGCAGACTGAATCCTGATTTTAATAAATCACCTCAAAAGTAACAGAGAGACTGCTAATATCTTTAGGATAAAAATATATTGAGTTTTGATTTATTAGGGCTAAAATGACATACAATAACCACATTGTTAGAAGAATGCCAGAATAGACAGCCATCTTTAATTGGAAAATGGCATGCACCTAAACAGGAAGGCTAGGAGTTGTTATCCTTTCCTACTGGAGTCACAAATCACCTGCCTGTGTTATAGTCCATCTCCATAGGGAAACAGCTTAGAATAGCTGCTCTATACTGGCTCCCTTTGTAGAGGTTTTGTTAACAACAAGAGCATACAAACACCATACAATGAGGCTCCTGAAAGCCCTGCTGCAGTGAGAAACAGTGCTGGTGTATTTACACAGCACTGGAGTACAATGCTCTGCCAATATATCACCTCAGGTCTTGGACTAGCACAGAGATATTAATGCAAAGATGCTGATCCTCAGGTGATATTCCCAAGTCCTGGAGACAGCTTGGTAAGGAGCAATGTAGTTGCTAGTGTATTAGTGGCACTTGGAACTTTGTGCTGTTCAACTTCAGGCAGCTTCGAAGCAAATTCAGCCACATGACAAGAAGGACCTTTCTGATATTAAGAGTATCCACAAGAAAAGTGACCGTGAAACTACTATTGTGCTCTCACACTTTCATTTAATGACGGGTAGCATATCTGTACAAATTTTTAGACTCCTCCTGAAAACTGAAATAGGTAAGGACTGGTTGTCAACAAGGCATTCTTCAAATTTAAAATCACAAGCACACACAGCAGATTGTGGCAAACTAAACATGCTTTCCAGCTTGCCAATCCTGTCCACAAGCAGAAACCATACCTGGACTCCCCTGACACTTTCAATCTTTTCCAGGTCTCCAGATCTGCTTTTGTTATAGAAGCATTGACAAAAAGCACATCTTCTTGTAGCTGAGGAAGGATGCTTTGAGATTTCCGTTTCGCCAAATCATCTCTCTCATTATCAAGCTCTTTCACCTGCTGTTCCTCCTCTGACTCAGTCTTCTTATTTTGCAGAAGTGAGTTCTCTTTGTTTGTAACTATTTGCCTTACTGATGTCACGTGCACCCGTCTTCTTCTAATTTAATGTACATTCCGGTTCAGCAAGGAAAGATATTTTGAGGAAGCAATTATAAATCAGTATCAAAAGAAGAGGTTCAGAGCTTAAGAAGATAAAACTGAATTTATAATATTACTTTCACACTAATTTTAGGAAGTAAACATGGAATGAATCATTTGAAGTTCAAACCTCTTAGCTATGCTACCCCACTCATGCACTACTGAGACCACTTCTCCATGTGAACTTCTATTCCCAGCTCAAGTAAGAAAAATCTTTATGTTATTACTTTATTAAGCATTTCCACAATTAGCTTTCTCTCAAGTAGTTACAAATATCTCATTTGCATATTATTCACATAGTGAATTCAGGTTTTGCTCTCAAAGATCTCTTTGATCTTAAGAGTCATGTCAATAGCATTGGACTATTAAAATTTGGTTAGGTGCTCCTCAGATGTCCTGTCAAACTGGTCATTAGAAAATGTTAATATAATCAAGTTGCCAGCAACTAAATGGCACATTTGAAAACTGAAAAGAGCTCCTAAATATTAGAAGTTTTCTGAACATATCAGTTGTTACAGTCAAAGTTGCCCATCATGTGTATATAGTGGTTTTATCTATTGTTTGCACAAATAAAACAAATATACTTGTTTCCTGAAAAAGATCTCTACCTAGCAAGTGTTTGTTTTCAGCAACTTCATAAAGGCCTGTATCACTGAACTGAAGAAAGAAGAGATTTCCTAGGCTGAAGCCTTGTGACTCCTGATCCCAAACCAAGGCTGCATAACACACATTAGGACCAGGTGCAACATAATTCAGTGCAGGCATATATATTCAGTGCCTTAACTAAATTCTCATCTGGTCTGTGTTTTATGCAGGGTATTGAAAGAGCATGAGATTAAAGAAATGCATCAGAAAATGCATTGAAGGAGCTCAGAAAAAGAGCTGGGATGAAAAACATATTTTCTAACTTTATTCTCCACTACTCACGCTCATGATCTGTCTCATGAGCTTAGATAACAAAAGTGTCCTGCCTTTATCTTATTTATATTCACAGCCAATTAAAACTTCTCCTCATATTCTAACAAAAAATAACTTTGGTTCATTTTATGATAAAGCATTTGCATTTAATGTAACCTCTAAGTTGTTTTTTTTTTTTGTAGTCAAGACAGCTTTAGGCCTATACAGTAACATATGATGAAATTAAGCATTATAATTGAAAGAGTAAGACCATGAATGCACACCTTGCATGTTCCTTTTTTTCCATCTGCAATGGCTTTTTAACATCTTCCAGTTTACCTTTCTCTTTACTTGTATAGGGTCCAACTAAAAAGGAATTAAATGGAGCTACGTGTTTGGGTTGATTCATTCTGGCTCTCCGTGTGGCAAAGTCATCCTTTTCTAAATCAGGAACTCTGCTGGCTGCTTCATCTTCTGAACCAGAATCCTTTCCTTGATAATGTGTCATGAAGGGGTTGTCCTTGCGAAGGATAATGTCTGGGGTGCTTCCGCTGTCTTCACATATTGTCTTTTTACTGACACAGAGCAAAATTAAATAAAGCTCTTGATTCACCAGGGGAGGAGAGAGCAGTGCAGCACCCATCTCCAGGTCAAAAAGCATGCACAGTTAATCAAATATGCTCTGAGCTGCTGTTAGATTATCTTATCATATAGAAGTAGCAAATCCACAAAGACTTTATATAAAAAAAATCAGCGTGTTGCACCTTTATTTATTTTACCTAAAGCTGGAAGAATGAGTAAGAACAAATTTTAGCATACGAGATGGAGTGAATGTAGTACCATAACTGGCAGTATCAAACTTCTTGAACACTTCAAGCAAAGGAAGAAATGTGATACAAATACCTGATCCCTGGCAAATGTTGCTGAGTCCTGAAATATCAGATATTTGGCATTTTTCTTAATAGCTCTATTAAAAAAATCCCTCATCTGAGTAATCACTGAGGCTGTCTACCCTAGTACACTTAACTGCTTTCTTCCCACATGCACCATGATTAATTCTTTTCCTGATTAACCTTTCCTTTCGCACAGAATAAGCCCCCTATGCCAATGCTGACTTACAGTGGCTGCAATGATAGCACACCAGTGATATTGGCATGCTGGAAAACATTGCCACCTGCCTTCGTCAGAAACACAACTGTTATCAACACAGCCTTGCTGTTACTGAAGATTATGGCAATAAAGACACTTGACAGCTGGTACCCATAAAGATTAAGCTTATTTTAGCTTGTAAGGGTCAATACTCTCAGGCAAACTGAAAAGACAGATGGCAGGAGCTAGGCAACTCCCACATTTAAAGATCTAATTGTTCGTATTGATATTTTAGGAAGTTGGGCAGCAAGGGCTGTTCCATGCAGTACTTTAGTAGGCATTTGTTCTGTCATGTAGCACACCTTGCTGTACAAAGTGAAACAGAGGGGATCACAAAGGATTAAACAGACTGGCATTAAGAAAGCCAATCTAAATAGCTCAGGGGTTGCTCTGAGTTTACTATCTTAAATATAAAGATTATATAAACATTTTAAATACCTGCAAACCCACTACATACACCTCTTATTTTAAGCTCTCAGCTGCCCTTTCAAAGTACTGCTCCACGAAGTTGCTGGAGAAACTTAATGGGGAAGCCATAAACCATCCCTGACAGCCCAGCCTGGCTCAGGCTCAAAGAACATATGAAACAGTTTGCCTTTGCCTTCTTATGCTACAAAAACACAGGATTCCCTGTTAGTGATGTGGAGAGTATGGTCTCAAATTAGCTAAAGGCAACTTTTTCCTTAGATCTCTCTGAAGGATCAAGATTTCACTTAAGGCAACAGAACAACACTGGCCAATAGCATTCCACATGGGAACTGCTGTCCCTTTTCCTCATGAGTATTCACAACAGCTTCAGAAACAGCTGGCTTACCAAGTGATTGTTTAGTAAAAACTGCTGGATTTTTCATTCTCACATCCACCAATGCTAGTGAAGCCTAATAGCACCAAATGTAGTATTTCTGAAAGCATTGTTTTTGGCAATGAAGAAATACTGAGTTATAGTACTCAAAAGTGCAACTATGAGTCATTGCAATGAGAAACTTACAGCTTTCACTATGTAACTAGACTTCAGTAATCAGTTTCTAGGTTGAGAATGTTTTCCATTCATTTATTATTTTTTTTCATGGAATCAAAGATTAGCTGTGACATTTTGGGGTCTCCTGAAACAGTTTATGATCATTTCAAAAGTGTTTTTTGTTTTGTTTTTTTTTTTAAGGTCAGTTTACCACAGTATAGATATCAAAGACTAAATAGTAGATTTAGCTGCAAATTGCTTTTGCACACCCAGCCCCAGCTGCTGCAGAAACAGTAAATGGGTCGATGCTGGTATAGCAGGTGCTTTCAAAGTGACTGCAGGCATTTGCACTCCCTGAAGCAAGGTCTCATACAGGCTTATGGATCCTCATATTGCATTTCAGAACAATGGAAGGATTTTGGATCCCTATGGTCTGTCAAGGTAAGAGTCCATGTTATTTTTCAACAAACATATCATAAATGCTTGCTCACATTTCTCTCTAAATTCTCCTCTCCATCATCTCTTTAAACACAATTATTCTCTTTTTAGGGTGTCTCCATGAATTTGATCCTTGCCTTTCTTATACGATACCATAATTAAGAGACAGATGTGCAGGCAATAAGCAAGCAAGGAGGAGCACATATCAATAAAACAACATGCAAGAGACAATTCTTCTGGGAAGGGGAATTACTTTTTGACATGCATTTGTATAGCATATAATTCAGCTAACTAAATCAACTCTTTCCTAGAACATGGTACAGCAATGGAGACAAGCACTTAGACTCCAAGCAAAAAAATACATTTGCACACAAGTTCAAATCTTTCCTGTTCAGGACTCAGAAAAGTCCCCTACTGAGTTTAAGCTTTAGGAACAATTAGATGCCTTGTAGAACTCAAAAGTCACAGTAGGTGTCCTCCAGAGGTCAATAAGTTGAGAGGAAACAGCCTGTAAACATCTCAAAGGAACTAAAATAAAACAGACAACCTCAGGTGAAAAAAAAATTAAAAAGAAAGGCTGGAATTGAAGATGAGGGAATAAGAGGTATGGAAGAAAAAAACACCAGAATACAGTAACAAGAGGGATAGAGAATTGCTGAGTGCCCTGAGTGCATGGAAAATTCAATTTTATGGCAAGAAGAGGGATAATATGGAGATGTTCAGAGAAGAATAGTAAAACTTAAAGAAATATGATTAAACTCTCCCCTGTATCCTAAAGCATCTCTACTAAACTCTTCCCTTCTCACCCACTATTCTTCCACTTTCACATAAAAAGGATTTTCCTTACAGACTTCTGTTCCCAGTGCCTTTTCTGCTGTGTTTTCCTACAATCCTCAGAAGCAGGCTCCAGCTCCACTACTGTGATGCTTGGGTTACAAAGTTCTTTGACCCTTAGCTGGGACAGAAAATTATCATCTCCTCCTTCTTCCAGCTGCCAAATTCCACAAGTTGCTTCCACGGAGAGCAAGGAAGAAAAATTGTTGTTTCTCCTCCCTTCTCCAAAAGGCCTGTAAGGACAACAGATTGTCCAAGGAAAGAACCAGGCGTTTGTTCATACATCCTTCCTTTGTGGACATCAGAGCAGTAGATCAAGCACAGAGCTGGAAAAGGGTCTCTCAACATGGTGAGCATGCTCCAAAAGCAAACAGAACTGCTTGTTATGCACTGCTAAACACAAGCAGTGACTACATTTTACTGTATCACCACATTACTACCATTCATACTACAACCTTGGACTCGGAATAGGATTTTGGTATTACTCCTCTGGTTTATGGATTCCAAATCAACTAGCGCACTAAGTGAGGCTGAAGAACTAATTTATGCCAGATAGCTCCTCATCATTAGTACTGGACTTTGTCAAAAGTAATACCCCTCAATCAGACATAAACACTTGTTCAGTACAGCTTGACACAGTGAAGCAGACCTGAGGACATGGGACAGCATATACTCTGTGACTATTTCATCTGCATATGGCACATCTGTGTGGCTGCACACCAGCTGCACTGCACCTATCACTGAACTGTACCGCATACGAGCTGCACTTCTCCCTACTACATTTCAAAGCCCAGACTGTAGACCAGCATCTGCTAAACTACTCACTGTTAGGATTTCACCCCACAGCCCAAAACAAAATGTTTTGGACAGGAGGACATTTGGACACTTACCTTTTAGCCAAACCATTTTGATCATTTGTAAGTGCCTAATCTTCTGACATGCTAGCTAAAACTCTACTTTGCAGGTCATCCCCATGAGCAGAAGAAATTGAGATGATGAAAAGGCATGGGCTGTGAACCTAGCCATCATTCAGCTCTCAAGTTAAGGAATAGGAAATATCCAAAATGAACAAAAATCCAAAAATAAATAACACATGTAATAAGTGAATACCTACATATATTCCAATCCAAAGTCAGTCAAATTACGTCTGCTGAACTATGCCTCCACTTTAACTGGTACATGTGTTAACAAGCACTGTGCTTTTATAGTTCCTGCCATTAAAAATAAATGTATCATATATTAACACAGCTAGAAATATCAACCACATAAAAAGTGTGGTTCAGTAAACTAAACCATCTCACCAGCAACAAGTAATGCAAATTTCTGAAACTTTTACCTAGACTAGGCATTTTTAATGTAGATTTCTACATATTTTTATTAAATACATGAAAGCATTAAGAGGAAGGTGACAAGTAGTCTGTGTAGTAGTTTTTCTGGAGCCTGTTTACATTATGCTGTAAGACAATACAATTTCTCAACACAAATGCAGTTAGCATCATACAATTCTGCAATCCACAGCTGCCACATCACAAGCTTTTTCAGACCAAGACCTTCACTAGCAATGGTGAGTGCTTAGCAGACTGGATTTTTGTTAGGAGATGTGAAATCGTAGCAGATCTAGGAAGCCCACACTTCAGCCAATCCTAAAACTGTGAAGCGTGCACAATTTCCCACACCAATGGGCTAACCTGCCGTAGCGCTGGGCTGCTGACATGACCTTAATACCAGCTTGTTCAAGTCTTCTTAACTTTCTGATCTCCTCCACATCTTTCCCCTTTGGTGCTGATGCTTCCTTTGCGCTACATGAAGGAGGCTGGTCTGTGGAGTTTTCTTCACTTTGACTCACACCTAACTGATTTTTAAGGGAGCTTGCTTCAGGAGCCACGGAGCCCACTTTCTCCTTTTCACACAGTCCTGATGTTTCATTCAGTTCTTCTTCTATGGTTTCAGGGTGGGGTTTGCTATTGAATTATACAAGGTAGTTTAATGAAGGCTGTGCCTAAAACATATACACTTATAAGCACATTTTGCTGAAATCAAGATGCCAGAGGATGAGTTCCGGTGAATAATCAGGGAAGATAATAATGCTCTTTAAAGGAAGTTGCTTCTTAGTCCAAATCAAAAGTGTTAGTTGACAAAACCAACATGCAGAGTCACACGCAGGGTCACAGCTATATAAACCATACTGGTGTATTAAATACAACATAAAAATAAATTCATTTTACAAAAAAAAAAACCAAAAAAAGCAAAATATTATCTATTTTGATTAAATATATAAAACATTACTTTTCAGTATCATTTGTCAGTAATTGTCTTGAGAACTGAAACAGATTGTCCAGAACAGTTTTTTCCAGCCTTGGGTTTGAGTCAACATCCACGTTACTTACATTAACCAACATCTTGTCAAACACAAGCTGTACATTGCACTGTAGGGTAAATAATGACATCACAACAATGATTTTCCTCTTGTTGCTTTTTTACTAGCTTCACCAGTTGCTAAAAACTGATAAGTATCAGTACCACACCAGCAACATATTCATTACAGCATCATACACCTTGTGAAAAGAATGAAAACTGAGCCAGTGTTAAAGCATCATCACTGAGGAAAGGAGAAGGTGGACAGGCCAATCTTACCTGAAAGGTCTGTCTCCTAGAGGTGAAGTCGCTGTGCTCCAGCTCTTACGGTATTCCTCCCGTTCAGCTTTCTTTTTCCGAAGCGGGGCAGGTACATAGAAAGTCTGGTTACTCTTGTTTGGGAGGTACTGGTTAAAAGGCACAGCTGATTTAGGTTCACCGTGTGAGGTCCGCCTCGCCAACATATCATCTTTTTTCACATCTGGCATCTTTCTGTGTGGCAGGTCAGTTTCCGAGTCACTTCCTCTCCCTAGTGAGGAAGGAGAAAAATATTATTTTTATTTTCATCCACTTCATTCCGCTGTTTTGGTTATTTTTAAACTATAAATCAGAGAAGGCACCACCAAAAATTACATTTAGCCACTTTTACCTGCATTTTTACTTTAAAATTGATCACTGTTATGTAGGGATAACATCTAACAGACAGTAAACTTTTTTCCATCATTCCCTGAAAAATTCATCTTCAACCACAGGCCACATCAAAAAATCTTAGGTTAAAACTAAGCCAGACTTGTCAATCACATAGGACAGAAGTTTACCTAAAGCCCAGATGACCCCTAGCTGTACACAAAGACATGTCTGACCTGATTAACAGTCCTGAACCTAGACTAGTATGTGCCTAGCTCAAGCACAAGCAAAGAAGGGTTCCATGTTGTGCAGCTACAGAATGGCAGGAGTATGTGGAGATTTCTACAGACACATTAACACAGCAGTTTGAACACAGACAGCATCAGCTTTGGTCAAAACCTGAGAATAGCAGCAGCTGCTGTGAACCAGAAGGCTCGATGGTCTCTCTCCAGTCTCACTGGTTGCCTAGCCAATCAATCTAGCACACTGCAAAATTGACAGAGATTTGGTTCCCAGATGGAAAGGTGCAAGGAGAGAGGGAAGTGATCTCAGGATTCGGATATTAGATAACTACAGCGAAGAAATAAAGTGGCAGAGAAAAATCAAGAGTTGGAGAGAATAAGATATGAGGTTAACAGAGCTGGTGTTCAAATGAACAAATCTTCCTGATATTTTAACCCATTTAAGACACTGAAAATTAGGCAAATTTCTGACTTGAGACTCCCAAATTGTAGGAGAAAGACCCTAAAGAGCATTTGCAGTGTGGAACTGCTCTCATACCCATTTTGGAAGCCACTTCATAGACATTCACTAGATTCCCTGCACCATCATGAGCCCTTTAAAATAATTCACAAAGAAGTTATACAAATAGTTTTCTCCCAGCAGTGTAACCTTATCACGGGCCCTGGTTTGAAGAGTAAAATGGAGTGTGTTCAGCCATTTGTCCCATCAGTATTTGTATATTCTCCAAGCTTTGTAGAGCTGGATGTCTCTGGTCCTTGGCCCCTTTTCAGCACTTGCATATGCAATTAAGTGTCCTCCTTTTTAGGGTGAAGGGAAGCCACTCAGGTGGCATCCTCTTGTTAATTCAAAAACTAGTAAATTAATAGCTAATTCACTGTGCTACATACTGAACAACTGAAAACAATTAAGTCATAAAAATCACAAGTAGCTTGTGTATAATTCAAAGTGGGGGAAGAAAAAGAGGTCAAAATATGCTAGGAATGTTATTTGCAAAGAGCTTTTGCAGTAGATTGAGTTATTCATTATTTGCTTGGAGAGGGATGAAGAAAAGGAAAAGTAGGAAAAGACATGACACAATGGAAATGAGTGTTAGACAAAAATCACAATTCACTTTTTTGTCAATAATCTTTTGCTTGAACTATTTTTGTTATCATTTTATGGAAATTAGTGCCACAATTGGTACCCCAAATCTATTTCTAAATAAAAAGTGGAGATACCATCACAGAATCATGGGTGTCTGAGAATAACTGAGGTTTGAAGGGCTATAGTGTCATTAGACAGAGCAGAGCACAGACTAAGTAAAACACAAGAAAAAGATCCCTTACTATTATTTGCTATTATGATTGTTTTTGACTTTGCTCTGGTGTCTATTTTTGTGACACATGAAAACCAGTCTTGAACTGGCAGACAGAAATGCTGAAATAGAAAACCAGAGTGGCAGAGGAATTAGAACACATTCCTCTCCCTCATTACTGATGTGCCTACCAGCATCCCCAAGCTAAGCACTTCAAAGAAAAAGAGATTCTTTAATTATTCATATCTTACTCATGAAATTATTTTCAGTTCAAATTTGGAAAAAAAAAATACTTGAAGCCAAAGGACCGAATAGAAGATGCAGCTATGCTCTACATTTATAACCTTAAATTTGTTGTTCTGCATTTCCAAGTAGAAACAGCAGCAGTTTCCACAACTAGTAATATGCAATTACACACTATAGACATGCAAAGATCCTTCTTAAAAGGATCCATGCACAACTGCTGGCCAAGCAGAGGATTTTTTTCATTGGTAACTCCATAGGCAGTTCAGCCTCTGCAATTCTACTATGTTTTAAATAACTGTTCTACTCTACCACTGGTTTTATTTTTTTGCTAAGGGGCAGGCTCTACATGGGACACCAGAGCAGTTCCTCAATGGTGAGACTAATCACAGATGGCATTTGTGAAGGCAGTATTACTTACTGCTTCCACCTAATCACCTTAGAGTCACTTAAATAACATCCATTCGGGCTTTTTTCTTCCCTAGGAGTGGAAGGAATCATAGCTTTAGTTCACAATAATATTATTTGGTTTATAAAGCTCCTATTTGAATGGAGAAAAGAGTAATGAAAGCAAAATGTTTTCCTACATCCAACTTTGCATATAGAATCACAGAATTGTTTAGGTTGGAAAAGACCTCTAAGATCATCGAGTCCAATATACTGTTTCTCTCAAAAACTTCTCCCAGCTGAGTAAAACACCGGCCTGCTGGGACCACAGGAAGAGGTTCAACATAAAAGAGGTCAGCCAAGTTACACCTCACCTGCAACTGTTGGAGGAGACAGCTGTGAAGTTATGGCAGTAGTAAGCAGGGAAAACAGGACACATTAGAAAGTATTGGCTGGACAAGTTGTACACGTGCACACAGCATCTGCACGCACCCTGGTTAAAGACTAATTTTTCAGAACAAGTTTTGTGTGCTTTCATCTTATTTTGTGTTTGTTGCAGACTCAGGAATGTGACAAGATAATATGTCTTAGCAAACAATCTGTGGCAGACAATCACAAAACCTTTCTAACATCTGATAATACAGCAGAAGTTGACAGGAAGCATCTACAGGACATATGTAACTGGCTGCCCACCACCCAGTAAGCAGGGACACTGGACATCCCTTGAGCACCCAGGACAGAGCAACACTTTTCAACTGGGACATGTGTTTCTATTTGCTTACACCATGCTTGTCTCATTTGAGAAGGCAGAAAAATGTTTTATAATGTGGAGTCTGTGCTCTGCTTAGTGTCTGAGGGGTCAGGAGGCTGTTTCAGGTAATCAGCCCCAGTAGCTGGCTCTGGATAGCTAACCAGTAAGAGCCCAAACACCACAGGCCACTTAGAACAGCAGAACAGATCTTAGCTCTGGTTTTCTCAGAGCTCTTTCACAATTTTACTGTGATACCAGCTCTCCCTGCCAGCTTTCCAGTTCTAAGGAGTTCCCCATCACCTCAGGAAATTTCTCATGTGTCCGGTTATGATTAGCACCAGTTTCTTTCACACTGCCAAAAGCAGTATGAACATCTGGTTCCTACCAAAAAGTCTTCCTGTCTTTTAAAATTAAATAAACAATATTACTAAGGAAAAGTGATTCATGTGTGCAACATAACTTCATCTGATGATGAAGTTTGACTTATTCATCTGTAGGAATGTAATTGCACAGAAAGAGCCTCCATCATGCATCCTTTTGTCCTAAACCAGAATCCTGATCATGACAAGTAACCTAAGTGCATGCTCCATACCTTGGAGCATGCAAATCCTTCTTCATCCAGCATGCTGTGGTTACAAGCCTCTGAGAACCTTTTCAATCAGAAAAGAATGGCAGAGAAGCAGCAGCAGCTCTTCTGTATGCCTTGAGCTGCCTGTCCTCTCACAGACGAGACACACAAAACTCTGATGCTGGGAGTTATTAATTTACTCAGTTTTCTATATGCCATAAAAACATATATAATATTTGATAAAGTGCTGTACATCAGACTTCAAAACTCTGTCAAGTATCAGACACTCTCAAGATATTCCCATGTCATTCATCTGCCCTGCATTTACATAAGCAAACATTTTATTCCCTGCAATTCACTACACCCTGTTCCTGTAATTTTATTCCTTGCTTCAGCCTAGTTTGCAAGTAAAAATGAATCTGCATAGCATCCGCTTACACCAAAACCCAGAAAAGCACTTTTCCCATCATAAAAGTACACTGCAATGATGTAACTCATTTCCCAATGCTACAATATCTCGAGACAAACTTCAGGTAAGCTGTTGGCAAAGTCATCTACACCTCAGGGAGCACAGATCAGCATTTGCAGAGAAGTTCTCCCACGGGATTTTCCCGATTCAGAGGCTGTGTGCAGCTTCTGTATGGCACATTTATTCCAGAAGCGTTACTTCTGTGCCACAATGTCATGCATGTGCCGTACTGTGACTGGTACTTACCATCACTGCTCCCTCTGAGCACTACATCTGGAGACGGTGTCTGCTGCGAGCGGGAGCCAAAGGAGTCCAGGCTGTCAAAGGAATCATCTCTGCCGTGGCGAGGCGGGGAGAGGGAATCACTGCGCTCCGAGTCCCAGCAGTCTATATAGCCGCTGTCACGAATGCTGCGCTTGGGGCTCTCAATATCCTCTGTTTCCTACATGGAAATACAGCAGGAACCTCTTCATACAGAACGCACTGACATACTCGTGAGATGTGTTACACATCAGAAAACAAAGCATCTTCCCAAATACTAAAAGTCTCCTCCCCAAAAAAGGGTTTCCTTGGTTTTTGCCCGTTCTTCCCTCCAAAACAAAGTGCAAGCTTGCAACAACCCAGTTTTATGCTGTTTAAGAAGAAACTACACTCGTAAGATTAGCACAATGAACTGGGAAAAAGTTCCAACGGACCAGTTAATAAACTGATCAAAAGTGAAAGTAACCTGAAACTTGACTTGTCGTCCACAGTCCATAGCACAGCCAAAGGCATTACAACTTTAACGTCGTGCCTGCATCAGGTTTAAGTTTGCTGCTTTCCAAAAGATCCCCCCGCCTCTCTTTGCCCATCTATTGTATCTGGCCAGGACCCCAGCAGACAGAATTTGTTGTTGCTGCTTCAGCTCGGCAAAATAATAAAGCAGTGTGCCCCAGCCTCCGTCTACCTTGAAGAGAAATTCCTGTTATGAAAGAGGGATGTCTTTCTCAAGCAATCAGCAATGAAAAATATGCAAAATGCTTTTCCCGATGCCTCAGAAGAATTCAGTTGTGCTCTTTACTCTTTGCCAGCTCCTGGCTCTGGGGGATATGAAAGCACTTGTAGCTGACCCACATGTTCAGAGCAGGGAGAACAATGGCTGTCTTTGACAGCCCTGTGATTATAAATTCTTTCCAGTGCAAGCAGCACATACTAAAACACTGAAACTCCAGCAGAGGGAAAGGTCAATAGAAGCCATCCTCACCCTTGCATTATAATAAATCCCTTGTTTTAGAGAGTATCTTAACATTAATTACAATCACACAGACTGAGAAAAAACAAAAATAACTAAGTTTGTTCAGAGATAAATCTGTTTTTTCTCCCCCAACAGTAAGTAAAGTCAGAGATGTGGGTGCCATTATCAGACTGACATTTTGTGACCCAAAGAGGCTGGAATGTGAGATTTTTTTTTTTCCCCCAGAAGAATTTGAATATTAATTCCTAATTAAGAAGCACCCCCTGCTTACCACTAGCTGGAGCACAATGGCTATATTGAGCAGGGCTCCCACTGTCCCTGACTGCTAAGGTTTTACCCGTCACTGGTACTGCCAATGAGAAGATCAATCAGGAATATCACAGTCTGCTGTGCCTCCACAAACAAGCGGGTTTGCCGGAAAAGTGATGGAGAGGGGAGAGCCCACAGCAGTACACCAACACCCCCCTGCTGAACAAGAGGGACTGAGACATCAGACCAAACGCCCTGAAAACTTTTCAGGAAGAAGGCCTAATTAGTGCCACTCACCACTAATCTGCCAAAATACCACATTAAGGGCAGCGGCAAAGGTCACCTAAGGCCAGGCTAAACTGTGGTAATGCCATTAAGTAACCTCACAGTCAATAGAAGTGAAAATATATTCTAAAAATAAATAAATATAAAATGCATCTAAAAAAGTTGTAAGAAATCCTATGTAATTCCTTTCCCAGTTCTGTTTAGTCAACTAAAAATACTGATAGAAACAATAGACAACAAAAATCTGTCTCCCTGAAATCTGCATGAATTACACACAGCCAAGAAAAAAATCCACAAATCCTATTAAAATCCCGTTTGTGACACGATCCAAAAATCTTTTAAAAAATCCAAATTCCTTAAATCCGCTCATCCCTTCATACCAATCAGCTATTCTCAATCTTTAGGCACACTTCCATTTTCCTAAATTACTGCATTTGAATGACACAGAACTGCTCAGCAGCTACAGGGACTTCAACCGGGCAAAAAGCCCCATCCCGCATTCACTATCTTCCAGAGTTTGAAAACAGTCCAATTGTGAACTAATGAGTTCTGCAGAACCTACTTTCAATGGCCTGTTTATGTTAATTTTGCATGCTGCTCACTAGGAATTAGGAGGCAGGCACCAGGACAGGATCCTAGACTTCTGTAAACATGTTCTTTACAGCTTTCCCTTTGGCAAAGCCCCTCTCACAACACAATGCCATCACACAGACGGGTACTTGTCCTGCCTCGGACAAACGTCATCTCCCAAATGCTATCAGTGGGAATGTGCTTATCTGTGGGACTGATAACACCACGGCATGACACACAACAGCACATCAGTCTTTCATATTATCTAATTAAAAACACAGTATGTCACCGAGCGGCAGTTAAAAGTGAGATTGCCAAATACAAGATGCATTTGTCCAGGAAGTTCCACCCACTGAATATAACCAAAAAGCCATGGATATTTTGTCACTGGGAATTTCTATTTTAAAAGTAAAGAAGAATGAGTACTCGAATAGTTAATGAAATTAAAAACAGAGTAGCATGAATATAATTAGAAATTAATATCTCCTTCAGCATGAGAAGTAGAAAAAGATGAGTTCGAGACAACTTACATCGGAGCTGTCTTTTGATTTGCTTATTAAAAAAGGAGGGTAGAGAGGATTTACAACAGAAAAACTAAACCACACTGAATTTATGGTCGATTTAGTTATTAAATTCTGTGGAAAAAAAGCCAGCAGAGAATGTGATAAAGTGTCTTTTCATCACTCGAGCTCAGCTATAAAGAACATCAGAGTGTTGCACAGCATGATTAACATGTTATATTTTACAACCAAATCCTCTTCAAATGCAGCAACATGCAAATCCACAACTGCCAGTGGGAAATATTGCAGGGGTACAAGACTAGGGATGTGATAAAAGAAGTCACCAGCAGCCCTCACAGCAGCATCACCCTAAATCAGACTTTTCAGGACTGCAAAATGCTCTGTTTATGCATTAAAGGCATATATAACTTTCAGCTTTTATGTGACCTCTACTCCTCTCCCAGCTCCAACATTTGCAACAAATCAAGTACCAGCCTCTTACTTTTGTCCTTAATTAGCAGCACTCTGCAATGCCCAGCCAGTCCCTTCATGACCACCAGCTCCCTGGAGAATGCTTCCTTTTGTCCCTAGCCTATTTCATCCTATAAAAGGGCTCAAGATAGGACCTCCAAAATGCTCTGCCTTGTGGTGTGAAATTAAACATTAAAAAATAAATCATGATACCATGCAGCACTAACATTGTGACAACCTGCACTTTGGCAATTTTTCTGCACTAGCCCGCTTTTTTGGGTCTGTTTCACCTTTCAGACCCTTTGGAGTACAAACTGCTGCTTCCCCCTATCTTCTATTTGTAAACAACTCATCTCCTTATTGCTTAGCCTCAGACATATCTCTCATGAGTGCCAAAGTCCCAAGTGATAAGCACAGTTCATTAAAATGAAGACTAAAATAAACTTCTCCAGAGAAGCTGGGTGTTCTCTTTAACTGTTCAGAGGAACTGGGCTCACAAACAGGAATTTTACCCATCTAGTTAAGGTTCTCCAGACACACCAGGGGGTGGGAGCTGCTGTCAGTCAGACAAGCATTTCTTCCTCTCCCGTGGTGCTGGGCCTGTGAGATCCCAGAATGAAGAGCTGCAGCTGGCACAGCTGCAGCAGCACAGAGCTCAAGGAGAACTGAAGACCTGAGTCTCCCCATGGTCCCCAAAGCTGTGATGACACGGCTGTTACCTGAGGTGGGGAGGGAATAGCAGGCAGGAGGCTCTTTGTGGACTGCAGAATGAATCTGCACAGCCTTTCTTGAGCAGTATGTCCAACACACCCCGTGCCAGCACATGGTGCTGCCAGTCTTCTTCCACACCCGCTCCTTGCCCCTTCCATCCCAAAGAAAGGCAGGTTTGGTTATCCATGTTAACCATTAGCAGTAACCATGAGGTTAAGTGTCTGATGTCAAGGTTCAGGGCATGCTAGAAGGCTCAACCAAAAATCCCCTAACCACTCTACAGCAATCACAGCTTTTCCCTTCCAACAGGGATCAGCTCATCATAAACCACTAAATATGACTTCAACCAGAATTCAGGCCTTGGCAAAAACAGATTTATCCTAACTATGCCCTTGGTGAAACATTATCTCCTTCTCCTCCATTTCAGCTCTATTTAGATCCTTTGGTTTGATGCTCTATGTTGCAACACAAAACCAAAAAAGCTGCCCATGAGACTGTTTTAAAGAAGAAAAAATAATTCTCTTTTGAGTTTACCACATTACTTTTGAATCTCAGCTCTTCTAGTTGAAACTTGGTGTCAAATGAAATCATTCAAACCAAAACACATGGAAATTAAGATGAAAGAGTGACAATTCTAAAGCACTATTTGACATTATTTGCTGCATCACTGATACCACCACAAAGCTGGCTGCCAAAGCGGTTTTCAGAATTGGGTAAAATCAGAAACATTTTTGATGTAGGTAGAGATTTACTAAGGAATTTGTACTCCAGCCCCCTTTCTCTTATACTTAGCAAGGAACAGTTTATTTATCAGAGTAATACTTTGAGGTAAATTTCCATTCCCAAAACATAACAAAAAGATACCTTTCTCATTTGTGCCAGGAAGCCTTCAAACTCCTTCAAGTTCAGGGTTGATCCACTATATGACGTGCAGCTGTTTGCTGCTTTCCCTAGCCAATAAATGGTGACTAATACCTGCAGAAGTTAAAAAGAAATAATTTAAGCCATCTACACAGTCCTGTAGCTAAATTTACTTTCCTGCAACATCCCTAATTTTTTCTAAACTGCACAGTGGCGCAAGATTTTGTTATAAATCAGAACTGAAAGGGAGTGTCTGTCAAAGGTTAAACATGAATGCATCAGGCAACTATGAAAATGTAAACAGTCCTACAAAATATATAACTTAATATATTGTCTCCCTGGTATTTTTAATAAAAATAATAAAAGTGTTATGTCTGCATGGAAAAATAAACAGAAAAATAGATCTGAGTAGAAAAACTAGATAAATAGATTTGAAACTTCTAGAAGACACACACAAATATATTTGTTTGTAAATTCAATACAAAAAAATCCCTAAAGAGTACTAATATTACTTATCATAGTCATTAATGAAAACCATTAAGACCAAGGCAATAAAGAAAGTACCAAGAATGTCTGCCTGCCTAAAAGCATCTCTAACATGTGTCTATTTCAAGGACAGAAAAAGGAGTTCCATTTTTAATCACCTTAATGTAAGTGACCAGATGACACAGGAACATTTATTTCCAGGCTTCTGCTAGTTTAAGAATTGCCTAGCCCAAGATTAATCAAAAGCCATGAGCATCTTGTCATTTCTATCAGGCTACTAAAAGTTAGTGATTTCATTCAAGTTCTGACTTGATACCTCTCTGTAACTCAAAAATCCCTACAAAACTGGCAAGGGGAAAAAGACCAAGAACTGCTCTTGCAAATAGCAAAGATATCTGACCTGACACTGTTGGTGCTGCACTTGTTTTAGAAAATGAGAAATTAAGATGCTTAGGATGGTCAAATCCAATACATCCAAAAATGCTGACATTTATACCATGCAGGGAAAAGCCTTTTCTGCACCCACATATGTCTCCACTTAGAGCAATGTCTTTAATAATACCTGTGCAGCAGCTATTTGGGCTGGAAACTGCTCATCAAAGGCAGCTCAATTCCGTGTTTTGCACAGGTTAAAAATGACTGACCATCACCCCAGAACTTCGTGCTTTTCCTCATTTAATGCTCATTATTTTGGCATATTCCATGACATTGCAAAATATTTAACAGCAGAACAAAGAGGAAATATTTTGATGTGGAAAAGAGATGCAAATAATAACAAATAATAGTTGCCATTAGCTGCATAAAAAAAAAGGTACATAAACTGAAATATTGTATTTTATATTTTGGTGGGACAGGGCCATATATTTTGTGCTATATAGTGAACTAAAGGAAACAAGACTAGCAAAAATCCCAAAGAGGGATTTCAGTGGGAACAAACATCTCTCGGAATGTTCTTCCCTAAAACATGCATCCACATTCCTCCTCAGCAACATGCTAGACTTTTCTTATCAACTTGCTGTAGCATCCTCATTTTTAATTTAAGTGTAATGTCCAAAATTAAGCAGCACTGCAGATGAGACACTGCTAGAACAGGATACAGCATCATACAGACCTGCTTTTTAAAAAAACCCTGTGGTACATAATGTAAAATATGTATTTTATATACAAATGTAGTTTATATTTTTTTTTCAGTTTACAAGTAGTAGACATGTCATGAAATCACTAAAATTTTAAATAAAGTTAAAAAACTTTTCTCTTTTTTAAAAAATTACATCCAAATCAATACTACTGTGCTGAATGAAAGGAGGTGGTGCTGCTAGTACTGATTTTTTTTGTCTTGAAACAACCTTTATCTGAACTGCTTTCCTTCAACCAACACCACTTGACAAATTTAATGCAAAAAGTCTTACAACATACGTTCTCAAGTTAAATGAAAATATTTGCAAATAACAATATTTCTAGCAACCAGGAAACTCTCCAATTTATTTTGCCATTCAGTTCATTGAGAAAGGTTATGGCATTTTTGGTATTTTTATTTATTTCTGCTAAAATTTAATAATTTTCTCTATTTTTCCTTTCTTTATTTGAAAAAAAAAAAGGCAGAAAATTTCACATTTGCAAGCAATTCCAGCTGGCTGAGGCTGCAGGATCATGCACCTGGAAAGCATATACTGCCTACAAGCACATTATGGAGAATACTTCTGAAACTTCACCTTTAAAGCAATACATCTGTACAAAGATGTTTAGTCAGTGCCTACAAAGAATGTTAAAATACCAAAGCTGAATTATTACCCTAAAGTTCTTTACAGGGTAAAGGAGATTCTACTCTACTGATGATGGGAAAGACAGGATGAAACAGTTTGGGGGAGGGGGTGGTTTTGGTGTTGTTTTGGGTTTTATTTACCTCCAGTCATGGCAGTTATAATTACTGGCTTTCAAAGTTATTAGAAAAGATCTTGACATTTCCTATCAGGATATAGGGATATGAGCCAAATGAAAATTATACCAGTTTACAGCTAACTAAGGACAGACAGACAGCTTGCTAGGCTTTAAACTGAGACCAAGCAGCAAAGTTCAGACATTTTCTTTTCTAGTTAACAAGTCCAGGATCCAATACCATTGCCCTTAGTTTAACAGGAAACTGAAGTTAAATAGAAATAGTCTTTCTGGGGAAACATTAATTTATTTGGAAGAACAATGAGAAAGCTAGCAAACCTGATAGTTAGGCCTTGCATCCCAATTTAATAGTCATTTTGGTTCATTTTAAGTGCTTTGTGCAACTGTACTCTATGCCTATATATTTGTGAAGGGATACAGAAGTGTGGCTTCATGATCAAATCAGACTGTTCCCAGCAAACACCTCACTGGACAGCACAGAAATCACTTTGTTTATCACTCAGCTAAGAGTATCTAAGAAGAGACAAATGGTCTCCATTTTATTTCTATTATAAGGCTGCTTAACCATAGCAGCTCTGTCTAAATTTCCAGCAGAACCCAGTTAGGTTTGTGTTCAGAAGGACTTTTCAGCAATACTCATGTGTACTCAGTTTTTACTGACATAATTCTTTAACAGGCCAATAGCAGGATTGACCAGACAAAAAGAAAAACTCCAAGTGATCTACTTACATTTTTCAGCTTCCTACTACAGTCAACGTTCCTGTTTGCATACACAAACAAAGAAGAAAAAAAAAAAAAAATTAAAAAAAATCAGAAAGTAGACACAGTTTCCAAGAGGCTGTATGCAGCAGATCACAGTTTCCCTAACAAAAGCCTGCCGAATGCTTCTGCTGTCTGGAAACACATGAAAGCTAGGAAGATGTAGTTCACACATTCATTTATTCATAACATGGGAGTATTTTGTCACCATTATTTCAATCATTAAATTAGAATTCTGGAAGTACAAAAAGAAAATGTGTTTATAATGGTCCCACAGTAAAGTAGGACAATGCCAAAATATTTCCTTTAAACAGAGCTGCTGATTTCTTAAAAAAGGAAGACAAAAGTCCTCACTGCTAAAATACGTTCTGCAGTTATCCAGCAGTGAGATTCTGCAACCCATAGAGTTTCTGGAAGCAACTGAACAAGCACAAGAGGCATCACCAAACATTAAGGAAATATTGTGGGTGCTTCTGTGGAAACAAATATTACAAAGAACAAAGTGAATGGACGAAGCAACAAAGACCCTGCCATTTAAAACAGAATGTGCAGTGGAAAACATTTATTTTTTAAGGGTATACTTGAGCACTCAGACTGAGCATTGGCATTACCCTTCTCAATTTATTTTTTCTCTTATGTTCATGGAAAAGAGGCAGTTTTATGTTAAAAACAACAAGGTACAATGTTTGTGCAAACATAAACATTTCAAAAACCAGCAAAGAAAGCATTAAAAAATGAAGGAAATATGTATCACATTTAGGTGCTGAAAACTAAGTAAGACTATTTGAGATTTAGTACAGATTGTGTCCTGATTGTTCATAGTGGAATTGTCTTCTACTGTAACAGTAAGACCACTCCAGCATTAAAGTCTACCTGACAAAACCAAAAATAAATGTACTCAAATCTGTTAGAACAACAAAAGCCTAAATATAGGCAATGGTAAACCAAGTATTTCTGATGACATCTTTTTACGCCAAAATTTTGTCCACTAATACCCACACAATAAGAAAAATAGAACAGTCCTGGTTTTTTTCTTAGTAAAATAACAGTGGAAAGTCACAAAAAATTCCTTACAGCATTAGCTCATAATTTTTATAAGCAGAGTGATCCAAAAAATAGATCTAATGCATGCCTCAATTAACATCTATATGGGTATAGAAAGGTTAAAATGGCATTATCTTAAGCATGTGCAATAATGTCCTACTCATCCTTTGCCACAGAACAAATAATATTTTCACCATGTTTAAAGAAACCACCCAAAAGTTTTCAAAAGGGGGAAAAACACCTTCATGCCTTGGGAACTAGCTAGCAGAAGACAGCCTTCAGCATATTTCTCTAAAACAGTCATGGACTTGGCTTGTACACCTCAAGTCAGTTACTCAGCGTGAACTTGGACAGTGCTGGGAAAACATCTGGCTCATTTCCACAGCTGCTTTCTCTGAAGCCCTCATAGGCAGAGGAGGGCCAGGCCAGTTCTGCGGGCTTTATGATGCGAGGTTTGACTTGGTGACATGCTGAACAGCTCTGCTCTGAGCTCCACCCTAGTCAAAGGCTCTCAACCTGCCTCCACCAAGGCACTCCATCCATCCTCAACCCCAAAAAATGAAGGCTTGTTTCAGATGGTTTCATATGGAGGTTAGGGTTTTATATGAAGATTACAGATTGTTTTTCAACTCTCTCTGGTCAATCATTGCAATGATTTTACAGGACATCATGAAGAACCTATTTCATTGAAATATTATCAGATTTAGAAGACATACATCACTTTGTCCCCACTCACTGCCTTGTAGAGGGCAAGAAGAACCTCATGTTAGAGCCAGAAACTTGGGAAGGAGCAAATAATGGTATTCCTTAAAACAAGAACACTCTCCAATTCGATTTTCAGAGCCTTTTAATTTTTCCCAGAGAGTGCCTGAACACCATGAAAACTTGCCCAGCTTCCACTGCCAGAAAGGAATAAAAAAAAAAATGCTACTGAAATTTAGTAAATTGTTTCCATATATTTTTCTAAAATGGATATGTCTTAACAGGATTTCATTAATGATCTTTTTCGCCAAATGAAATTAAACCATTAAATCAACTCAGCAGCATTTGTTTGTCTGTAGAGCAATAACTTCTGTTATATCTGTAATATTACATGATAGACCAAAAACTTACAGTAAAACTTCTAAATAACACCAATTACAGATTTTGTTAATTTTATGGAAGTGTGGGGTGCTTTTTTCTTTCAAAAGGTAGGGGGGAAATCTGTGTGATAGTGGGTATGTGGCTTTGTGAAAAACTACCTAAATTGTGGCATTTCCAGTTCACACTGACTTCCTCAGCCCAATTACTGAGTGTCTCAAGGTACAGCTCTTGCAGGAAAGTGAAGAGACCATGTTTATATCTGCATCTCATAGAATCTGAGAGGCCTCTGAATGTCTTACATTGCACCATCAGGACAGTTTCATCTGAAATAACAAAGCTGTGACTTCTTTTCCCCTAGACTGCAATATTTTATTAGTTGGACAGTCAAAAAAAGAATGTCATCAATTTAGATTAGGAAAACCCCTAAGTCCCTCAGAATCTCATTGCATAACTAAGACAGTATTTTCACAAAATCACAGAGTATCAACACCGAAAGTTTCTCAAACCTCTGCTTTCTATTTGCCTTACATTAATTAAATTTCTATAGCCTTTTTGCTCATTCTAAAATATTTACTATTGCATCACATGCACCTGAGGCTGTAAAGTGCTAGTCACAAACTGCTGTTGTACTTACTTGATGGTTGCTCTGTTTGATGTGTCCTGCAGATCACCAGGATCAAAAAGCTGAGATTCTTTTAGTCCCAGTTCTTTGCAGCCTCTTAAGAATAATATGATATTATCCTGAAAAGAGACAAAAAATATAAAACATCAACACTTTAAACTTTCCTTAACTGAAAAAAACAATCTTACCAAATTCTCCCTAATTCAGTAACTGCTCATGAACAGTCATATCATTAGCTAAATAAAGAACCAAAGACATTTCCAGTCACATAATTTAAGAAGTCAGTGTAGATTTTGTTTGAAAACCAGACACATATGAAACCTTTTTCTTTTTCTTTTTTTTTCTGATATATGTAACTACAACAATCTTGTTGACTTGTTTCTTTTCAAACACAGATGTTGGCAACTTTTTTCACTGAAAAAGGCCCACTAATTTCTCCACCTACTGCTGGAGGCTGCCACACAGCCTCAGCCTGTTACTGAGTAGAAAAGGCAGGGTTTTTGAAGGGAGCAGGAAGAGTAGACATGAAAAAGCCAGCCACCATTTAAACAAGCAATTTGTTCAGAAAACACTTTGCATGTCAGATATGATCTAGCCAGTTAACACAACTGTTCTCTTGCCTCTCCAAATGTAAACAGTCAGAAGCCACTGAGAAAAGAGATAGTTGCTTTCTCCTGAAATAAAAACCTTGAAGCTACACTTCACTGTCTCTAAAAAGAAACACCTTCAGTTTCAGAGCACTTCTTATGGAGGGTTTACTCTTTCAAAGTGTAAAAATTAAAAGTCAGTAACTACGAGAGGCTAAGTAAAAAACTGATAGAAGTCTCTTTCAAACCAAGTCTAAGTGATGACACTGGTTTGCACCAAGGAGATTGAAACTGCATGTGTGCATATATAGTTAGTACAAGTTTTATACACGTGCATGTGCACAGCTCTCCTGTTACAGTGAATATATTTTACATGGATAAATCTTGTAGGCCAGTGGAGAATAAGTTTTTAGGTATATATGTTTCCAGATCAGCAACTGCAATGGTAGATGTGCGCACAAGTGAAGATAAAATGTACAGCTTGATATTCTTTGAGGAATCTCATATCAGACCTCAAGCTAAGCTGCCACACGAAGAGTTACAGAGGAGCAGATCCACAGCTTGTGGTGGAGACCTGTTTCCATAAAACTGGGAAGCAGAGGAGCCTGGTGGAGTTCAGCTCCTACCCACGCTGTGAGCAGGATTGGTGAGCAGGGCTCTGCCCACATCTGCTCGCAGGCCTCTCCTGGGGCTCGGGGAGAGCTGCCCTGTTTGTTCTGCAAGCAGCATGCTAATCGCCGCGGCTCTTGGCATGCCAACACTCTCACACACAAAGCTCGCCAGCCACACCACAGAAAACACAGACTTGGAAATTCAGAGGAGTTCAAATCTCCCTTTCTTCCCTGGCTGAAACTTAACAGCTCTGGAGGGGAGCCAGTGGGGGAAGGAACAGCAGTTGAGAGAGCAGAGAGCCCATAACCCAGAGAGACAGCATCATTCATGACATGAAAAGATGCCTGTAAAATTTTCCATCTGGCTTACTGTTTGCATTATAATTTTTCCAACTGCATCATGAATAACTCTTATGTTTAGTCTTTGATGGAGGACAGTCATGGTCACTGTCAAATGGTTGGTGGAGCAATGTGTAAATCTAATTAATGGAATAAAAATGCAACAGCATTCAAAAAAATGGTTCTTACAATATTTCCAAATTTAACAAAAATATACAGGACATAGAGGTCAGAGTAACCTAATAGACTTAGAAAACAATCAAAGGAGGAGGAATGCTGGAGATAACAAATTGCACCCATTTTTATGCCAGAAGTTCACATTTGAGTAATGATAAGCAGTAACAAAAATACCAGTTGTTTGGCAGCCACATAGTTTGGAAACTCAGTTCTTCTCCTGATGAAAAAATGCCTACTTCTCAAAAAAAAAAACCAGCGTCACCTACTCCTGTTTGGCTACATGCTTTTATTTTGATGGTCATCATATGAATAATATTTGCTAACAGTCACTAACACTATCACCCAAACAATTCCTCAGAAAGTTGGTATTCAGTATGGGCACAAATAACCACACCAACAAGATGCAACCAGTGAGCCCTGAAAGAATTTTCTGCTTTTGCTAACCATCTCATAATTTTTACTTCTCAATGGTCCTAAAAACGGCACTTTGTTTAAAAGGCTTGAAGAAAAATCCAACAAAGAAAATGCTGTCAAGTGATGTATTTACTCAAGGACACCTGCCTAGGCTGCCTAACCCCAAGCCAAAAATGTATCTCATACTAGTGAAACTAAACCTTTCCTGGTTTGCTCCAGTTCAGATGAAATTCACATTTGTTAGTTCCATTGAGTCACTGGAGAAAAGCACTCCTAAGCCACTAAAGGGAGAAAGGAGTCTTAAAGTCAAGATCCAGCTTCCAGAAAACTTTCTGTCGGGATTACTACACCTTGCATTCACCAGGTCCTGATTTCTTCAGTTCTCCAAAAATTTTGCTTTTATCTTTCAAGAGAATTTATTGTTCAGTGTCTGTTAGCTACAACTGTGCATTTTTTGTGGTCACCTAAAATATCACTCTTTGTCATTGCTGAAGAAACTAAAGAAAGCAGAAAAAACCCAGGTTTACAAGTAGCATGATACAAAAACCATCCTTACTTTAAATAGGTGATTGAAAAGACACATTTAATGTGCCTGCCCAGCTCCTTACAACTTGGCAGAGTTAAATGGGTCATGCAAATAGGTCACACAGCAGTGGCAAGGATCTCAGGGTGGCCGGCTGCTGTGCCTCAGCTAACAGAGTGGTATCTTTTACAGTGGCCTCAGAAGACACATGACCAGAATTTGGTCCCTCTGACAGCCCCTATGAGACACTATCCCATAATTTCCTCAGTATATTAAATGGGGATGATGTGGCTTTTCTCTCAGCCATCACTTTCTGCAGCTGCAGTGTTGGAGTAGGCAGAGAATTGGTCTCTCGGTCAGCACATTATTTCCTACAGCCCCAGAGGACTGGCAACTGTCTCTTTCTGGCTCCTTTTGGTTTTATCCCACACCACTGCACAATCAAAAACCTTCTTCTGGCTTTTGCCCTTCATGCAAACAGAGGAAGAACAAGCTGATAGGTTACAGCCTGAATTTATTTTGCAAATTTTCTCTATTATTTTAATATATAAAATTTTATGTCCATAAATATCTATATTTATACAGATGTATAAATTATAAATATGTCATCTATAGATATCACAGATAGCTAAACAATTTGATCTATGCTTAGTCTATTAAATGACAGAAGGTCTAAATAGGCTGCATAGAGAAGGCAAATGCTTCAGTGTGGTGACAGACACAGGACACAAACTCAGGGTAGATACAGTGATAGATTAAATCCAGCCCTTTTCTGCTTGCCTCAGCAGAGTCCTGACAGTTACTGTTACATCAGCACTACAAGCAATGTCATTTACTTGTAAGTATAGAAACCCAAAGATTATTAAGGTAAATGTTTCACTGTACTGAATTCCAGAAAAAAAAATTTAACCAACACATAAAACTGCAAACTCCCAGGCAAAGCCAGCCTTGAACCAGTAAGAACCAGTAAGAAGGGGCATGGACAGATAAGGGTGCAGAGCATTGTCTCCCTGAGAACTTAGAAGGATGCATGGGAAGGAAGGGAAAAACACTCATGCTCTCACAGGTGCATTTCAACACCATCACCTTTTCATCCTTTCTGGTGTGTAACCTGACAGACCCACCTCTACAAAATCACTAAATCACTTTGCCAGGACTATTATCTAAAGATAATGCAGAGAGAGTAAGCAGGTGACAGTGGGGTTACACCTTCATGACGATGGAGGGAGGGAATGAGGGAGGGGGGGGAAAGATAACACACTGCTCACTTCTAATTATTTTTTTTAATTATTTTTTTAGCCTGTGTGTTATAAAAAAGTGTTTACTGTACAGCACTAAGTAATTTTCCTCACACATGAAGTGGAGCACAAAATCTTGAACTCTGTAAAAAAAAGCCCTCAGAAATTGGCAGTTGAGTAGGACAGACACCCTGGAAAGCCACCGCTAATTCACACAGTAGCACTGCCAACACACAAGATAGTTCAAGCTAGCAAGAATCAAATATTCACAGCAGGCAAATTCTCTCCATAGGATCTGCTGATCAGATGCAATGGCAAACAGCTTGAATTTGGCCCACTTCCATTCCTTTCATCCGCCACAATACATACAAAACAGTCTCACTGTATTCGCACTGCAAATCGGTTCTACAGTTTATCACTGTGGAGCCATCGTTTGTCAGATGTGTTACTGCCTGGCCCAGATGAGATACTCAGATAAACTTGGGGAAAATAAAAACAAGCCAAGCTGTATGTCTGCACAGAGCACTGAATGAAATGCCAAATACATGCCACTTCTGCAAGCTGGAGATATTATTAGCTGCCAGTAGCACTGCTCTGTTTTGCAGGACAGCTGCAGACAAACAGGTGGCCTTTTTCATTTCTGGAATGCTGGTATTTTCCCTGCTCCAGAATAAATTAGAAGGTCTCTAAAATTAAAAACAGAAAAGGAAAATTTCTGAACTGCTTTTCTGAGCAGTTTCCAATAGACTCTCAAAAGCCTTTTGTTTGGTCTCAACAATTCTTCCTAATTCTCTTATTTTTCCATTTTGTTTAAGTAATTTGTGGTGATAATTTATCTATATAAAAGCATAGGATCTTGCCTGACTCATAGGTTCATAGAAATACTGAAATATTCAGTTCAAGTCCTCCAGTAAAAACCTTATATAAGGGCTGGGAACTTATCATCTATATATGTATGTATGCATGTATTTATATGTGTTACTATTTCTCCAATATGCTTTCCTGTGTATATTATTTAAATACATATATATGTTTAACAGTATATATGTGTGTGTGTGTGTGTGTTTTACTGTTCATCCAATATGCTTTGCTGTATATATATATATATATATATATATATATATATATATAATAAAACTACATAGAAGATTGTTTTCTGTGGCAAACTCCACATCAGTAGATTTGGAAGGAAATGGATCAGAGTGGTACACATTCACTTAGAAGCTGAGGACAGGTAATCTCCCAAAGAGGAAGGCCAACAGCACATCAGAACTGAAGGCATCTCCCAGAACAGCAAGGGGAGACAGGGCTGCTTACATCCCAAAAGGATTCTGGCACACAATAGCATCACCCATGAAAATTAAACACTACTGGGAAAAAAAAAACAGAAAGGAAAGAAAGCCAGCCTTTTTCTGCCTCTTTTTGGGTAGTCAAGAAGGAAAAGATGTGTCTCCTTCAATAACAGTCCTGTTTTCTTGTCAGAAAGGCAAAAAACCACCTTTAAAATTGTGTGAAGAAATGAAGAAATGTGAAGTTGGCAGTGTACTTCAACTGCACAAAACACACCAGAAACCCCAAACATGGCTTTAAGTGACCTTCAGGTAATATCTGTGTCTGCCTGAAGATAAAATCATAGAATCATAAAATCTTCAAGGTTGGAGGAGACCTTCAAGATCATCCAGTCCAACCATCCACACAGCACTGCCCCTGTAAGCCCTGAACCACTAAAGCACATCACCCAGTCCCAGATCCAGATGCCTCTGAACACTTCCAGGGATGTGACATCCATGGGCAACCTGTTCCAATGCCTGATCATCCTACAGTGAACTTTTCTTTTAATACCCAATCCAAATCTTCCATCTCACCTTCAAGTCATGTTCTTTAGTCCTCTCACTGTAGGCACAGCAGCAGAGACCAGCCCCCACCTCACTACAACCTGCTTTCATGTAATTGTAGAGAGCAATGAGGCCCACCCTGAGCCTCCTTTTCTCCAGGCTAGACAACCCCAACTCCCTTTGGGTGTCTCAGTACCTGACCCCAAAGATAACTTGGCTGGAAGTGCCAAGGTGCTTAGATCCTGCTGCTCCCAACCAGGCTAGGGCAAAGTGCCTAGAGAGAGAAGAACAACTGGTGTACAACTTTGACACTGCTATTTATTGTGTAAAAACTTATCTTTTTTCAATAATGTGAATGGAAACTGGGAAAAGGAGAGAACATGAGCAAGAGCAGACTTCAACTCAACAGGCAAAAGCAAACCACGGGAGGGTGGGAGGGGTGCACACAGCATAAGCACAAGGCTGACCCTATGACTTCACTAGTGAAGTAGGTCCTGATATTATCCCTTGCTACATCAGATCATTATCCCTGAAGGCATGAATTAAACATTTAAACAAATGGGGACTCGGTCAACATCCATGTCTTTGGGGGAGAGAGCAGATGATGTTCAGATGATGTGAACTCCCTCAGATTTGCCAAAATCAAGATACACCCTAAGATGGCTTTGTTTATAGCACTGAAGACAGAACATAGGCGGGCAAGAAAAAAAACCTAAAACATTTCCAGGGTATTCACTGGCTCTGATACTGATGAAATCACAGCCAGATGTCAAACAGATGTTAGATTTCACCAAGTCTTGAAGAGGGGTTCCTATCTGATGCCATATTCGATGGTAACAGCCATGATATAGCCAAAGAAGAGGATAACACTTCCTTTCCACCCCTTCTCTGAAGCTCACTCTCTCAGCTTTTTAGTACCAGATGATAGCACTTGGCTTGTGAGGAATTTGGTCTCAGTTTTCTGACCTTCTGTTACCCAACTTTCACCTTATTTTTAAATTTACTTTTGTGAATAAAGCTCATAAATAGCAGTTAAAAACGAGTTCTCATACAGTCAGTCGTAGCCAAGCACTCCTAGAAGCCACTGGGAATTCACCTTGCCAACTGAGAGCCAGTGGGGTAAAAACAAAACTAGCAAAAACGTAAGGCATGGTTCCTTTTCCTGCAATGGAAAGGAATGTTATTTATCCCACTCTGTCTTCTTGGTGGGGCTATGAAGTGGGGCAATACCAAAGTTACGTCACAGTGGGTTGGGGAAAGAGCTACAAAAGAGACAAGAATGAAAGGAAGATCACAACATCATGCTCTGAAGGCAACCTGAGCTCCCATGTAGTGGCAGCTGCTTCTTGTCCATCCTCCTGGAAATAGTTTTGCTGTCCATCTGAAGGAGAGGAAGAAAGGTCCTGAAGACAAATTTGACCTTTATTTGCACTCACATTATGAGTGCAGGAGTATGACTAACCTAAACACAGATTTCAAGGGTTTCAACCCTGAAACCACAGCTTGTGCCACAATGGTTCCCTCTGGACATCCTCTGGGGAAACTGGACACTTTCCTTTCTCAGCACATCCCTGCAGCTATTGTCCTCACAAATGAGCTCTACAGAAAAATATAAAAATGGGCAAGAAATTCACAACATGCTGTTTCCTAAGTTTGGTTTATTTGTGTGTTATTATCCAGACCCAAAGTGTCAAGGAAAGTACAGAATCTGACTATGGATTTATAAGTACTCAAAGGACAGACATCTCAAACAAACTGTCTGAAGAAAACAAAAATATATAAACTTTAAATCTAAAGTTTTAAGTCATAAGAACCCCCACACCAGAAAACAAAATTTAAGTAAAGGAGACCACCAGCATTAAATATGGGTGAACGTTTGTTTTTTTTTTCTGCTAGACAGAGTGTTAAAGCTTGTCACTCTGCATACCAAAAAAAAAAAAAAAAGCCCAAAAAACCATAGATAAATAAAGCTGAATTACCTCATGAGCAATACACCCAAAAGGTACAGCCCCAGGGTAGTCCAAAGGAACACCACTAACAATTTAATCTCCAACACATGGAAGTCCTTCATGTGTTATGTATAGTCAACAATTAAAGCAAGCAGTGCTGAATAAACCTTCCACACTAATATCAGGGCAACTGTGTGTTAAGCCATGGCACAACAGATAGTTTTAAAAAACTATTTATTTTTTCCTGCTAAGAGGGGTACTTTGGTCATAAAGATGATTACTTATGCAAAGCAAATGTATATGCTAAGATTTATTCCACATTTTTCTTAATTATACTAGCAAGTCTGCAAAAGAGAATACATTTTATTTCACATAGCCTGCCTTCTTTTCTCTGCCTGCAGAGTCTGAGCTTCATGGGATCCCTTTGATCACATTTGATATCCCAGGGCACTGATATCCAACACCTGCTTTCTATATTTTGACTTGACTGTAGAGAAAATAACCTTGTTTACCAGGAAGAGCAGTGTTGACTCTTCAAGGGACCCAGCTCCAGGAAACCATCAGATTCAACTTGCAAAAAACATTTGGGATGGAGTGGATCTTACAGAGAAGAAAATGAGGAAAAATTCTGTTCATCACAAGCCTGTCCACCTGATTGTATTATTAATTATCTGACCAGCATCATCTATTATAAACCAGTACAGATAACACAAAGCATAACCAGTGCATCTGCATGCAGCTTCAGAGATTACTATCTGAAAAAATACTTCTCAACCTGTCATCACTACTGGCTGCTTTTATTTTTTCTCGGTCACTACATCCAAAGCAGATGGCAAGGACAAAAAAAATAAGGGAAATAGAAATAAGCAATACTGAGAATTATACGTAATGCTTTTCTGATACACAAGAACCTGATTAATTAGAAACACAAAACTGTGTTTTGTGTTTAGGTATAACCTATATGTTTTGTGTAGGTATAGCCTCAGTTCTTACCTTCCCCATGAAATTTATCAGCTGTCTTCCCAATCAGGCACAGAAGCAGATTTCATCACAATTGTATAAGCCCGAAAATACAGGGTTTTAATGAAAATATGTCCATGATGAACATATTCTGAGTTTTGAGAACATGAGAACATAATCTGAAGTTTTGTGACACCCAGCTATATTGGACCAGCTGTGCATTCAGGGCCAGAGAACAGCTAGCATTTTCTAAGTTTATTTTTAAAGTCTGAAACTGTAAAGGTATAAAAGAAATTGATACCTAAAATTAAAATCAATATGACATCAAACCTCTAAAACTGAATGTATGACCACCACCCAGCAGCATCATAACACTTTTTCTAATTGCAGCAAACACTCACTTCTAGCATGACTTTACTTTCTTGCCCTTTTTCTTTTACATGGTATGCTCTCTTTTGCTTAGGATGTTAAGTAAAGCTATCTTCCATTTAAAGCCAGAAAATTGTAACACCCATCAATATTTGGACTTCTCTCAGTAGACAGCAATCCACCTCAGGGATCAGGACACTTTGCATCCTGAGCTGTTGGAGGGCCTCTTCATCCCTCTGTCCAAGTACAGCTGCTGTAGGTGGGCCTCAAAAGATGCAAGAAAGCTGCCTGTGGGGGCCAGGGGCCTGGCAGTAGCTGTTAAAATCAGACCAAATCTCTATTCCCCAAGGCAAACAGCAAAATAGCGGAACCGCCAAGGAGAACTCATTCCTGTTCAGTTCGTGACCTCTGCAAAAAAAGCAACAAATTCCACTTCTCCTTTCAAACTAAACATCTACTCTTTGTTGCCAAGGAATATGTTTTAATAATCTGTGGTGTTCAAGGTTTGATAAACATCAGAAATCTTTTTTCTGCTGCTACATGATACCTGACATACATTTTCCCCCCACTCACAGCTTTGCATTTTCATGCCAACATTACATAAAACATACTGGACTTCTTAAATGTACAGGTTGGGGCCTCCTTAAAACACTTCTAAAATAAGCTGTTCTAGTCCAAAAGCCACATTTTTTTTTTTTTTTAATAGGCTATTTCTACTGAATGAAGCTTCAGCATATTCCCCATGAAAAACCTACCTTGTTGTTTTTACTTCGACTAAAATAATAAATAGAAAGCTTACATATTTAGGTGTCTAGAATTACTTTGGTGACAAAAAGGAAGGGGAAGAAAATTAATAATTTTCAATTTTCTGTAAGTGCATTTTACATACAATCAAAATACCTGTGCAAAATTATGCTCAGTAGATCAGTGCCCATCTGTGACTTTGACCATATACAGTATAACAGCTTGAATTATGGAATACTCCAACATTATATCCATGTGTCTGTTGTTTCTTTCCCAGATATGAAAACATACATTTGTGTCTAGATGGCATGGCCATAATTATCAGTGATCTTGGATATCTCCAGCTTTGGTAGGGTTTTTTTATGGTAAATATTCATGGCAAGACGAGCTACCCAATAGTCTGGCAGTGATTTATTTTCTATTCTTTTTCAACCATCAGTAGGCAGTCTCTAGATCAGTTTATTTTTCCCATTCCTTTGCAACCATCAGTAAGCATTTCTAGATTCAAGAAATAGCATGACTATTCCTGAAGCTGTTGTAGCTGCAAACCTAGATTGACTACACAGAATAGCCTACTTAAATTACTTAAATTGCTACTGTTCACTAAGTCTATAATGTTCATGCAAGCATGCCTTTGAAGAGCCGTTTGGAAATCAGGATTAATGGATTACATCTGGATGCCAGTGTAATTTGCAATTGTGAGAACTAAGCTTTCAGAATGAATAAAATGTAGTACAATAATATAATGTACTTAAGAAGAAGAATTTCCTTAAATTAATGTAATAAAATTAATGATTAAAGCAAGAGAGAAAGAACAGGAGACTTGTTTAATATGGGTGCATTCCTATTGCAAAGCATTTTCCCAGCTCTTTCACAATGTCTTGGTTTTGGTTCCTCTGGACAGCAGAACAGAGGATGGGAAAGGATGTCTCCTCTTACAGGACTGATATCCCTGTTGTTCAGTTTTCTTCAACACATTAGAGGTGTACTTCTGCAACACTCTCCCCACAGAATACACAAAGAAACAAGGGTAGGAAGAGGTGTTTCTCACATGGATCACACCAGGTCTTTAGAAACAGGATCTAAGCAGCAAAGATGGCAGAAATGGCTTGACTTGTTTGTTGGCAAACGGAACAGATAAGGAAAACAAATCAGCAATCACTGATAATTTATTCTTAACACTTCAATTAATACTCTACCCTCTGTCCTTTCCAGACCTGAGATAAACTTTTGTTTGTTAGAAGAAAAGAGCCAATCATGCTTATAATTCAGCTTACCTGGGTATAGTCAGTGGCTCCTGCTCACAACAGTCACAAATAAGGCGAGCAAAGATGTTCATGTATTATCAACTAACAAGCTTCCAGCTCCTCACCTGCTACTTCTGAAAATTATTTCAATTCAAAGCCACATTAAAAAAGGTAATAGAACTTAGCTGATGAGACTGTATAAAGGAAAATGGTAAATGTAACATAAATGTGATTTTTTTTCCATTCCTCAACAAAGGACCAGGACTCAGAGTTGATCAGAGAGAGGTATATCTTGACAGCAGAACCAATAGAGTCTAGCAGGACTATTAGACCAGGCATCAAAGACCATGAAAGCAGCTGTGCTAGCTCCAGCACCAATAAGAAGCTGCCAGCAAATTAGCTGATTTAAAGCACTGCAGAGTCCCAGTCCCCAGCCAGCTCACATCTCCAAACCACACCCATAGGCATAGATTCCTGGAGAATGCAAATGTTACACACGGCTACCCAAAACCAGCTCAAGGCCAGCAGGAATTATTGGCTTTGGCAAGCTCTTCTACACTGCCCTTCCTACGACTGGGGAATACATTCATCAGACACAGGACTGCCTTGCTTGAATGCACTGACCCAGCTGGTGCTCAGCATTGTGCTGAAGGCAGTCAACCCTTAGGTCTGGAGACCCTACCCAGGAGCTGCCTGAGGCTTACAAGCTCAGCAGATGTAGCCCCATCCAAATACGGGGGCTACAGAGCTAAGCAACCACCTTAGGTGATGCAGGAACACTGCCCAAACTGCAGCACAGGAGCCCACCCACCCTGGTCACACGTGTTCTGCATGCTCCTTGTGCACATGCCAGCCAGCCCAGAGCTGCACGGGGGCTTCAGCCTGCCTGTGACTGCAGAGACAGTGCAGAGCCAGCTAGCACCTGAGCAGCACCCACTTTCTGGGCTTTTCGGCTACCTGGAAATCCCTAAATGTGCTGTGCTGCACTGCTAAGGCCATTTGGGCCATTTGCCCTCAAATGGGAAAAGCACTGGCATCAAGCTGCTCTCCTGCAAGAGCTGATGTGGCTGTCCTGAGCAAGGGTGAGAGCTGTCAAACCGAAGTAAACTGTAGAGTGAGCTGCCCACACCCACACCACAGAGGTTATCCAGGGTTCTGCATTCTCTGGCATATCCTAAACTCCACCTTCCATTATCCTGAATAGACTAGTTGACTATTTTTCCTCTTACTTACTTCCCATCCTCAGTCTGGCATTTTTATTTATCCAACTTGCAAAATTATAGAAGACAAGAATATTTCTACGCTGCTTTAAAAAGAATAAATTATATTGGAAGCTGTGATAGAGAACACTGACCACAATTTTTGAAGCTCTTGGTGTGTAATTTACTTACATAATAGTTTGTATTAAGGTTTAAGTGCTGGATTTCTAGTATTGCTCATCAAATTTCAGCCAAATGAAAAAGAATAAGCAAGGTGAACTACTCTTGGGAAGATAAATATCTGCAAGAGTTTTCAATACAAGTGTGAAAACAAGAACTCTCAATTCTTCAAAAAATATGTAAAGGTCTGGAATCCAAGGAGTTTCAGTTCTCTAGGATCATAATTTAGAAAGTAAATTTTAATCAGGATTGGTTGGCCCAAGAGTTTGGGTAATAGTATTTAAAAAAGCAAGTGATTAATCTCTGATCAACCAGAGGGTAAGGACTAAAGAGCATTTAAGGTCTCAAACACCCCTGGGAACCAGCCAACTTGGTCTAATACTGTGGGTGCTGACTCTAGGCAGATTTTGGATTTTCTCACACACAGTCCTCATGCTTATGAGTAGCCTCCTCTAAATTTCTTTAGAACTATTACATCAGCCTCCCCAAAATTCTGCATGAGTTATGCCTTTGAAATGCCAATGGCAGACAGATACTGAGTTTGTTGATAACACTGTTGGCAAATACCTTGTCCTTCTCTGCCCCTTTTTACTGCATTTGTATGTTTTTTATTAATTACAAACTCCTGAAGGCATTGACTTGAGGTGCCATATAGAATAACACAGAAGAGGAGATTCACATCAAGTTGATATTTTGCAGGAAAACACATTTAAGTCAGTGCTGACTCTGTCATTCAAAGATCTGCGATGCACAAAAATAGAGGCCAGGCAGGTCTGAAGATACAGTTTCTAAACTCCCTTCAAACTAATCATAATATTGGATTGAATTTTGCTCTTTGGGTTGTTTCAGATAGAATGAAAGAACAAGGAAAAACTGTTGAAATATTGCTGAAGATAAAACATCACCCATTCTAAAATAGTTCTGCTAATACCTTGCTTAGTCATTTTTTTTGTTAGACTGCAGCAGTTGTCCAAGAGGATGTAATTATTTTGCTCCTTTCTTGTCTAAATTTCTAGTCCACTGACATATCAGATTCTACCCAGTCACTACTGAGAAGTGTAAAAATAAAATACAGGCATGTACACTAAGGGAGAAGATCAATCTAGCCTGACTTCTCAAAACATAGAGCAAAACCAAACTCAGCCTCCTGTGACAAACTTTATGTCATGTTACTTTTTTTTTACATTCGTCTGTCACTAAACACAGAATTTAGTTAAAAATTTTTAGTTACAACGTGTTTTTCTGGCCCACAACATTTACTTATGTACTTATCTTTACCTCTTTAGAGGCTTTTATAAGAGCTCTGACAGCATTCCCTGAGAACCATTCTGGTTTATTTACCAGTTTGCAACTAGTTTTGCCAATAATTGATGCAATTCCTGCATTTTTTCATAATATGTTTTCTGAAATATCAGAAAAGACATTTTTTCCAATATACAGTATCAAGCCTGTAAGTAGTAGTTAATTATTTGTTTAAATCTGTCTGTATTTTCTTTGAAAAGAAACAAACAGTACAGCAGAACAGTGTATTTGTGTCTAGTGCATGTGGCAGTATCAGAACATTTCAAGTTTTCTCTTTCACGCAGTTGCTATAGTTTAAGCAGCAACTACTATCTGATATCCTTAGGGGTAACACGAGAAACTTAATGAAAGAAAACATCCAGGAATTGTGCAAAAATAAAGGGGTTTTTTTTCTGCTTCTGCAGATGTCAAGTGAAAGTTGCATGAAATATTTTTCTAGATCAAAAGTTGAGGTATTTTATTAGCTGGTGCTACTGACCTGTGAAGACAGTCTTCTGGCACAATTTTCACAACTTATTTACAGTATCACCTCAGTTATCTAGAACTTTGTGTTATCCCCACAAGGGTCAAATTCCTGACTTGTATTAATTACACAGAAAATTGCCCTGGATTACTTGAAACCTCGAATAACTGAACCTATCCACTATCCTCCCTTTTAAATAACAGAGGACATACTGTATTAGTGGTGCTAATGCTTTGTGGCTGATCCCTGTAACTCCAGAATTTAATACATAAACGTCACACTTCTTATCTAGCAGGTCTGCCAGATTTGGTCTGAAAACCAGGCTTGAGAGGCAGAGAGCATTTACAGCATGGTCTTATTCACTGCAGTGGGCTGCAGGACAGGAGGAGATAGGAAGGACAGGAAGGTTAAAACCAAAAAACCACTGACTAGCATTCCTGATCCATGCTCTGCTGGCCAAGGAAACAGACCTGCTTCACAGCTCAGCTCTCTTTAGTTGCCAGAATGACCTTGGATCCCTCCTGTAGTCAGCCAAAGACTGGGTGCTGCCTGCACGGTAAGCCTACGTCCCGCTGAGGTGTGAGCTTCCTATTGTGCCCATCACCTGCAAGTCAGACCTGCATCTTCTCCCTGAGGGCACTCACCAAGCAGCTTCACAGGAACCTCTACAACTTCATTAAATCACATCTTGAATGCAAAGGTGACAATTCAATGACCTACTGACAATTTAGGCAATTTAGCCAACAGCAGGCATTACCTCTAAGATCTCTAATTGCTAATCTCCGTTGCTAGGCGAGAGTGGTAAAGTTAGGACTGGTTTTGGAAAAAACAGCAAGCCTCTTTCCAACCAAACTAGAAACAGTATTCAAAGGACAACAGCAACGTGGCAGCTTTCATTTAGAAAAGGTATGAGAAATATCCAGGAACACTTGGTAACACCCATAGGATTTGTTGGCTGTGCAGCCAAACTACACAGCACCCATCCAACCCAGCAGTTATAAATGGCAAGCAGCAAGAGCATCAGCAGCCTGGGCTATCACTTTGAGGCCTGAAATTTGTTGCCCCACAACAGGTGCGAGGGTAAGTGTCACAATTCAGCACTCAGTCCAACATGCCTCCCAAAGCACCAGCATCTCTTTAGCAGTAAAAGGAGACCAAATAATACCAACATTATAACGAAAAAGAAGAAAAAGGGTAAGGGTGGGAAAGCATAATGTTTACCATTGGCCTTATGGGGTAACACAAGCTTGGCTCTTGAGAGTGCATGAGAACTACTACAATTCAAAAGAGAAAAGCCGAGGTAATGAAATAGCGTAACAGAATGGACTGAAAAAAGCTGAGCTGAACTCAGTACACACTTGGATGCATGCACACATTTAACAAGTTCAATACTCTCCCCTTACTGAAAAGCCTGAAAACTCCCTTTCACACATCTTGCAGTAATAAATCAGCATGCACTATTGCTCCAAAGAAAACCAGACATTCGCCATCTAGAGTAATAGTGCTCCCCACATGAAGATGAGGAGGCAGAAACAAATACATGCCAACAGTGAGGACTTTAACAGAAGGACACCATTTCAAAGAGCTAAGGATTGCCTCTGTAATGCACTATTAATTTTCTAGACCATTAGTTATATTGCTTGTCCATAAATGAATGTGCAATCCTCCGACTAAGCTGTGGGGCAGATTTGCACATGGTATCACAAGGTTTTTCAGCTTTCAAAAGGTTAATAGTTAATGATTTTGATGTCCCTCAGTCAGATAGTTCAGCCTATCACTGTATTTTCCATAAGCAATTAACTAAGCTGTTTCCTCTGCAGCATTAATTTTAACAGGTTTACAATAGTATCATTAGACCTCTGGACTTTTAAGAGGAAATGCATTACAATTGGAAAGTACCATGCCAAGCAGGAAGCAAGTGGCTTTAATCCAGGAGCAGTGAGGAATGCAGAGACAAGGAGAATTCAGCGTCAGGTATTTCAGCTTCTATGAACTCTTGACCACAGCACCAGACTACAAAATTTTACTGGGCTCTTAAACTAAAGAAATCACTTTGCACAGATCTTTCAAGGCACTGGTTTTCCATTAGTTTGCCTTTTTGCTTGTTTGCTTTAAGTCAGGGAAACAACTGCAATGTGATCTTTGGAGCAAGACGCGTTCCATCATCTGCATTCAGCACGTAGGCTCCTGCTAGCAACATGCACATCATCTAAAATAAATCCACTTAAGAGTGCCCGGAAAGGTTTTCAGCATAGAAACAGTATGAACAGTTGCTAGCAGACATTAACTGCAACAGACTTCACCAAGTTGATTTGCAGCCAGGGAGGGGATTAGAGACAGCATTCTTCTGCCACCATCTTCAGCCCAAGGGCCAGGGTCACAACAGACTGTTGCTTGCTCTCTTTTCACAAGAGAAGGTCAAGGCAGCCTGAGCTTCCCTGGACCATTTTGAGGTGGCCAATCCATTGGTCTGACTATACTGTGAAAACTCTTCTTGCTTGCCACCCAAGGACTTCTCAGGTTAAGAGCTTTTGGGAAGCTACCCTCCCTTTTCACACTTGCAATGCTGCTATTATCCAGTTATCAACATTGGTCGAGCTGTTCCCTGCAGCAGAGGCTACATGTCACCGAAAAAGACAGTTTGGGATCAGAGATGGTATTTATAGCACAGACCTACAGACTCCAACCTGTGAGAGGCTTTCCAGAATTAGGGAGTGTGAATACTACTAAGTATAATTTTAAACACAGACAACCTTTAAATGAAGGATTTGAATTGAGAATTTCCTGGGTTCCTGTGTCGTTTGCTTTTGGCCAATACCTTAAGGAGTGCATCTAAGTTTAAACTCTGTAGCTGCAGCTTCAGAACTATTTTTGACTGATGGAATGACACCTCTTTTCCCAACTTGGTGAGCCTCTTCCTTCTCTCCTGCCTGCATTTCTGTTCATGCTGTAAGATGAAGGGTATTTTTTAGCCAGGTCAGTTGCCCACTCTAGCTAATATGAAGGCCAGTGCTGTCATTTGGAGAAATGCCAAATTCAGAGTAGCTGAAAGCAACCGTAACCTCAGGTCTAGTTTTCCTGGCTAAGGATAAAAGCTGATATTTATTTAGTTCAAGACATGGATAGTTATAGCTCTGCACATTTTATGTGTGTTGGCCTAAACACTTGCAGTACATCAGCTCATTGCTTCTTTTTATATCCTCATTGCAAACTAATCAATTTTGCAAGAGACTACACACAAAAATTTCAGGTGCCTGGATACAATTGCAACAGTGCCGCACTCCCCACAGGACACAAGTGACACATTCACAGACTCAGGGCATCCAACTCCTTCACTGCAAACTCCTGAAGATTTGTCCAGAGCATGTGGTATTTGCCCAGTATTAAGAGAAGTCATAAGCTTCAAGAGTTTGATTTGTTTTGAAGAGAATAAGCCATTGCTCAGGAGGGTCTTCGTTTCAAAGACAGCAGCTCAAGGAAGACACTGATCCTTCACCTCATTATGTGCAAATTTAAGCTACATGGAAAGATGGCATTTGTTTGTCAAACTATTATTTTTTCTGATACTTTCAGATACTTTAGAGATTATTCTTCAAAAGCTTGCCATTTCTGAAATACTCACTCAACTCAATGTCATTAAACCAACATAATGCAAGTCATGGCTGAACTTGCAGAAGGACTCCAGCATCTGAAAGCAAATATAACAATTATTCCAGTAGGCAGCCTACATCTTTCATGGGTACAGAATGAACTCTTCCTGGAAGCCAGCTGCCCTCACCAAACCAAGGAAAGACTGTCATTTATAGTAAAGGTTAATGCCGTGATAAGGGCAAGTTCACATTTCAGCTGCCTAGCATTATCACTTCAGCAGTAGCAATATTTTCCTTTTTGCCACTTTCAAATGTTATCCCAGGAATCCTTCAGTTTACTAAATTTTCTGTGAAAAAGAAAAAGAAGAAAAGTAAACAATTATTACAATATTTTATAAATAACATCTTTGAGAAGTCACTTGATAGCCCTAAACAGGTGGACTCTTTGATTTTAATCAAACACTTTTTCCTAAAGCATGCTAAGGCTGGGCAAGAAAAGGGCGTCTCCATATAGCAAAATAAAAACTTTCAAAAAAGGACATCCTCTACAGTGACCATCCTCTCTTGGTTTTACCACAGAAAAGGTTCCACTTGCCTCCAAATTTGCATATTAACATTCTAAATTATTCAATGTGAATAAAGCTAATTATAAACCTACTGATTAAACTCACAGTTGTTGGGAGAGCAGTCTAAAATGAGACTGTGAATGACATAGGAATGCTTGTGATATTTTTGTAACTGTTATTTATTATTTGTATTAACATACTGTCTAGGAGTTCTGGCCATGGAGCAGGACTCATGGGGTGAGGTGTTAGACAAAAACAGACTAACAGATGATCCTTGCCACAAAGAGCTTACAAGTATTATTAGCATTTGGCCAAACCAAGTCCTGACATTCTCAGCAGCAGAGCTCAGCAGGCTGAGAGCACAGCTTAAGCTGACTGTGAAAATTCTGCACCTTTGAGTACTAACCTATCTAGTTGGGGAAGAGGTCTCAACAACATGACAAAGTTTGCATACATCCACAGCAGCTATGGACCACAGCCATCCTTCACATGTGTCCTGCAAACATTTACCCATCTTGGCTGGTGCTGTTCTGACCCAACATGGAAACTGTTCAGGGCACCCTGAGTACCGAGAGACTTCATCTTACAGCAAGGGACAAACTGCTGGACACTGGCAGAAAGGACCAGTATGCTCAGCATGACCAGGAGCGGTCCCAGCCAACAAACAGCTTAGCTTTTTAAGCATACTGTAAGCACTCCAGCCAAGGAAGCATCCAGAAAATGGAACTTTGGGGCCAGCAGTGAGGTTGGTCTGCCAAAGTCCTGGCTGAGTTCTGGCTGGGGCCAGTGGTGCAGGAAACACACAAAAACCCCTGAGGGATCAATAACCGGCAATTTGGAAACAAACAAGGTTCTTCAAGTTTCACCTCCAGCCATCATAAACACAACACTGCAGCTGGTAATTGAGGAAAGAAGTGATTGCACATGGATGTTAGGGACAACTCATGAGCCATACAGAGGTGGTGAACATGAAGACTGCTAGGAGTTGGCTGAACTCATTTCTCTGAGGGTGTGTGTTACAGCTAAATGCAGCTCAGACCATCACAAACAAACAAGGTGGGGTCATTTACCTCCCTTTGTTTTGTTTGTTCATTTTTCTACAGTACATGCCTTTTATTAATTTCCTATTATTTTAGCCTCTCTTGCATGCATGCATCAGATTATAGTACAACTTGGAAGCCAGGCAACACGGCTGAATCCAAGTGCAGCTGTGGAATATGTCTCCAGTACATTGCTGTCAGATCAGTTATTAGTTTCCAGCATCAAATGTTTGAGAGTTTTGGAACCAAACCCAACACACCAGAGTAAGCACAGACTTTTTCACCAATAAAATACATAATGAGATGCCAGCATTTTATTTTGCATTTGTATTACTACTTTAAATGGCAGGAGAGCAATGCTTCCTGGATAGCATTTGTATGGTTAATTGGAAGCAATAAAAATCTTCAATCCAGTTTAAAAAAGAAAAATACTTGAACTTCCATATAAACTTTCAGATTTTATCTGTTTGCATCTCATTTTCCCCCAATATTGCTTTCTTTGTGCTTCCTGCCAAATTTGAATTGAAGCCTGTTTTCCTCTTCTGTAATAAATTTACAGCTTCACTGCAGATTGCTCCACACAGACTCTGTTTACAAACAGTGTGGTTAAAAAACACCTGTTAGTTTGTTTTTATATTCTTTGTGTAACTTAGACATTTTTATGAATACAACATACAGCTAAATTCATTAAACAGGAATTTGATAAGGTAATTCTGTCAAGCTCAGATGACACCCAAGGCAAGAAAATCTGAATGAAAAATCAATTTGAAGGCAGTCTAGAAAGCTAGGGGAATAAAAAACTCAAACAACACAAAGAATACAAGGACATGATACTAACCATTAATTTTTTTTCAGGATATTCTTGCTGTAGTGAAGAGGTTCAATATATATAACAGTATGTGATGAGCCAAAGCACACAGTGCTGCTCTCAAACTACTGGCCAGACCCTAAATATTGCATTAGACAAACATTCAGATTTCAGAACTGAAAGTAGGTACAAGAGGTGCAGAGAAATTACTAAATAGTAATTTACTATTAAAATAGTAAAATGGAGAAATAGTAAATTACTATTTAGCACGGAAGATCCGCAGAAAACATGGCAGAATGCTTTGCACAATATTTTGCTATGCTGTTGACACTTTCTTTTCTGTCAACATTCACAAAAATGCTTTTGGAATGCGAGTGCCAAGAACTTATTGTTTTTAGATAGTCAGGAAATTTTGCTTCTGTTTACTTCACATGTACCACAACTTACAGAGCAAGACTTTTTTATGAATACAATTGTGCTCGGAAATGAATATGTTCAGCAGAGAATAGTAGCACAAAACAAGGAAACAGAAATTATATGTTATGAATCTCTGTATTACAATAGGAGCAGGCTTTTTCTAGAAAATACTAGAATTAAAGGGAGAGTGATAACTTTAAAAGAGAAAAACAAGAAGATATTTTTTTAAGAAAAAGATTAGTAACAAGGAAGTTTGAATTAAAAGACTGATAAAAATAATTCACACCTGTTAAAGTTTTGTGTATTTCTCTATCTCTGCTAATTATTTTTAACTGTGTGAAACATACTATACTTTATTTGAGTCTTGTAATTTTATTTTGAGGTTCATACCTGCATGAAGAAACAAGATCTCATTTGCTGAATTTAATTAGTAGTGCAAACTCCTGAAAGCTAACATAATGATGACATTTCTTTGAAATAACATATAAGATAGAAAAACCCCAAACTTACAGTTTATGCAATATTACAGCATAAGAACAAATCACCACCACCAGCAGACAGATAGCTGTTCTTAATAAGGGTAATAGCAAGCTCTCAGAGAACACTTTTCCAAAAGAAACTTCCTGGGAAAATAATGAGGGGAAAAAAACCAACCTCATTTTCAAAGGAACAAGCTTTCTTAAACAGCACATTATGGCTCTGTTCATCGTGGTGCAATAACCATGCAACCAGGTGACTTCTGCACATCTATTTTTTCCAGTGCTATATCATACACGTGTCACAAAGTTAAGGACCATAAACAAACTGAAAACTGGATGCTACAGTAAACAGATTTTTATTGTTGGCTGAAACATGAGCCAAGATCCAAGTTAAAGTTCATCTCTCCATCTTTGTCTTGACTACTTCCTCCTATTATAAGCAAGAATCGTTCACACAGCCTCTGAAGTAAGTGTCTGAGCTCCTGTGGGGATTGTTCAAGGAACTGAAGTAATGCTATAAACTCCCCTAAATCCTGTCAAACAAAAGATAAGGCAGAAACCTTTTCTTTTCTCACAGAGTGACATTATTCAGGGACAGGAAGCAAAAGCTGGAATCTTTTTAAGGGAAAGAATGTCAACATACAGTGGTTAGTATTATAAAGCAAGGCTTATCTACAGTGATGCTGGTAATCCTTTATAGGATAGATCATAAGGTATAGAGGTACAAAACTGCAATTGCTAAAAACCTTAAAAATTAGTTGTATTCACTATGAATGTCATACAAAATGAAAGAAACCAACTCACTGAAAAAATTGCTGGTTTTGTAAAAGTCAATTATATTCATTGTACTCTAATACATCTTTGCAAGTCTTCTGCAGCTCCAGATGTTTTTTTATTTTTATTTAATAACTTAGCCAAAACACTTCTCCAGCCTTCTATAATTAAATACATGAAATGATGGTGCTAGAAACCTGACAGTCTTAGAAAAAAAAGATGCTCAGTGTCAATATTTCACATGAGAAATCTCTTCTGGCAAAAAGGCTTTTAGTGAAGCCTGTTAGTCCTACCTTGATCTAACATGTTCTTTGAATGTTTTGTGAATTTGATTTTGGGTGGGAGCATTAGCTTTTGGAATTAATGAATACTGAACAAGAATGAGAAAACATTTCATCAGATTTAATACTGTAAGTCAGAATACCAAAGCAGTGGCCCTACATTTTCTTTCATTAAAGCAATGTATTATTTCTGCTGTGATAACAGAAGCAGTCGGCACTTCTGGAGATCAAAGCAAATTACAAACAAGCCTGCCAAGCTGAACATATGTAATTCTATATGTAATGCTGCACACAATCCACATCCTGACTTAAGCTCCCAACTAGACAAAGATCATCTTTGTGTATTTATATGGCCTGTGCTAAGTATGGTGATGTTCAGAGTTCTTACTTTAACACCACAGCACTATAACCAATAAATTTTACTTGAATGATTGGTGTTCTGGTATGCAAGTTCTGAAAATAAATTATTCCCTCTTAAAATACATGAGCAAGTCACTGGTTAGAATTTCAGAGTAACTGCAGATTCATATAGTTTTAAATGTCAGGAGAAGTTTGAGGAATTCAGTCTGTCAACACTGAACCAGTTATACTTAATACTTACAGAAGTGTTGTGAGAAGTCACTGAAACATGAAATATAGGCAAAATTTTTACACCTGATAATACTCCCAAAAGGACACCCCAGCATGATATGGGCTTCAAGTTCACTGTTATTTTCCTTCAATAAAGGACACTTCCTAATTTTTCCTTACCATAACAAAGGAGAAAAATAGACTATCATCTGGAGAACTAGACTCAAGTAGACATTTTGTAGGGCTACATAATATATAACTGTTCATGTCTCTGGAGGTTAAAGGTGAAACAAAAGGCACTTTGAATACTCCACAGTTACTCATAAGTTTTAGCTCCTGCACTGTATAAAAGAAAACATACCTATTGTCTCTCCTAGCAAAATAAATACTTAATCTAACTGCTACAGGAAAGAAATTAATTGTGTTACAATAATTACGTTAAACTTTTTAGGTAGAAACAGTATCTGGGATTTAAAAGCACGTATCTCATGCAAGAAAGAAAAGGTACTGAAGCTTTCACAGCATTTCTACTTGGACTTGAGGAAATCACACTCACTGGAGTGAAATAACTGGAAAGAAGTAACCATTTAGTATGTCAAGCCAACCAAAGCTAAGATAATAAAGAAAAATTGGCAATTAATAATGGAATGTCTCTCATATAGGGTCAACTACCTAGGAGATATAACTGCTTCTGGACCATAGCATCAATATTTTAATTTTTTTTTTCAGACATGTAGGCATGGTACAGGTAAGTGAAAGGAAAGGATACACCCTGTGTATCCAAATACACCTCTGATAGCTGTAATTTTAAATAACACACCATAAATAAACGTAACAGACAATATAGAAGACTTAATCATTTAAATTCACATGCCATCCTTAAAGCAGCCAGTTACCACTGTAAATACAAATGGCAACAAAAGTCAGCAGGCATGGAATCAGACATTTTGAGAAGCAAGGGGAAATTTTGATAGTTTGTTTTGTTGGGAACAATTTATTCACAGAACAGTAGATTAGAACATCCATTGATAATGTTCAAGAACCCAGAAACAGTGAACTTTTAAAATAGCCTGCTTATTTATTAGGAAAAATATTTAGAAAAGTAGTTACTAAAGAAAATCAGAGGACACAGGTACAGAGGTAATAATTTTGCAACAAAAAAACCCCCTGCTGTATCATTAGTAGTCTGAAAACTTCTTTTTTCATAATGCTTTGAAGATACACATCTTGCAAGAGAGCTTTATCTCAAGGAATGAGAAAAATACACACACATACTGACTTTTTTCATGTCCTTCCTACTATAACCACCTTACCGCTGGGATTTTACATATGAATAAGGAAAAAAACCCCAATGTAATTCAATATCATCTTCTTAAAACAGTCATAACAAAAATTGAGTCTTTCCTGAAAGCAAGCCAAGGAAAAGAAAACTGCACTACTCGTACTTTTTTCAGCTGTTTATATCAAATATTCCTTTCAAATAGGACTGCAAAGGAATAAAACTAGATTAGTTTTAGAGGCAAAAAAAAAAAGCAATCAAGGAAGCTTTAGGGTAAAGGTGGTGGAGATCAAAAATGAGATTCTAAAACCAGGCAGTATTTGTGCAGAAATATCCTCGTCAATCTACAGGTTGAAAGACCCAGCCTCCAAGGCTATGTAACAACATTATAGAGCGATCTTAACAGCAAATGCAGAATGGTTTCTGATACACTGAAACTTTTTAATGCCATTTATAAAAAAGGAATGTTAACTTCAGCTATCAACAAGTAATATGCTATGAATCTTGTAAAAGCTACAATGTGAACAGTGCCAGAACACAAAGGAATCATGTATATATATATATATATAATGAGTCTAAAGAGAGAATGGGCACCTTCCACATGCTCAAGGAGCGTTTTATTCCCAATTACAACTGGAGGTAAAATCAATACAGCCATATTCCTATGCGGCTAATCCTGTTAGACCCAACAAGCACTCACAGCCCCACTTTCTGCCCCAGCAGCAAGCACAGGACTGTGCCACCACTCGAGGTGACCCCCTGAGCACCCAGTGCTCCCAACAGCCCACGAGCCATCAGCACATCTTCTGTGGTCTTCCTTGCTTACAACGGAGCATGGCTAAATTTTGCTCTGCCCTTAAAGTCAACATGAAACAGCTCCCCAGATAGTCCCACAATGAATGTTATCTGCAGACTGTGGTATTTTGGGGAAAGGGAAAATGAGACAAAATATACAAGTACAGTTTTCTTCCTTTCCAAAAACTATCTTTTTGTGGTGCTGGTTTCTAATGCATGCATTCCAGGTTTTCTCAAGCTAGTGCCACAACTGAGAGGTGATACATAACCAAGAAGATCATCTTCCTCTAAAAATACACCCTGCCACTTGAATACTGCCTACTTCTGGAAAAGAAAAGACTGAAAGGTCTTAAGGTGGCTACACAGAGCATTCTGATTTCAGAGGGACTGTCTGAGTTCCCTAGGCTAGAAGAGTTCAAATTACAAAAATAATTGCTATCTGAATCATATAGTCAATGTCAAGGTGCAAAAAGCAGCACTGAAATATTTTCCTCCTTTTGATGTACTCACCAAACCTGCAATGGGGGTCGGTAGTCTATTGATCTTTTTTACCAATCCCGGCTTTATCGCATTCAGCAACCTGTTATGAGAAAGGGGTATTTTATGAGTGGTAAGTCACAAAATCCAAATTATCAAACACTTTCCCCCAGCACATAAGAATTTCAGCGTGACTGAAAAAAAAGAGCCTTCCCTTTTCTCCCTTCTGAAAACATACATGGATACCCTAATTCCATCATTGAAATGAAGATTAGAATGAATATTCACAGAACAGTAACTCAACAGTATTTATTTTAAATACTAAATTTATCTAGACCACAACAGTGACCTAGAGAGATTCTGAGTGAATTTTTACACATCAGCTAACCTTGCCTGTAGAGTAAGATCTTACAGGCAGATCATGCCTGGAAAAGTATGAGAGCAGAAACCCAGAAGGCATCCAGGTCTGGCAGCTTCTGCACTGCAGGAAAGTGAGAAAAGATGTACACTCTATGGGTGGCCTGTCTATTTTTTTTCATCTTAACTTGAAATTAAATGCCGTCCTTCCATATATCGTGTTGAATGGAGGGCCCCATAAATCAAAAATGAGAGAAGACAAATAAAAAGGGAGTCCATAAAGCCCCTGTCTCATAATGAAAACACCATTTGGCCAGTGGTACCACAGGACCATCAGTGTCCAAACACTAACAACCCCCCCAAAATGCAAGTTCCTCACCACCCATGAGCATGTGCTGACATGGCCCATTGTTAGAATATTCAAAAAAATGACCAAGCCTCTAAAAGTGGGGAATTTTAATTGTAAAATCCTGTTGCAACAAACACTATGTCTTCACCACCCTTCCCCCAAGAGAAAACCATAATGCCTTTTATCCAAAGAAAAATTCAACCAGTTCCATCCACTGAGAAGAAAATCATTAGGTCAAGACATGGACTTAAATTTCAAGATCTTTGAAGAGAAAAAATAATGTCTGCTTAAATTTGAAACTCTCTGAAAATTAGAACAGCTCTATGGAAGAGAGGAACCTTATTTTGGGCTGACATGATCTCCATCCAAGAGCAGACTTCTCTGGAAGCTTATTGTGGTGGTAAAATTATTCATATTTAATATTTGAGAGGTCTGGCTGAGAAGTTTATCCAGAAGGAAAGGATATTCCTTTGAACTAAAAGCTAACAGTCTGTGATGGTTTCCAGCTCCCCACTTCTGAATTATGATAACAGGCAGTGCGCCACTGCTCAAAGCTCCACCAAGAACCATCTCTCCGTAGTGGCACATTATTTGTTGCTTGGTTCCTTAGGACTGTGGCAGTTTGCAAGCTCATGAAGGCGCTCATCCCTCCTGGAGTGAGCATTGAAATGATCACTTTTCCTCACCTCTTCCCCTTTGGATCTCCCTGAAGCAATACATATGTTGGGTTTCTGCAATCACTTGGACAGAACAGCAGAGTGGGAGATGTTATTCTCAGTTTTCTATGATCATAGTTAGTAAAGTTTGTTCTACTTGTCCTAAATTGTACGCATGTTATTACATTCTTGAAGTTCCCACATTTCCAACACCATCATGTATTGGAAGTAGCATCAAAACCAATATGAATGATACTTTGGGGAGTTGGGGGTCTTTTTTTAACAGTCTTGAAGTTAAAAACTCCATAACCCAAGTTCATACAAACAACTGTACTATTTATCTTCTGCTTAAGGTAGAACAGGAATGTCCTAAAAACAAATGAATTCATATATTTCTATTTACAAAAAAATCACTTTTGCCCATTAGAGGAAGAGAATAGCAGTAAAAGAACTGCCTGTCTTCTAGAACCATTATTTTATTTCAGGTGGAAAAAAATTTACTTTTTCCCCCCAAAAAGATACTTTTTAACCTCACACAGCAGCAACTTTGTAAAACTACTATATTCAGTTCAGCTGCTACATCACGCAATTCAAGACAGCTTTTTTTTTTGCCAGAGGACTTCTTTCCAAATACTGTAGCTCTCTTGAGATTTCAATCCTCAGTCTGTCTGCTCTGTCTCAGGAAAAAAAGACTATATTAGCTAAAGCATCCCATTTTTTTTATTACTCAAATGTGAATGTGTCAGCACCATAACCAATATTGCAGGTGCGGATTAAAAGTCATAGGCACTGATAGAAGGCAAAATAACAAGTTCTTATTGGAAACCTCAAATGCCAAAACCCATTCTAAATAAATCTTCAAAATAGCTTGTACAGACTTCCCTGTGAAATATAGGAAAAGGATAAATGAGAGGAGGGAAAATAGTAGGGAACAAACAACATTTTAGGTCACCATTTGGAGGCTGAGAGAGAGGAAATGGAATGGGGCAAGATGAAAAACCCTGAGGAAGAAATTAAAATTATTATTAAAAAGTTTGTCTCCTGTTGGAAATGTTTCTAAGCAGCCTGGCACCAAACCCCCAGCACTTGCTTGCTGCAGAATATGTCAAAGGGAGATTTCTTCCAGAGCAGACTGACTGCTCCTGAATTATTGCCTCACCTAGAGCAACAATCCAGATGCCAAAATATTGAGAGGTTTAAGCTTGATCTGCTACCAAGCCGGTTGAAAAGTCATGCTATTTGTGCAGGGTCTCAACACACTGTGAGCCTTCACTCACACAGTCACTGTCCATCCCTGCTCCTCAAAAATCCGCTAACTACCCCTCCTCTGACATGCTATACACAAACTAAATTGTCTGTGCCAGTTTAGACTTTCATAGAGCACGTGTCTTGATATGTAAGGTTTTATCAGCTCTGGTAGGTTTCTGTTGAAATACTGGGCAAACAAAACCAATCACCATTTTGCATCGGGGACCTGGCAAAAGATCCTTGGCCATGGTCCAAGGGAAAGATTCTTCAGGTGAGGAAAACCACCAACGCACACCTTCTCCTAGAAGCAGGGAGGACAACTGCCTAAGAGTCCCACACTTTCATGCCCCACCAGCCCTAACCAAAGGACTTGGCTGCCCTGGGCCTCCTTTTGTCCCCAGCCATGTCCTAGTCTAAAGAGTTTTCAGGAGACAAAACCTGCAGCACATATCTTCTTCTGGCAGCCCCAACTGCATTTGCAGCTCCAGCCTGTGCCTTCTCCCCCAGTCCTAATTCTAATCCTAATCCTTGTCTCATTTTGAGTGATCCAAACAATCTCATCAAACACCCAAAAGACAATAACCCAAAACAGGATACAACTAAGAATTTTCAGGCTTCACCCAAAAAACCTGTCTCTACATACCCATGACCCTTCAAGCACTCTGTGGGGATTTCTGCCCACCACTGCTAGCATTTACATGTCTGTCCTAAGTCAGAACAATCCTCTGATCTTCTCAAAGTTCTCTTGTAATTTTCAGTCCAACATAAGAGTAATCAAGGTTGGAAAAGACCTCAAAGATCACCAAATCCAACTGTTAACCCAGCACTTCTGGGGATGGTAACTCGATCACTTTCCTTTCCTGGAAAAGCCTGTTCCACTGTCTTACAACCCTTTTGGTGAGAAAAGTTTTTCTAATATATGATCTGAATCTCCCCTGGAGCAACCAGACACTCATCCTCCCTTTCCCCTGTGCCAGCTGCTGGCTTGGACTGTCCAGTACCTACTTGTTGAATGAAGCACAGTAAGACACTGCATAGAAGCTAAAACTTTAGACCTGTCTTACCTTATAGAAACAAAAGGGCATGATGGAAAGTGGAAAGCTGCTCTAGTCCCACGCATAGGGAAGCTAGGTCACTTCCTTTCCCTGATAAAAAAGAGCTCTCATAGGTACAGGAAGAATCAATTGCTCTACTCCTGCTGTCCCCAAGGCTTGGCATTACAGGAGATAAGGTATCTCCACAGCTGGACAGACAAGCTGAAATCAGTGCTAGCCACTGTGTGACTAACTTATTAGACCTTCCTGAGGTTTTTTATCATGAGTTAAGAATTTGAAAGCCTTCTGGCAGGAAGAGAAGGCATTTCAGGCAACAGTTGATAAAAGATCTAATGAAAAACACCCATCAACTGCCCATGAAATTCTTGCAAGAAAGCCTCAGTTAAGAAAATGTTCGGAGGATGGCTGCCAAAACCCAGCCTCCAAAAAGACATTGATTCTAGGAGGAAATGGAATAGAAGCATTTGAAGAGAATAAACTTCAGAAATGGAGAAAAGAAAGGTTGAAGTGATGTTTGTTCACAGATCAATCCAGGCTAGAAGGAGAGGTATTCAACAGAGCTCCTTGCACAAGTAACAGATCATATTCCTAAAAAGAAAAGCTGACTAATGATCTGATCTAAAAGTAAAAGGGCATTTAATATTTGAGAATTCAGGAAATTCTATCCACAGTAAACCTTCACAGAGACATTTCTCTCTTCAAGTTAAGTTTTACAGACTTACATTCAAACAAGCAGCCTTTCAGCACATGATAATTATTAGCCTAGACAGCTTCAGAATCCACATACTTTTAACTCATGCTCTAGTGGCAGCTCCAAAATGCCCCCAAATATTTGAAAAGGACAGAAAAATCCACTACTAGTCTTAAAGATGAACTAATCACCTTGAAACAGTGAACAATGAAAACTCAAAATATTTTGTTGCAAAAGACATAGCTAAGAAGTTTCAAAATATAAACATGTTCCTGAGGTCACAAAAATATTTTTGGGAAAACATTCTTGAGTGATTGCTAATGATACCCCTGACATCATTTATTTAGAATCAGATGAACAAGGTGCTTTTTTAACGAGCAGGACAGAACTGACTTTGTCCTATAAAGGACTCAGAGTCCAGTCTAGTACATACAAAGTGAATAAAGATCTATGCAATTATGTAGTATTGAGAAAACAATATTCCAAACACAGGACTGCATGAATCTTGCTCTGCCAGAAACTAAAAATATGAACAAATCAGTGGTCTTGCAAACAGCTCAGGAAAGGCAACACGGAAGATTGTAACTTCACAAGCTGTTTATACAGAACCAACAATCACAAGGACTGATGATGGGAAGAGCATCTCATAAACCTATAAATTTACAATTCATGCTTAGTTTTTACACTGAGTAGCAATGGCCACAGATATGCTTTCTAAAACCACTAACTGTGTTTTCTTAAACATACACTATTGAAAAGCTAAAACTTCTCACAGGATTACCTTGCCTTGCATTTGAGCAACACTCCTTTTGAGTGGGTAAGTGCCACAGTCTCCTCCCCTGTCAATAACCAAACATCAGTGAAAAAGCTCTACTGTTTAGTCTGCCGAAATGCATTTTTTTAAAACATAAATACAAAGACAGGTCATTCTGTCTGTAGTCAAGCATGCCCCTCACTGGCTATTCCTCTCTTCTCATCATGGGCTTTGCATTAGGGTTTATGTTGGCCCCTCACCTAAACCATATTAATAAATAGCTCTTCATTATAAAACAGCAATAAAACTTACAGATTAAGGATTCTGTATTCATATAAAACTGTTTCAAATGTCCTCACATGAACCTAAATCTTAATGCTTAATGAGGCTTGGGGCCCATCTCTCAAACCTGGAGACATGCCAAATTCATGATGCTGATAATGTTTTGGCTTTACAGCACAGAGCCTGAAAATCACAGGAGAACACCTATTCCTTCTCACCTCAAAACATGGGTCACATTCAAACCTTCAAATATTCCTATGAAACTCAAATACCTTCTTAGTTTCCAAGAATAGGAAAGTCAAGTAAATTCTAATTAAGCATAAAGGCTGGGCATCCACTGACTTCTCCACTGTTCACTACACAGCCAAGTGCTGAACTGATGCCAGGCCATAACACTAACAGACAATTAGAATGACGTATCTGAAAAATCCTATAATCTACAAAGACTATTTATTTTCCCCTACCAGATGACATAAGTGACATTAATTTGCAAGAAGAACGACTGAAGCACCATGTATACAGCAAAGGCTGTTCTTCCTACCTCACGGTATCACTGACTCTGAGCACAGAAGTTTTATTATTCCACAGCACTACACTTGTACTGATCTGGCACATAGCCAGCCCTTGTAGAAAACTGCATTCATGTCAGCCCAAAGCTTGGTCAGATGTACTAGAACCAGGATGTACATCCAAAGAAATTGCTGTTTGAGTAAATGCTGCTCATTCATCATCAACAACATGAAGAACACAAGCTAAGGGGGTATTTTACTAATAGAAGAAAATCATTCTCATGAAAGAAAAAAATGATAGATTCCATTAAGTAATTGTTTTTCACAATCACTTTCAGTTTGCTCAGATTTATAGCCACTCTTCACATTTTCTTTAAATACTATTAAAATAATCTGCATGACTAATTTCTCGTCTTTGTTATTTAAAAGTAAAACCTAAAAACCTTCTTGTACTTTTTAAGAGCATTTATTTCAAGTGTGTGCAGCAGAAGAGAACTGTCTTTCCTATATATTGTCCTACAGGAGAAAAAGTGTAAAACTTTTTTTTTAGTTTACTGTACATATGCAATTTTACCAAGATTACTTAAAACAGTAAAACATATTTGTATCTTCTCTTTCAAAAAACAACAAAAAAGTTACAGAGTCAGTCATGGTTTCAAAGAATAAGCATAGTTTCTGCACATTTTACTAAGTTACTTAATGTGATGTACTAATAGATAAAATAGATGTTTCTGAAAAACAAAGAAGACCTTGGGAAGGTGCTCATAAATTGGTACCCAGAGCTGCAGAGGAAAGTGACATCCATCTTTAACCACATACAGTTATTCCCCTTTCACTTTTATATATGTATGCCATTACTTCTCAAGATATGCAGTGATATATTTGTTAGAACTTTGATACTTGAGAAAAATCAGATTTATTATGACTGCATGTACTGCTATAAATCGATTTTAAAACATACATAAACCAGACATGAAGCTAAACTGTTCTATGTACAGAACTCAAGGTATTATAATCATGACATTGTTGGGCTCTACTGCAAAACCAAATAATTTCTGCTAATATCCAACTGGATTCATTTTTAGTTCATTGTTTAAGGTCTTTTGCCCAGGATGCATATCCCAATTGTTGTTGTTATTCTTCTTTATGGTCTGGTCCTGTTCCTGACACTAGAATCTCATTACTGCTAATACCAGCTTTCAGGGTGACTGGATTCCTGGATTCCCTATAAAGCTTGGGAGAAAATATGATCCAAATTGCATGTCAGTTCTTAGAGATATACTGGGTATATATCCTGTTTGGATAATCATATCAAAGCAAGAAATTAACTCAGATTTTTGAAGTCTCACATCCCTACAGAGACCTCTTTAACAACCAAATGCCCAATGTGAAGGAAGGAATCCTGCAGTAGCAGAGCTCAACAAGGGGAGGTGGCCAGCAAGAAGGGCAAAAAAATTGAAAACACATTTGCAAGGACATTAGAGCAGTAACAGCTGGTCAAGGTTGCAGCAAGACATGCATTTTTTCTTCTTGTAATAATTGTTAAACTTATTAATGTCAATTGTTGCATGGTCAGAAATAAAAGCAACCTTGACTTCCTTACCTGCTGTTTTAAAAAACGCAACAGAACCATACAAACCAGCAGGGCAGACAGAGAGACAGGATATTCACTTTTTTTGGCAGTCAACCTGTATTCAGATGCCTGAATCCATAGAATTGGAGCACATAAGCATTGCAACAACCAGATCGAATTTATTTCTGATTAATTTTCTAGCTTCTTATGATATCTGGGTCAAACCTAAACATTAAGGCTATGTAACAAGGAAGAAAAAAAACCAAAAACCATGAACATGTGCTGGAGCAGCAATAGGGGATTTCCAGTGATATTTCCTGCTACTGGTGTTGTATTCCTGTATCATATAGCTTTCAGCTGTGACCCCAGGAAGGCACATTTGCCCACCCATGCAGAAACTCTTCAGTCTTTTCATACGAGAGTTTAATTCACAAAGCATGAACAGAGCAAGAACTGCCTCTGCCTATATAGCTATTATATCCCCGCTGAAATCACCATCTGCACTGATGTCAGACAGCTATGCTAAAGAAAACATGAACTCATTTCAGACAAACAGAAGTCGTAGTCACTGCCTTCTCAGCACAGCTGGGTGAACAATTAGAGTCACCACTGTCTGAACAACTGCACAAGTGGGCTTTTGAACAGCCAGAAAGAAGAAAGGGCTTGTGCTGCTCTCATCTGTCGACTTGTTGCTTTATGGCATCCTGCATTGTTTAAATATGCCCCTCAGCTCCTCAGCTGAGCGTGTCAAGCTATAAAGTTTGTACTGAGGCCAGATTGAAATGCCAGCCACAGCACAAACACTACCAGAGAGACAGGTGCAAGGTTTGTGGGTTCCTGTGGCAAGCACACACATCTGGACTGCTCTACCAGTCATGATGGTGCTCCACAACACAGTCATCCCAAGAGCCTGAGCTCTTGGCATTGCACAGTTGCATTCATTTTCACTTATTAAAATATGTGGATTGTTGCTAGATGTGAATGAATCATTTATAACCAGTGTAGTGATGTCTGCTTGTGTCTGTAGGCTGTCTAGGACATTGAAATTGGGATCAAGTGGAGGCGGGCCTGGCATTCCTGTGTATAAGGGTCAAACATTCCTGCTACAGACAGAGACAGAGATTCCCCTGCATCCTTTTGCACAGAACAGTCTCTTTGGGTAGTGGGCTCTGGCACGGTAACTTCCCTGTTCCCTTCTGCAAAACACCTGCAGAAGTCAGAAGGTAGCTTGAGATATGTTTGGGACATTCAAGGCATGCTGACTGTGTCCCCACTCCTGACAGCAGTTTCCAGTCCTCTAGCTTCCTGGATCCCTCAGAGCCCAAGCTTGCTCTCAGTCTTCCTCACAAAAGGTGAGGAAAACCCTGAAACAGTCATGTGGAAGTTGAGCACAGCTATTCCACACTCACGTGGACATCACCCACACAGCTGTCTGGCTGTGAGTTGCCAGTTAATGCCACCTGCAGTGAGTAGTGTTCTGGGGATAAAAAAAGAGAGTAAGTCTGCTTTTCTCTAGAACTTCAACAAATCAGAAAAAACCTGATCAAAAGCAATGAGTTCTTCCATCTTCAGAAACTAAGACAGCTATAATTTATTTCTTGTCTTATGAAGTTGTCAGAGACTGAGACCAGGTTTTCACCTACTTGTTGAGGTCAGCTGCAATGAAAGCACAACAGACTGGAAGGGGGTTAAGAGAAAGCTTATGTACCACTACATTTTTTTCATTAGGTACCCTGGTAGGTTTCTGATAAGTCACAAAAAACCTGTCTAGAAAGACAATATTGCTTGTGGCAGCTTTACAGTGCTTCTTCACTGAGCAACAGATAAAAAATTAACTATCAGTGCTTCACTTTACAAAGTACTTTTTGAAGTTACTCTAAAAGTTCTCAGTGTTAGACCCAAAAATTTCTGTTGAGTTCTCTATTTTACAGTGGACTTGGAACCAGTGAGGAGTACACTTCTACTGCTAGTGCTATGGTTTGTTTGTCATCAAGAAACCAAATTTGAAATTCAATTTGGTGGCTTTCTCGTTAATGCTCTCTAGCCTAATAGAGTTCTACGCACTAGCTACAGCTTGCTAACCAAGAGCAGGATGCAATACAAACATCATGGCTTTTAAGATGTGAGGCTGAGGAAACAGATTCCTTTGGGCTGATTTGCACTGATCCACAAGTGGTAAATAAGGACAAGCACTTTTCCCAATATCACATAACAATTATGTAGTATAACCAAGTGCTGTCCCTTGACCTGGTTATTACTGGAACTCACAGCCTTCTAATAAATACATATTTATTAGTCTCATTAGCAAAACATTACTTAGTTAAGCCTTCCATCTTAAAGATTTACAGCTTTTTAATCAGACTACCTCTGCTTACTTGCAGATAAGATTACCATCTAATCTTGAAATACACAGCCCTTGCTTTTCATGCAACACAATTCAGCCTTAACATTTAAAGAGCACTGTGAAGTGATTCAGCACACAGCACTTCCCTCCAGCACACACAGGAGAGAGATCTTGTGTGAAAGGTAGCCATTAAATACAAAGAGGGTATGCTCCTTCTGAGTTACACAACTTTTGATCAACAATAACAACTACTTCCCTCCTCCCAAAGCCACTCCTCAGTAAAGACATGCAACTACAACCAAAATAGATCACATCATTTCCTGTATATTTTTTTACCTTTTAAAGCTAAAGTTCAAGCTGTCTGATTAATGACACCAGTGAGACATCTAACAGTATTTACACAAGTAGGTTTCGGATCTATGGTAAGCTACCTAGAGCTAAGTTACAGGATATTAGCTCAGCTCTACTGCTGAAAACAGCTTCCAAGTTCCAGTATTTGGAGAAGTATAAAACTTAATCCATAGCTGCAATTGTCCAGCTACACATCTTAGGAGATCTCCTTTATAAGTATGGATTCAGTTCTGCACAAGCTTCATCATTCGGGTGTGCAAAGACAGCTTTTATCAACTTCAGAGACAATCCTGCGTATCCAGGGAAAGGAATTGGTCCATATAGGTTATTCAGATCAGCAGATTCTCCCAAATGCCTGACAATCTGATTTTCAAAGGACTAGGGGCCTTAGGGCACATTTCCAAATTGCTCTTAGAAATCACCAGCTTTGGCATGTAAACCTATAGCAAGGTTTTGGAAGACTCTTCGTAAAAACTAGACACTAGAACTATAGAGAGAAACATGCAAAAACTAACTGGTGTCTCTCATCCAAAAATTACAAAATACGTCATTGAAACACACCTTTAGGCAAAATTTAGAGGATGCTTAACCTTTCCAGAAACTATTAAAGCAGCTGTGTAGTGATGGTATTCAGATGGCTAACTCCTGACAGCATTCAGACTTGGAGTTGGTCCAGAACGCCTCATTGTAGCAGAGACATCCACAGGCAGGTGTGGAACACCGTTTGCCAATCTGTGGTTAACAACATTAAATAAAAGGAAACCAAAAAACAAACATAATTTTTTTTTTTTTTTACATAACTCAGCTAAGGAGCTGGGGTGGAGTGAGGGAAGCACTTTGTAAAACCTGTTTTCTTTAAGCCACATTTCAACCCTCACCATAACAATAGCTTTGGCACTGAAATGATGCTGCAGTGAAATACCACCATGCACGATGTCAAAACTCTCAAAAGGAAATCAACAATAGGACATACTAGCTAAGGTTGTTTTCTACTTTGTCAAGATTGTATTCAAGGCTCAAAACTGTAAGCATTACTTACTCACACAGAAGAATGCCGTTTTCTAATCCGGAACGAAAATCTTTCTCACCAAAACTTCTGCCCGTCACTTGCTGTAAAAGAGCAGAGGGAAACAAAAGGGTGAAATCCATTAGAAAGTGAACTTCACAGGTGCAATTCATAATAGTAAGTTAGAACATTTGCTGTGGAAGGAACTTTTGAGCTTTACAGGCCTTGTAAAGGACTAAATCATGTCCATTTCTCCTTCCCATTCCATCAAGATATTTAATGCATAGGACAAAGTATTTGCTCCAGCCAGTGGAATTTCAGATTATAAAAGAACTGTTTTCTAGCAGTAAAAACCAAAAATGACAAAACAAAAATTACAATTTAATATATCATAATATTTTAGAAGTTTTATTTTATAGTGCTTTGAATTTTGAAACTATTGCATTTAGACAAACTTTGTATTTTTCTTGCTTTTTTTGCACCACATTAAACATTTTGTACCAGCCTTGAGCTTTAGTCCTTAACTTATCGTCTTTATAGAATAAGCAAAGACAATTGAAAGCACTGGCATGAGTTATAGCCCTTCAGACACATGCCTCAATACTCTTGGTCATATTAAAAGATACTTCACAACAGCAATTCAGCCATGAGTGTTAAGAGAATACAAACTCAGTGCAAGATAAGGATCCCCCCAGGTACACTTGGACCAGGAGGTACACTTTGCCTCACAAGCTCTTAAGCCAGTCTGTGCTGCTTAGGGATGGACCATCAAGAAACCTTCCAGGAATCCCAATCTCACCCGAGGGTGCTGGATGCTACAAGCATGACTGAACCCCCATTTATGACTCACTACTGCCCTGACAATGTCTTGCCATTCATCCTCATAACATTCTCAACAGATTATATTCTCAGCTAAAAGTAAAGGATACTTTTTATTATCATCACAAAAGATATAAAAATAGTTACTATGTTTAGAAAGCACTGAACAGAAACAATACAAAGACAAAAAAAATTTTAATTGTCCTGCAGGAGGTCTTCTCTTTGCCCAGGCAAAACATTCACCGGATGCTTATAGAGTTCTCATGGCTTGTATCCAATCTTTCAGCAAGACTCTTGCTTTGGGTGTTGCTTCCACCATAGAGAGCAGTGACTTGGGGACACACCTGTCATTATGTCCCTGTTTTCTCCTTGCTGTTATATTCAGATATAAGACCCTTCCCCTCTTAGTTTCCTGTCATAAAGACAGCAATTTATAAAAACTGACAAGTTTGGCACCGTCCCACAGGATTAGCAAATGCATCAGTTTCAGAATTGCTGGTTATAGCTGTGCAGTCTTGGACAGAGAGCAACACTTTTTAAATTGAAATGCGAATGCAAAGCCTAAAATATAATCCTTCACTAAATTATACTGTTTTTTTCAATGTGAAAGAAGTTCTCCCATGCTCTGAAAAATGTATCATAAGGGCATCAGTGGACAATCATGTCTTATGTAAATGCATAAAGTAGAACAAGGCACCATGTTGCACTCATATCTATGAGAATATTCAAGAAAAATTATAGTCATCTTATTTCACTCCTCAACACCAAATTTCCCAGATATGGAGATCAGTCTTCTTATTCATTTGTTGATGACCCTCATTTAGCAGGGAGCAGTACTGAAACTGTTAGCACAATTCATGTAGGACTCTACCTGCCAGAAGCTGTCACATGAGTGTTGCTGTTATTACTGATGATGTAGGAAGGTTTCATACATAACTTCTGTCTGCACAAATAAAATCATGAAATACAGATGCACAGGCAGCACACGAATTTGTCCAGTGAGAGGTACAACACGCACTGACAGGAGGTGAGGAAAGACAGGAAGGTCCAGAACAGTGCATGTCTGTTTGAAAAGGAACTGGAAGTAAATGAGGCATGGCAAGGTTTATGCCTGCTCTAGATGATGCAGCTGCAGAGGGAAAACATTAATCACCTACAAGTCTCCTGATTTAGTCAATTAAAATGTAAAAACAGTTCAACAGAAGAAGGCTAGAAACTAAAAATAAGCACGAAGATGACATTATAAATGACAAAGATAAACCCAAAATGGGATGAGAGAAGCAAGAAACTGGATCCACCTTTTCCAGAGGAAATGAGAGCTCAGTCACTTGGCGTACTCACACACATTCACCTCCTTCTCTGCAGGGGCCACTTTGGGCCGTACCCTCATGAACAGCTACTGCAGGCCCACAGGCCAACCTGGTGCACATCGCTGAGATAACCTCTGCTCAGAGCAGGAGGAGACAAAGGGACTTCAAGCAAAAGGATTGGTGCTCTCATATTTGCACACAGAGAATCCCACACAGAAAAGTGCATACTTCACCCAAACTCCAGTAAAAATGAAAGCGTGTGCATTAGCCATCATATCACAAAAATGCCACAGGCATCACAGGACTGTGTTCATGTTAGTGATATAAGCAGTGGTCTGTTCTTACTAGATTATCTTCCATCTCAGGAAATAAAAGCCTCCCATTTGCTGGATGAAACTGTGAAAACACTGACACACAAGGACTAAAGGATAGCATTTGCAGTGCTTCTACTGAAGTTCACAGGAAAAAAGGAAATTGTTCAACTGCAACCAGGCACAGAAAACTGCAAAATGGAAGAAAAATTCTTTAGCCCATCAGCTTTCATAGTACAGAGAATCGGTGTTCAGAACTGACCCTGCACAAAAGTAGTCGTGAACAGATGCAAGACACTCTGTATCCTGGACTGCTGCCTCCAGGAAAGGAAAAAAGAAAAGTAACACCAAAACCCAAGATGTTAACTGAGAGAACATTTGAGACTCAGCCTTTCTTTGCAAGGCCAGGTTTCCAGACCTTTACATCTTACATACTTTGGAGAGAAAACTCCATCATCTTCTACCTTGCACTTGTCCTACCTCACTGTTACAGAGCAGCACACTTAGGCAGCGCAGGAGGAAGCCCGACAGATGGAAGAGTCCCCTATCCACCCTGCAATGGCAGCATACTGTGATTCCTGCAGTGACAGGGTGCCAAACTTAGAACAAGTACCTTAAAGACAAAACACAAACTGTACCTTGCTAATGATTAGTAGAATAGTCTCCCACTTCTTTAATAAGTTCTATAAAGCTGAGCAGAAAAAAACTGCCCGTCATACTGTAAATTAAAAATAGAGAATAGAAGCAAAACAGTATCATTTATTACTGTGTGATTCATTTATGTGAGAAGGCATTGTTTTTATTCATCATCTGGATGATATTTTCTTCTCTGTAAAAATCTACAAGTGTCACAACCAGGGCAATTATTTGGTTGCCGGGTGCATTTCTCAGTTTCCCTCTCACTTAACAACAGAAAATGAACTGCGAATGAGTAATAGAAGTTTTTCATGGCAACAACTTTAATACATATCTGCATACAGTAACACTTGGGATATATTGTGTTGCTGTTGATTAACTTTTGTTCTTTGCAGTTACACATGCTACAAAATTTATATCATTAAGGATGGCTGTCATCCAGCCACTAACCATTACCATATTGTACAACTTGATTTTCCCAAAGCTTCAGTTTACATTGTTTTCCTTGCATATTATATTGCTGCTGGTGCTTCCTGAGATGGAGCTTTCAAAGCCTCTTGTGTCAAAACAGCTTAGGGGCATGAAAAAGAAAAGGTGACAAATTAGTGAACAGATGCTGGCTTTAGGTGAAATTTATCTAGGCCAACAAGATATAAGTAGTTGAATAAACACTTGGTCATCAGGGATAACACACTGGAAACACTTAGTTTCGTTTTCTATGTGCACATCTGAAAATGCCATGTTATGCAGGGAAAAAATTAGAGACACAGCAAAAAGAGGTCTTTGTTTCTCATTACGCGTTTTTGAGAGCTTATGAAGCATGACAGTAAAGAGATGAAGATTTTCAAAGAGTTTTATAAGCTGTTCATTTCTCTGTACGTGAGTATGCTGCCTTTCCATTTTGTGAGACCATTATTTGCCCCTAAATAATTTTTTTTCTTAAATGAAAAAATCAGGCCCTGCTACTTCACTAGGAAGATAGAAAAGTAAGGCCTAAACTCTAATAATCAAGTATGCATATAGAAAGCATTGGATTGTACAAGCAACAGGAAACACAAACCACCAGAAGAAGCATGACAGCTTTTAGGGCATCAGGATTTGGTCCCTCTAGGGTAATTAATTCCTACTTCCCTGTTTCTGAGTTATAATCTGAGCTAATAAGATGAATACACAAGTTAAATTCTATTTTCATATAGCATAGGCAAGAGATTTCTGAACTAAACAACTCTGATCAGGGTCAGGGTTAAAGCCAGCTTCACCTTTGCAGCCCAGAATTGCACCATGTTGCTATGACAGTGCAGTGACAGAGCCTGGAGACTCTTCACTGGCTCCTGGCTTGGCCACTATCGATCATGCAATGTCTCTGTCTGCAAAAGTGGACACAACACATCATCTAGGCATGAGTTCCCTCTCTCTTATGTCACAGGGACATTTAAATCGCTAAAATCATGGCAATGTAAGCCAGTCCCAAATGGATTTATTACAAATACTAGGAGGCTAGTTCATTTAGTACAGAGAAACTGAAAGATTGTAAGAATGGAATTTTCCATGGGCAATAACCACTGGTCTAATATACCTGTCTTATGGGGAAGCTGAATGATGACAAGCACTCTGCTCAAGGCCTTCCAAGGCTTTACAGTATTGAGATAATGTACTACTGAAATCAGTAAAAGAACAAAAAAATATCTGTAGTGTTTTCTATTCTACTATTCTATTCTATTTCTAATTCTATTCTCAGGGACAAAACCAGCATGAGTTCAGAGAACTAATGTGATGAATGAATCACCTGAAATTCTGTGACACACAACTTGAAAATTTAAAGAATATATGGGAGAATGAGGGGAGATTTCACACTTGGGTAGAAAGACTGATCTTCAAAGAAAGCACTTAACATTATTTTTAGGTCTTCCACTTCCTGGTCACTTAAGGTTAACTGCAAATTTAAATTTTGCAAATTTAACTACCTGTTCTGAAGTCCTTTTTTTTCTTTTTCTCTGACTATTCACCCTTGTATTATTCTTTAATGAGACAAAAAGCTGACTCTCTCTTTTGTACTTCATATAAACTTCACTTTTTCTATCAGCAGTAAAATAAAATATCATATTTTCCCCCCATTTGCTTTAAATTCCCTTCTGCAACACTGCTGATCAGGTCTGCTGACAGTTTGGTGCCAACATATAGCATGGAAAAAACATATCCACTGATACAAACACACTCCCACACTTTGGTGGGCTGAATTCTAATTCCTCACTAAAGGAATAATTGATTTACTAAGGGATGCTAGTCACTGCCTTTTGCTTTCCATGAAGAGAGCAACAACTAAAAAACCACAACAGCTGTTTTTTTTCTGATCCTTTGCATAGATTAATGAGGACATGATCCTATAAATGGACACCTATATTTAAAGAGTAGACTAAACTGGCTCAGTTAGTTCTTAGTCTAGGAGGCATGACAACAGAAATACTGAAAGAGTAGTACATACCACCCCCAGCAGCAGCTATTACCCTACCCAAGGCTTTAAAACTAAGTCTGGGAAGATTTTGCTTTATCCTGCCCACCACCAGAGCTTTCCACACTGAAATTCTGCATTGCTAACAGCAGTATTAAACATGCAGGGTTGCCATACGTTGCTTGGATTTATGATCTTGCAGAGCCGTGTGCATTTCTGCCAGGACATCTGGTAGTATAATCCTGTTTGCCTGGCAAGCTGCTAAGGAGTGTTAAAATTTAATGATAGAGTAAAATCAGCTTCCTTTTCATCTCCTCTCCCTAATGCTGTTTGTATACATTTCCAGGTGCATTGCCAGATATTGCAGCCTTCCCTTTGGGATGGGGTGGGGCAGAAAACATTTCAGTCGAGGTTGAATATTTTGTGAGGAAAGAGCAAAGAGCAGGAAGGGAACTTAAAAGCAACTTCTGCCAGTTTTCTCTTGGCTGCAGCACATGCCCTGAAAGCTTCACCTAGCATCAGGTCATCTGTTACATTTCATTTGTACTTGACAGTCAGTAGATTGGTATTGCATTGTTGTTTTATGGGTTCTTATCTCTGGTGTTATCAAAATTAGATTCCAGACGACAGACATGACAGACCTTCCTAGGGTGTTTTTAATCAATAGTTCAATTTAGGGTTCTTCTTATTGAACAAAAAAATAAATCAATCCCTTATTTCCTATACTGTGTATCCATGATCCCTTTGTAAGTTTTAATGGGAATTAAAGAAGGAGAGAATTGTAGGTTTTTGCCACAGATTTATCAGTAAAATGTTCATCCTACTTCTTGAGCGTGGAGAAGGAAGATGAAGCACTATTTCAGTAAAATAACCTGTATTTGATGGAAGATACATCTTACCATAATGATACATTCTTTAGCTGTTTGCTCTTTTCTGTAAAAACAAGACTCCATGCAGATGGTCAGAGGAGCAGAGATGAGAGGAGCACGTATGATGTGAAGTCAGCAGGGACAGGAGAGGAGAAGACAAGCATGCACCTCCTCAGTCCAAGGCCCTCATTTAATCCAGTCCTGTCTGTCTGGAGAGTCTGGCCTTACTCTCTAAACTGCCTGGAGGGAGCTCCCTGCTCAGCTGTCCCTTTAACTCCTGCATAACCTATCCTGCTTCGGGGTGAGCCAGCACACAGCGGCAGCTCCCACACCTTTGAAGAGGAGCAGATGACTAGTATTTACTACCATAAACACTAGTATTTACTATCATAAACACCCTTTCCCACTTTCTTACCCAACCAGGCTAAATAAGCAGTCTGCTCACTGACAAATAAAGGGCTAATTAAAGTTATCATGAATTTGGTTTTTGTGTGGTTCCCCAGGGCTTTCAACAGGCAGACAAGCATTCACACTGCTTTTTACTGCACCTCTTCAGTTACATATGGAAAGAAAAGTGTATACAGGGAACTAGTCTCAAAAGCAGAAACTATTGCTTCAGCTCTTATTTTTTTCCCTAACTAATCCTTCTTGAAGCTGGAATCAGTACTGATGGAGGGATATTACTCAAGCTCTGGCTACTGAACACCAATACCTGTTTGCCTCACATTTTATGACCAAGTCAAAGATGTTTTTTAGCAAAGGACAGAAAAGGGAGAAATTTTTTCCTTTGTCTCAGGTTGATTACACTAGCAACTGAGCAGCAGAACAGGAAATCTGGTTTCTGGCCATCTCTAACAGAGCAAAGAATTAAAGCAGACGTTTTCTTATCCTTTGACTCCTCTGTCAAGGTCTAGTATCCCATCTTCTGGAAAAACCGCTCCTCCAAGATTTATGCTATGGTGTATCATCTATATGTTGAAACTGAAGCATCTGCTAATAATACCCTTCCTTTTCTCTCCTCCAGCTTTAGAAAGTTCAGACAGTTCTGAATCAGAAGTGTTTACAGCTCTGTCAGTTACAGCTGCAGAGGCAGAGCAAAACACAACATAGGCAGCAGACTCCTCACTGAACTCAACATCTTGTCTCACCCTCAAAGCAATGAAGAGATCAACAGCTCTGTAGGAGATGATAGGATCACTGCAGTATCTAGATTTGCTAATCCCCACTTTACACTGCTTTAACCTATTTTACATTAATCGCTGCATTTATATTTTACGAGACCACTGCACTACTTCTTGGACAAGCAGTTTTTGACACCAGTGTGTTTCTTTCTGCCAGGAATGCGCATCTTGGCAGAAAACTTTAAAACTGCACACACTTAAAGCTGCACAGAGACAGGAATACAGACATATGAGATGCTCCAAGTTAGAGAGGCCCAGCATTAGAAGCTCTTCAACCTGTCATTAACCACTGTCAGAGATACTACCAAAGCTCAGTGCTTTTACTGAGATTTTGCAATGAAAAACGTCTGGTAGGAGACACCAGCTTCCCTTTTTGAAGAAATTAAGTGTTCACTTGAGTAAAACATTAATAAATTTAACCAAGTATTTAAAGATGACACTCAGTGTCTTAGGTCTCAGTGAAGCCTCTGAAATGCCAATGATAAGCATCAGTAAGCACCAAGTCTACCTTGAATCTTTTAAATTTAATACCATCAAGTAGTTTCAAGGCAAGTCCACATGTAAAGTGTCCCATTTACAGTCTGTGCAATTTAAATATATATATATCTATCTCTCTATATATAAAAGTATAGCTCAGCAAGGCATTTAAGACTGGATTTTCCAGACAGTAAGCCTGGAAGCCCAGAGCAAAGAAAGCAGGAAACTGTCCATGGGGAATAGAGACGTGTCATACAGACACTGCTGAAAGGCGTAATTCTATCTGCTATCAATACAACTCTGCAAAACTTTGCTCCTTTCAAATAAAAGGGAAAGAGGTAAACCACAATGCTTTTGAGAACACTATCTGAGCTTCTTGGATGTTTCTTCTGTACTCTGGGTCCTCCCTTGGCACATTCTCCAGCAGGAACAGGGCTGCGTGCCATGGTTTCGCAGTCACTTGCAAACAAACCGCAGAATTACCAGCAGGTAGTTCTAAACAGGAAAAGCAGTGCATTTCCAAAATCACAGACTGAAGAAAAATGATCCACTTTCCTGCAGAAAGGAGGCTAACCTTAATTCATATATACTTTTGAGACCTTTATTAATAACTCTTTGGAAGTAGATCTCCTTTGTCCCTGCCTCTGTAGAGACAGAGTTAAGGAAAAGCATTCCCACTCTGAATGCTTTTCCAGCTAATGCTAATGCTTTTCCAGTTTTTAAACAACATTTGGCTACCAAGCATGGATAAAACTAGACTCAAAAGAATGTAGGAGGGCACACAGTCGGGACAGCTGATCCCAACTGGCCCAAGGGATATTCCATACCATATGGATCATGCTCAGCAACAGAACCAAAGGGAAGGTTGGTGGGGAAGCTGCCTCTGGGGAACTGGCTGGGCATTGGCAGGTAGTTGGTGGGAATTTTTTTCTATTGCAACACTTGCCATTTTATTTATCACTCTTTGTTATTTTCCTATTCATTACAATGTAGGATTATTTTATTTCAATTATTAAACTATTCTTATCTCAGCCCACGAGTTTTGTCACTTCTACCTTTCCAGTTCTCTTCCCCTCATCTTCCTGGAGGGAAGGAGTGAGTGAGCAGCTGTGTGGTGCTTAGTTGCCAGCTGGTATTAAAATACAACATAGCCACAAAAAGAGCGCTGCCATAAGCGAATAAAATCACCAGAAACTAAATAGGAAGGTATGGCAAAAGAGAACAACTATTTCTCTCTAAATTATGATGGCATTACAAGAAAACAGAAAACCCACTGCAGCTTCTATTGGAATAAACTGGTTTTCTGTTCTCCCCAACTCTTCTCCATGGCTCCTTTGACCCAGATCCTGAAGGACAGGGCAATAGCCCTGCAAAAGGGAATAGTGACTGCCATTAATGCTCCAGACAAGAGGAGCACTGCAGAATGTCTAGAATCAACTTATGTCTTAGAGCACATGGACATGAGATGTTGGTAGATTGGACTGCATATAAATAGAAAAGGAAGTACTTCTGTAGGATTTCAAAACACAGCTTACTCTTAAAAAGACACTTCCAAGAGCCATCAGCGTCTTGAGCAGAGCTAAGAACCTCTATTTATTTCTCTGTCCTCCTCCTCCTTTTCCCAAAAATTACAATTTTCCCCAATTAAAGAATGTTTAGACCTATCTTTCAACAGATTTCTCCCACAGGAGGCTAGGGATCTTGCAGTGCATTATGAGTACTAAATTGAAAGCCATTTTTCAATCATCTGATTTAGCTGGACTAGGGCAGTTACAAATAACAGTAATAATAACCAGTAAGAGTTTTCTGCTAAATGTCATTCAGAAATCAATACTGTTTTCCCCTGCAATGGTAAACATGCCATTCACAGATCCCGAGCATCAAATCAAGACCTATTTACAAGGTTGCCCCCGAGACAAAACCCAGCAATGTTACGTGGGGTAAGTTGCTCTTCTCTCCCCTGCTGCTGCAGATACAGGAAGCCTTTGTTTGGAGGACACAGAAAGCAGAGGGAGAAGGGGAGGAGGATGGATGATGCATACAACAATAATAAACACTGCTCTTTTCTGCTACTAGAGCACCTGCTGCCTCCATCAGTTCAGGCTCATCCATTATGCAGCACACCAGTCCTGACAGTTCCAGAAGCTCTGAAGACATGACAAACCTGACCAGGAAGCAAGACACAGAACGAGCACCTCTCATTATCAGATCAATGAGCCGCACTGGCGCTCATTCTCTGCCCTGTTAATTGTTGGGTGAAACAAATACTAGGAGTAATTAGATTAAGAGTCTTGTTCAAATAAAGTCAGAGCAATAAAAAAAATTTTCCTTTTACAAAATTTAACAATTTAGTTTTGTAGAAAATAAATTCCTGAAGGAAAAAAGAAACCCCTGACAATTATTTTAACTACTGTCACTTTTATTTTTACTCATAATGGATATCATGTAAGGTCTGAAATGGATTGAAAGGAATGTAATTATTTCAACATAATGCTTTAATAGTAGAAGAGGCTATTAAAAATATGCTTAACATTTCCAATCTAAACAATAAGAACTGCTAGTTTCAAAACATTTGCTGTGTTTCTACAATTCCAAGAAATCTTTTCAGTCGGCCACTTCCCTGACAGAATCAGACCTGTCCCAAGGACACTTTCACTCGTTCTTACCAATCCAGAGTACTCCACTCATGCCGAGAGGGCAGCTCAAATGCCACATTAAGCATGATGCACTGGCAGGAATCTACATTGAAAAGCATATTTAAATATCATCAGAGTTGGATCGCAAAGCACTTTTAAGAATCAGTGAATTTACAGATTCAGATATCAAAATGAGAGGAAAAGGCATGATTGACTGAAGTCCTTTATCAGCACATTAGTTTTCCATGTACCTCCTGACACTCATGTACACTCAGCAACCTCCTTCTAATTTAAAATAAAAAATCCACAGATCTTGAAACTCATCATTAATTAATGATACAACTATATAAAAAAGGGAAGTGTTTTCTTTAAGTTACTTTCCTAAATACACTGTTTTCAAATTTCAAATATTATTCAAATAGATTAAATTAAAGGCAAATAAATATCATCAACTTTCTGTTCCTTTTTAAAAGCATATAGTACTGACAATGTTCTGTAGCACTCTTCAGCAGCATTGTATGTGCAACCATGGACGAATACTGCTGTCACACAAATTGGAAAACTAACCAGAACTGTCAGAACAAGAATACCTGCCTAATCTACAAGCAAAATTATACACAACAAAAGGGGGGGAAAAAATCAAACAAACCCTACAATTTATTTAAATAATTCAGATATTCTGTGTATCAACCACAACACTCTTTTGAGAAGGCATTCACTTATAGGAATTGTATTTCTCTCCTGTTGTTTTTTAATGTGACAACGTATCTGCATGACAGCAGGAGCTTTGTTGTTGAGTTCACATGCTCAAACAGTTTTTCAATCCTGTCTGTCTGCAAGTGCACCAAAGCCATATTAAAACCTGGGATAACCCCTGCGATGTTTTAAAAGGGAAAGCTCAGGAAGAACCCAAAGCTTCTTTCTCTGGCTAAAATTAAAAGTGTCTCTTACAATCAGCTGATTTTATTAGGTGCAAATTCTAAACCTCTCATGCTAAATATTGCCCAGCTTAGGCTGGAAGAAGCAGTCACCTACAGCAAGCTACCAGGGACAGCTGTTTGATAACAACCTGTCATCTGGAATTAAGGGCAGGTGTTTAAGACTTCCCATGAGAGGGGGAAAAAGAAAGGGAAAAACACAAAAAAGAAACTGACACAGGTTTATTTGCTATGAAAGCATCATCGACACCTCTCTGAAATTTGGGCAGTTTCACCTTAACAATCAATCCAGTTTCTGAATGTTTGCTTATTTTTCACTCCATGACTAGGGGCTCAGCAGAATATGAAAAGGTTTATGTGGAGTTGGAGAGGCTGCTGGAAACTCAATGTTATTTTGCCAAGACTGATCTGGTGAGACATTTGCGACCACCACATGATTTAACTATGCCAGTTAATCTGTTTTAAAGCTAATTTGTCTTCTGGTATCAAGCTCACCATTGCTGGGTTTGTACATGAGAAGCACTAGGTATCTGAGTATGAGCTGTCTCATTTTATCCAAAACAGGAATATCAGCACACTCTCTGACCATCTGTTTTTCCCATACCCTGCAAACTTGGTCAAATAATTTTAAGTCCAGTACTTTTGTAGTGTTTTGCATACTCTGCACTCTGACTCCACATTTAAAAAAAAACTGTTAGAAAATTTCTCCCAATTAGCTTGAAATGATACTTGCTTATACTTGTCATTCTCTACCTTTCAAAACACCACTGATTTTACTGCTCAGCAATGAAACAAGATATTTTTATGTTAAAAGAAAGTTAATTTTCCTGCTGCCTCAACACTTGGTGCATGACAGCAGCAAGGGGACAGAAGGAAGAGAAGGGCAACCAGTGCTAGATGCTTTAATTGCATAGTATTGCATCCCATAAATTTTGTGCATTTCACTTTCAGATGAAGTCTGATGAATTTCTCTGGTTTCCTAAAGTTTTGACTTGGGCAAACATAAGAGAAGACACACAAGGAGAAAAATAAAGTTGCAGACAGAAAGTACTTCATGCATTAGGAGTTACGTGTAAGTCTGTTTGATGCAAGTTAAGTCCTACAGAAAAGCACAGCTGCTGTCTCCAAGAGTTAGAAATACCACATTCATACAAACTCTAGCAACAGTAGAAGAGGTCTCACATCACTTATTCAAGTGATTTCATTTTTATCTTGATGAGCTGACACCACATAATGCAAAGGCATTTGCATTAGTACAAAATTATCAAGTAAAATAAACTATGTCTCAAGAACTAATTAACTCTTACTGCCTGTCTGAAGAATCATTACATAATGGAACAAAATCGGATGTCTACTAATATGAAAAAAACAGATTTGACATCAGAAAAAATAACAGTATTTTTGTATATTTCACATCCAAACCACAAGCCAGCCAGTATTCAAATTTTTTCCAAGACTAATAAAAGTTAAATTACTTTGCGGTCTTTGGTTACTGGGTTAAAACCAGATATGCTGCTTTAAAACTTTGTCTTTACGTAGCAGGGTTTACAATTTAATCCAGACAGCAAATGCAAATGAACACTGAGACATTTGAAGCTGGGGTTTGAACACTGCTCAGGACCCCTCTACCTGGATCTGAACTGTCTCTTGAGCCATTCACAAAAGCACATCCTCTCCATAATTCAGTTATGCTATTTTGTCCCACTCCCTCTCCAGCTTAACTCCATCCAACAAGACCAATTTTGGCCACTTGCTAGAAAAACTGAAGCAGGATTCTCTAGAGACAAGTATCAGACTAAATGATCTTGCTTTTTCTCAGTTTAATGGCCTTCTTTTGTGCTTCAGATAGCAGGGAAGATCGACTGGCTCTGTAAAATCAAACAGGCAAATTAACAAATATACCATCCCTTTCTACATCATCAACAGACAGTGATATCTTTTTCAGACTTTATATGTAGAAGCAGGTCACTACATCTAGATGCAAAAACTTGCCATTTGTGTCTTCTATAACATTTTTCAAGTTAACCTTTGCAAAGCTGAGCAGAGGTGCTTACTAACATAAAAGTCAAGGTCTTTGCCCAGACCTGTCCAGGGAAGGTCAGTGACCCACATGATCACACAGCACCCATTACTCTTGTGATTTATTCTTATGAAATAAATTCCATGTGGATAATGAGGAAAAAAAAAAAAACAGTAAACAGAAAGACCAGAAATCCAAACTGATGCATTTAGATGAGCTGTCACAACTGTGCAGAGGAGATAAAACCAAAACTGAAAATACAAAGCTTGTTTCAACCTATTCCTAATGCTAACCTAAGTCATGATTCCTTCACCAACGCTGCCATAACCCTCTTCAAAAGCAGCTCTGGTTTGCTTTGCCATGCATGTACCATTTTTAATCATTTCACTCTTGCTATTGTGTAGTCACAGTAACACAGTCCCTCTAGTTTATCCAGTTTTCTATGCTCAGAGTAAAGAGGAAGTATTTCCATTCAGGAGAGAAAACTAATGTCTAGATAAATGTCTGTCTAGCTTCCATTCTGGTTTCTTGTCAGTTTTGAGTCAGGTGTGTAGTACTTGATCCCAAGGTAATAACAATTGTCCCAGTTTCTATTAAGATAAGTGAAAACAAAGTCATTCAGTTCAGCCTTGACCAGATCAGCTATTTGCAGACCATTTCTGTATCAGGGTTGGAGAAGGTGCTACCTCTGCAGCTAATAACTCCCACGCAGGGCAAGAAGGTTGAGACTTGCTGCTCCTTTCAAATGCCCTAAAATAAACAAACCCTTTTGTTCCTTCCCCTTGTAGTAACAAAAGTGACCAGATGGGAAAAATCAAACAAAGGTTTTCCTGATTATACTCATTTTATTATAAACAGCTGTTTTTTCTCCAAGTCATTGTTAGATCTTACATAATTTCTTGATGGTCTTATGCACAAAAGTCTATCAACAATAATTTTTATTTCTATGTATATAAAAGGCTTTTAAGTCTTCATATTGTTCATTTGCATTCATTCATCAGCTAAATACAACTAACAATTCAGCAGACAAGATGAACTCTCTACAACTAACACATTTTACAGGTTTTATCAGTTTGCAAATTCACAGAGCAGCCTCCCAGGGACCAACACTTACATGTCTCACAATCAAAACAAACAACATCTGCAGTCCTCAGAAGATACTTAGTAAACAAAACAAGGTGTGTGCTGACTACAGCATTAGCATAAACAAATACCACTATAATATTTTTTTTCCCATACTTTAGAAGTCAGAACTATTTCCAGATTCTCAGGAGCAAAACACAACCTGAATCTCTGCTCAAAGTCACCTTAATGTTGGGAATAAACCCCTAAAAAAGGACTCTGAAAGAGTACATTTCAGAATTAAAAAACCCAGCAATTTGACATAATCACCAAACAAGGTATTAATGAGGCTGTTTGTAATTAGCTTGGAAGAAACATCAGCAATAAACCTGCCAGATCTCAGGCTGACTGCAACCCCAGAGAGTCAGAGAGAGCTGAGAAATATTGGCAGAGCCTCCCAGCTGAGGGTGTGAGAAAGGAGAGGAAGTGGAAAGAGAAAGGGTGATGGTTTCCCAGCCCCTTCCAAGGTTTTTATCTGCAGAGTGTCTATGTGTTAGCCAACCCCCGAGGTTCTGCTGCTAACAAACAGTGTGGCTCGTGTCCCTGTGTGCCATGTGTGTGACCATCAGGCCCTGCTGCACCATGGTGGGCAGCTGACTCAAATCAGAAACTTCAGGCTCACCAGTATCACTGACTGACACATCTAAGCCCTGTTAAGCAAATTACAAACGTTTAATTCTATTTTTATATTCACTAAATCTTTAAAAACCAAGTAGCAAATTAGAAAAGTCTGAAGAACTTAACTAGTTTTGAACACTGAACGTAACCTGTACTGAAGATTTTTGAAGGAAGATGCAAAATAAAAACAAACTTACATTTTTAAAATGTGTTTGGAAACATTTCAGCTGCTTTTCTTTCTAGTATTTCACATGTAACTATTTGTGGTTTAGCTAGGAATTTTTTAATATTCATTTGATTCAATGAACAGATGCCAAGGCTTCATCTCAAAAGTCTCTGTAAGAGTTTAATTTATTTTTGAAAAGGAGGTAATAGGTTTTAAATATCTAACTCTTCTTCAGAAAAAAGCCCAGAAACAAAACTCAGCCAAAGGTCAGGCTTGTTGAACACACATATCTATGAAATTCAGATCAAAACACTGCTTCCTGCAATTAAAACATTTGCCACATTTCCCACTGGGCTCAAAATTCAGTCCTTTTGCTGTTGAGACAGAGAGCAAATTTGAACTCTTTTCTAAAACTAGGAGTTTAAAAACATCCAACTGTGCAACTTCTGAGCTACACAGAGCCACACCAAATATACGCGTGCTCTGGAGAGGTCATCCTCCTTGTTACTCATATGACCAAGGGACGAGATAAAAACAGTTATTTGATCCAAAAGTCAGGAAATGCAATTCCCTGTTAGACTCTAAGCCCAAACTCACATTCCAGCAGTTCCTTCAGCCACTGCTGGACCAGCCCAGCACCACCCAGAGCAGTGCTGGGGACCTTCCTGAGCCCCTGTCACACCAGCTCCCACCACCATCAGCTCCCACCAGTGCTCCCCTTCCCAGTGCCACCACCAAGGGCTGAAAGGAACTTTGCAGCCACTCCCAGCCCGACTGTGAGGTTGTCAAGGAATCCTAGAGAGAAGGGGAACTCAGCAGGAGGAGGGCAAACACTACAGCCACAACAAGTTCCCCTGCAGTTACAATGCCAAGACACAGGTGTCCAGGTCCAGTTTACATCTCAGCCACAAGTTGCCCGGTTAGACAAAAACCTCAACATATCCATTGCATTGCACAAACCCAGATTCTTGGCCAGGATTTTCAATCTCTCTTTGCATGGGGACACCTTTTAGTTGTTTTTTAAAAATATTACATTTGATGTTAGCTATTTAATTAGCATATTGTTTAACAAAACAACATACCTCTCATCAGCTTTTAAAATCTAATTCTTTTTCTGGACCAGTCTCTCATGTAGTACAGTTACTTTATACAAATCAGGCCACCCAATTTGCAGGTATAAGCACTTACATATTAGAGACACCCTTGACAACAAAAAAACCTATTCAAATCTGTCAGACTAAGCAGGACACACAAAGAAAGGAATGTAGGAACCTTGGACTAATAGTTCTGTAAAAACAAATGCTAAATCTCCTGAAATGTGTTATTAATTAAAAACAAGTCACTTCTGAAAAGTGAGTATTTATTTGGAAATTCCCTAAAACTACAGAAACAAACAGAAATGTTTCTCTACAGTTAAAAGTTAAAATTTCTTTCCCTACATAGACTACACTGGTCATTTTGTTTTAAGAAATTAACGTATGATTCAAAAAAACTACTCTCAGTTCCTGAGGCTTTTTTAGTTTTTTTAGTTGTTCAGCTAAAAAACAGGCACACAAAATACATTTCATATACCAATTTGCAGTTGCCACCTCAGTTACTCTCTCCAGAGATGAGCTCTTCCCTACTTCTCAAATCATAGACACCGGTAGCCGGCATTTTTTCCCCTCACATTTTTCTTCCTCTCCTCTCAGAACAATTCCCACCTTCTGCAATAGCACTTTTCAGTCCTTCAGAAAACTATACAGAATTCAATTCAGTAGGTTCTCAGATCAAGTCACGGCTGATTACAGCATCCTATTTATCCTAGCATGTCTGAATACAGAGAATATTCTGGTTAAACTTACACAAAATTCAGTAAACTGGAACCAAGAGATGTAATGGCAATCTACACATTACCTTTTGAAGTAAATGTTGTTCCAAGGAATAAAAAAGAACATAAGTGATTCCTCCTCCACTATCATGGCAATATTACTTTATCTTGTGTTATTCCCAGATGGCCACTTGTGTCATTTAGAGGATCTACTGCAAAAAATCCCTCATGTTTGGAAAGGCCCTTAGAGGCCAAATAGTTTCTGTCTCAAAGTTGAATCAAACATATCAAATTCAAAATATTTAAAGTTTATTTAAAATAAAATTCAATAATATTAAAATATTTTTACATGAACCATTGCCAAGAACACCAGTCAACGGCAGTGATCATTCTTCCCTTAGTAAATCCAAAGAAAGGCAATCCAAAAATAATAATTTAAAATATAAAGAAATAAGGTGAGCAGCTTTTTCTGTAATTCTGCTCTAAGCTTCTGTACTCTCAGGGAACTAGCTCTGAATATATTGACGTTTTGTTTTATCAACCTAAAAACCCCACACAAGCAGTTATACTGATGCAGAATAGCCTGAAATCACTTTACACTGTCTTTGAAGGAGACCACAGGAGGATGCATAGCAAGCACAGACCACTGAAGATCATGATTCCTTGTTCAATGACATGGAAACCAATAAACAACCTCTTTCTGTATCAGCATTAGATATGGATTTATTACTGACTCTGTTAAGAATTGGCTTCTATTCTACTTGAAAATCTCACACTGAACTAAATGAGTTTTTTTTATAAAAAAATACTGTTATGAAAGAAATAACGTAGTCTGCTATATGTGTGAACTAAAAATTAGCAGACATCTAAATGAAGTGTGTACATCCAAAGACAGCTACCAGCAAAATGCCAAGACCACTAAGCCACAGGATCAAAACACACACATTTCAACTATAGCAACCCCAGAACTCCTTGAGCTTTGAAATGTTACAAATGAATACATGATACAGCAGAATGCATCATCTATGGAAGTCCATTTGCATAACACAGGACTTAACGGGTTTAAAAAAAACCCAACATAACACCAACTAACCACTGGCTCACCAGCCATCCAGAACTGCACAGAGGTGTGTGTTTTCCTCAAAAACTCTGGACTGGAGTTAACTGGAGTTTAACTTTAAGACCTACTTGTTCAGGGATGGAATCTAAAATGATCCTTCTAAAAGCAGATTTTAAAAACTGAGGTACATACAAGCTGCTGTCCCTTTCTGCCTATCCTTTATACACCTTTAGAAGTTGAATTTAGCTAGTCCGTGTTCGCAACTGGAGTCATAAAAACCTTATGCTGAAAACTCTGTGGTAAGGGAGAACAGTTCTTACAGCTGAATATACTCTGCCAGTTTATTTGCAAAAGAAAAACAAAAATAGGAAAAAAAAAAAGAGATAAAAAAGGCCAAGTTGCTCTTTTTGTATCTCATGCAATTTTTATTCATGCAATTTTTATTTCTCCTTCAATTTCTTTGATGACCAATGAACTCTTCAAAAAGTTCTGGTGGCTACTTTACCCCTCTATTCAAGCCCTTAACTTGCAATTTACTAAAACAATTATAATTAGGTTTGGAAGATATGTACCATGTATATCTGAATGACTTGTTATTTGTCCCAGGGAAAGAACAGTAATAGAGCAGAATTGCTCCATGCAGTACAAATGAAAATGAAATAATATCTGCTTAGCAGCCAAATACAACAGAGATCCATGTTTTTCACATGACAACCATGGTACAAAGTAGATTATTAAAAAAAAACAAACAACCCAACAAACAAACCTATGCACTTTTCCTTTTTTTCCCTTCAGAAAATGCTTGCTAATGCATGCTGTTTATTACATGTCAGACAAAATCCAACATATAAGACAAATATCTACATTTTTATTTCCTACATTCATGAAAATCTTATTATTTTGTTCATCCCAAGTAGATAACTAATTCCTCTGCCTTAAAGACAAAATAATTTATATTCATTTAATTTTTTTCTCACCAATATTGTTTCACTTAGTTATGACACCCTAAATATTACCTGAAGCCAAACCAGCCTTTACTTCACCCCATTCATTTAGTGCTAGCTTTCCAAAATTCATGAAGATGGCTGTCAGATAAAACAGACAAGACTCCTTAACAGAGGCCCACCGAGCATTCAGCTGCAGACCATGAAGTCACAGGGAAATTTCCAATGCCAAGCCAAAAAGATGTATCTTTTCACCCTCTTGTCAAACTATCAGGTTAAATTGCATATTTTGCAAACAATCTTACACAATTAGTATGTCACCAGTCATTACTTGAGGGGCAGTACAAAAGATTTCTAAATTTCAAATTGCCCAGCAGTATCTCAGCCTGGCTAGGCACATCCCAGATTCTCCCAAGTATTTTATTTAGAAGGCAATGTTGTAAAATGTACTCTGGCACCTTCAACCTACTTTTCACACTTCAGAGCAACACTAAAAGGATTAGAGGATTTTACCAGGATGCAGAGATGTTTACCTAGGAAGCAGCAGCAGCAGTATAAAAAGACTAAAGCTGTGCTCTGTGTGTCTGTGTGTGTGTTTTCATCCTTCTGAGCCTCCTTTATTTATGAAATTAATCATCCCTAATAGTAACTTACTGCTGAACACGAGCTGCTCTTGACAACATGGGAAACACTAGTGTCTTGATCCTAAGAATCTGTGATACTCCACACTAAGTGGATGCCCTTTTAGTAATGACTAACTCTTCCCTTCACCAAACAGACTGGGGGTGGAGGGTGGAATGTGTTGCTCTTTTCTTCTGTCTTCAGGCAGTTCTGCTGGAGGAATGCTGAAGAAACATCATCCTTCTCATCAAGCTCTCAATCACAGCGTTCTCTCTAGGTAAATTGTCTACACCTGCTTTAGCTTGCAAAATAAGCACTAAGCATATCTCAGGTAAGGATGTCATTTAAAGCAGGTAGTCTCTGTAAAATAATGGAATAGATTCTGAGTATTACCAGCTTCATTTTGTATCATGCTTACACTACCACTCTTTTGATGCATACAAAGGACAAGGAATACTTCCTGTATAAAATCTGTCATTTGGCACATAGCACCAACTAGTTCATTCCGTTTTCTCCAATTAGCAGTGTTACTCTCCATCCAATTAAAAGAACGGGGTATGTTTAGTTTATGGACCATGCTAGCACAGCAAAAAACAATTTTTGTGATCAGTGAGAAGATTTACAAAGAATGCATAGAACATAATATTTTGCATTATGTATGAAATTCCGGATCATTAACCTCTTAAGAAGCAAGTCTTCCACACAGCTTCCATTGGACAGAGATCCAGACAAGTCTTCCCTATCCACACTAAAAGTAAATTGGATCATCACCTCAGGAAGCAGCCAGCCTACCAGGGAAACAAGTTGTCAGCCACACATATGAGCATCAGTCTATCAATAGACAAAACCACTGTTGCAAGAAAATAAATACTGTTCTTTACAATTCATGCTGATTACAAGTAAACATAAAGGACAAAGACAACTCCACCTCCCAACAAATCAAAAGCCGGTTCACTGACTGCTGAAAAGTCTTGCTGTATGAAGAGTCAGGAGATGAAGGGGTTGGTATCCACAAGCAAGATAAACTGAAAAGCAAATGCCCTTGAAATATAATTTCAGAAGAAATGCAAATTATATTCGGAATTGGAAATGGGTATGTAATCAATTTTTTACATACACATGAAGTCTTTAATGGCAGTATATTTTCAATTATATATCAGGGATGGCCTATTTCTGGTTTCCCATTACAACCTGTGTTAATAATTCTCCAGGGAGCCTGGGGCCAAGACACTACCTCTTCCTACATGGAATGTATTACACTATAATAATTATACATATACTCATGAGTTCAGTTTTGTACTCTTTTCTCTTTTTTTTTCTCATTCTTTTTCATCAAAAGATTCCCAAGGCAGAACTAACTGCTAGCTCACCCAGAGAAATTGTTTCCACTCTTAACTCAATCAGCCTCCTGTTCTTGAGAGTGTTGAGCTACATGATTGTTAAACATTGAGGAGCATTTGGAACCAGAGAGTTTTAAGTCAAAGAACAACACTGACAGGAATAGGTGCAGTTGTAGATGCAATCACTGGTAGATGTTAAAAATATATGTTGAGTTTCTCATCCTCTCTAGTCTTGCATAATGAGGTCTCTCCACTAAAACTTTCCTAGTGCTGACAGCAGCCAAGATTTTGGCCACATCCATATACAGCAAGTTTCCTCTCATGACTACTGCAGACCCATGAATTTGTGCAGTGCTCTTCTGTGTGCCCGTGCAAACTCTGAGCTGCAACACACTGGGTTTTGTTGGTAGTATCTCAAGTCTGAAATTCAGAAGTGAATGAAGATACAATCATGCTTTAGGTTGTGAAGCACAGTCAACCCCGTTGCAGAGGAAAGTCTAACAGGTTAGATAAGCTAAGAATAGGTCCAAATCAAGGCAAATGGCTATTTTTCTCCTATCTGAAATCACGTAACTGCTCAGGGTTGCTGAAACATAATAAAAAATACAAGGATGAAAAACAATAAATTAACAACACTGTTTTCATCAACATGTTTAGATACTATGCAATAATCCTGGAGTACGTACACCCACCAAATAAAGATCAATACTGACCAGCTGCCATAGCTCTATGCATCTTATACATTGAAAGAGAAAAAGACTGCCAGAAAAAGAGAGCCTATGATTATGAAGGTAAAGATCACGATTTATGCTGCATCTTAGAAGACCAGAGAGGCAGACTAAATACTAACACCAGCTTTTTAGTGCTTAACTTCAAATTCACTCTATTTTTTTACTACTGCAGTGCAAGCTATGTAGAAATATTAAATATAATTTTAAAGACCTCTTATGAATGTAACACCTGTATTAGCATGTTCATTAGAAGTTAATATTGGTAGGTCTTGTTTGAACCACAGCAGAATTTGCACACAGAAATCTGAAGTATTTGATAATCCCTAACAACTGCAAGAAATTCAATAAGCCCTAAAACCTGCAAGCTAAATTAGGCGAATGATTAATTCTTTGTGGGTCCTTTGAGAGCAGCTCCTACATACAAACATATAGCCCCCCAATTACTTCTGTATGGAGTGTTTGTAATTCTAAGAAGAAATGTCCAAAATAAGCACACATTTCTGAGAGTTGCTCTGAAATGCCAAGTGGACAGCCCATGTCTAGAACAGGTAGTTTAGATATTTAGAAAAGTAAATATGAGCTACCAAAGAAATTCTCAATTCCACAGCAGTTTTGCTTCATGAAGGACAAAAGTGTTACTTGAAAGACGATGTGCAAACACAGCCTGGATTGCCAGATCTTAGATATCATGTTCCTTAGAACAGACAAATTCTGCTCCTGGCAACTCTAAAAGTTTATTTTAGTGTTTAGGTAAAAGAAATGGTGTGCACAAATAATGAACCTCAAATGCTTTCCTAGTCACAAAAAACAAAGCTGTGCTTCAAGGCAAATGGCAGTAGAATAGCTGACAAAGTACATACCTTCAATGCATTTTATGTCCCATTTTGTAACAAACAAAAATCAGTATATGACATCACTGTGGATCAGTTGTATGTGAAATCACTAACTGATCAGTCATGGATCAGTTTACACATAGAAGTGTGAAATTGCTTTTATGTTTTATCAAAAAAGATTACAGTAGGCACCACATTCCCTCTGTTTTCACATGTTTTGGTGCTTATTCACAGTAGAGAGGAGTGGAGAATCACAAACTCTAGAAAATTTTTACATGGAGACGACTGCATAGACCAAAAAGGTCCTGACCAAGCAGGCCAATGTAGTCGGACAATCAAAAGTCTTTGTTGCAAAGCTCCATGATCCAGCTCACGCGAGGACTCTTGGCCTCATCTCTCAGATTCTTAAGCTGACAGACTGAATGCCCTGCTCTGCTGTTGGAAGACTGCTAAGAAAATCTTGCATCTTTCACTAGTTCATTCTTTTGCACTAGTCATCATCCAGCACATGCAGCAGCTGGATAAACAGAGGTTTGCACTGAACAGAAAGATTTCTTTTGATTTGCAATGAAAACCATTACTGGCCATAACAGCTCACCTGATATGGAACCAATAATAGTTTTAAATGTCAGGCTTCAAAGGAGTCTAAGCACGGAATCCAGCCTGAGTTCTGGCATTTATGCCTCTTAAGACACATATTCAACAGAGAAATACTTCCCACTTTGCATGTGTAAGACTTCTCATACCTGTGTTGCAGTCCTGACTAAAACAGGATCCAAAAACAATACTAGCCCTAGGCAAAGAGTTAGGGAGCAGGTTTTTGTTTTGTTTGGGTTTTTCCATGAGGAAGCAATGATCCTCCTTAAAAGTAATGCTCTCTCTTCCCATTTCCTTTTTTGTGGGGTTTTATTACATACCTAATGGACAACAATGGGCACTTGACATCTTCAACCATCTCATTCTCAATTAAAAGCTTAAAGGCTGCTTGTGGACAGAAGGCAGAGAAGCCATGTTCTGGACTTTATGGTCTTTCTTATCATCCCTTTTTGCCTCACAAAATAGGCATCTCTAACAGAACCAAGATGTGTAAAGTAGCTGTGAACTTATACAAGCCCAGCTAATGATAACTACACAAAGTTGATGACAGAAGTGAGTCAGGATGGCTTTCTATATAGCATGGCACAGTCAGATCCATTCTGTACATCTTCCTCTGCATTTAAACAACAAAAAAAATAATTAAAACCATACCAAACAACTAAAATGATCTCAGCAAAACACACTATGTCCTGTCAATGTTATAAGGACTAAAATGCAATGTAAGTCCACTGCAAAGCAAAGGGCTGTGGACACCTGCAAGATTTACAATGAAGCAGAAAGCAAAATTCTAAGCACTAGCATGGCTCATGTAAAGGAAGGTGGCTGATTGCCAACAGTTGTAAGGGAAGAGGAGCAAGCATGGGATCTCAGATGAAACAGTGTTAAGTATACCTGTAGGTGGCTGGATGGATACAGTCAGGATGTCCGCAAACTTCCTGACAGAAAGCAGCATTGCCACAAATCTAGGCAGATGCCTACAGAAAGACACAAGGGGTGGAAGGACCAGCCTTGTGCACAATGTGCATCTGCTGAAGAACACCAGTACCAAAGGGCCACCAAATGAACTTAACAGTTACTAAGCTGTAGTCTTTCTGTCCAGTCTGTTTTCTACCTACCCAGCAGACTTCAGTCAATTGCTGTCTAACTTGTCTTAAAGAACATTTTGGGAGACAACAGCAAAAATCAAGGAAAAGAACATTCACCGCACTGCCCTTATCCACTGAGCCAGTTATCTCACTACATAAGGCAAGCAAGTTAATCAGCCAAAATTTACCTGTGAAAATTCAAACTGACTATTTCTAATCACGTCCTCATTCTTCATATAGCCTCAACCAGCTTCCAAGATAATCTTTTTCTGCCATAATCTTCCTGCAGACAAAGGTTAGGTCAGTCCTCCTGTCATTCTCCTTCAGATCAGCCTCTTACAGGATCACTCCTACAAGTTTCCTGAACAAGCTGAAGTCTGTTCTCCTGAAGTCCAGTTGGTTCCTTTATTATTCTTCTTTTCACTGACAGTTTTAAATGTCATCATTTCACAGCTGCAGCTGCCAAATCTGTCATCAACCCAAAATCCATTCTTAATTACTCAGGAGACGTGGGTCTGACAGAACAGCTCTGCTAGTCAGCGTGTTCAGCGCCAGTGTCAAAAGACTCAGAAACAATCACCAGGGATAAGGGCTGCAGCTTCCAGCCAACAGTTTCATCATGTGGAAAACCATATTTTTTTGTGTAAGATCTGGTGAGCTGACAGTCAGAAAGCACAGCATTCTGGCTTTGCTCTTCTCTCATGATGCACAGAGGAACCAGCTTTATGGAATAGAGGATTCAACACAGAGTATTTCCTGGACACAACTTCAGGCATGACTTCCATAAGGATCCAATACTTTTAGAAACCATCTGAATTATTTGGAGGCTGAAGACCTTAATTTAAGTGCATCAGGAACATGCACTTACATCAGTCTAGCTCTTCAGTATTTTTAAGAAAATGGAAAGAGAAGAAATGAAAGAGGCAGTCATGGAATTTGACAACACAGTCTTTGTTTATCCTTTTGAGAATCTCAATCTCTGGCACACACAGAATTTTCAGAAGGATCTGACTGTCACAGAGGGGAACAGGGTGCAGATGTCCACTACACAAATAACAGAGCCAGTGTACAGTTGTTGGGAAGACAGAGTGAAATAAATCTGGTATATTTATGTTCTGTTTGAGTATTAAAATATGATTGTTTAATGAGAAAGCTGAATGAATGTCTGGATTTTGACAACAGAAAGAAAGACTCTGAAAAACTGAAGACTGCTAAAAAGCACACTATGTCTAGACTAGTGTTCAAGTACTTTTTTTTTTTAAGGTCAAGTGTAGATCAAGCAAGAATAAAATATGGAGGTCATCTTCTATAAGAAGACCTTCACCAGGAATCTTTTCCTCAAGCTATTCAAGTGACAGAGTTCTGAAATCACTGAATAGGTCATCTCCTCTGCTTGGATGGACACTCACACTACCATGGGTCACACAATTGTGATTGAGGATCCTACAGAAGGCTGCAGCATTTTACACAGTTGCTTTGGGCCTTGGTGGACAGCAAGGTTCAACTTCTTAGGGCTTCTGCTCCCTTCAAAGCTGTCTCACCATTACCTAGGAGCAGACTGTCAGGAGACATGCACACTCCTTTTCCAAAGTGGCTTCATGTCTGCTCTTTTGGTAGTCTGCAGTACAGACCATTCAGCTGAAGAGAGAGGTTTGCCAGTATTATTTTTCAGTCAATTCCTTTCCCAACTTAATGCTGGTAGCCCTAGCCATGCTTTGAGCTTACTTTCCAAAGCAAGAGAGCTGTATGAGAGTCAAAGGTGAGAAATAAAACTTCATACCATCCTCTGCATGAAACATTGTATGAAAATGCTGAATCATCCAGTTTGAAGAAGTAGACCCAACAGAGACATACACCCCTCCAAGAGGACTTCTGGAGCAACTATGCACAGAAATACCCTTTAGTATTTCCCAAGCTACCTTCCTGCTACTAAAAGTCACTCTGCATTTAAGGTCCAAGTTGGAAGTTCAAAGCAGACTGCACAGATATCAGTGACAATTACTGAGAATTTCAGGAATGCGTAATCTTTATTGACACCTGGAAAAACAGTTGTTAATGCTAAGACCTAGAAATCGTTGCCAAAGAGGCTTAAAAATAAATAAATAAGGAACTTCAGTCATCTGACGTGCATTTGCAAAACTGCTGTGGAAAAACCAGAGTTGTCCCTGTGTTCTGTTCTCACAATGTCTTCTACAGCACTGTAAGAGTTGTACCAGGCCCACAGAATCACTGCAGTTTGGGTACAGGTCTGGAAAAGAAGTGTAAGAAAGAAAAACACTGAATGAACAGAAGGAAGGCCTAGAAAGCTTAATAATAATGCCCGATAATTCAGCTAGGTTGTAGCAGAGAGCTGAATCAACATAATTAGTGAGTAGAGCTGGCAATATTTTTCATACAGCCATCTTACCTGACCCCCAGCATGTGATAACAGTTCTGAATGTTCTTGGTCTTTGCACTTTCCTTAAGGACAGAGTAGGTTTGCAATTTGTACTCCCCCTTCCCCTTCCTATACTCCACATATTTGGTCATTAAAGTCATAGATTATGAGAGACAAAGCTCTGTACATCTATGAAGGTCCATCTATAATCATGAGGACACAATTCTATTCAAAAGGTATGTAACACCCTTCATATGTTTTTCCTCAATAGTGTCCCTTCACAATGAGGGATAAAAAGACATGGGCTTACTTCTACCCAGTGACTGTCCTTCATCCCTTATCTCACACAACCACCTCTATCAAGCAGTATTAGCAAACAGTTTCTGAAACTTTCCAGATCCATTTACAAGCACAAATACTCTTAATAAATAGTTACAAATGTGTGGTCATAAAACTCACAGAGAGTGTGGTGAAGGGATTGGAACAAAGGCATCAAAACAAGATGAAAGGCTACCAAATATAAAGGAACTTGAGAAAAATGTTTCCTCTCATGCAAAAACAGGGAGGACTTTTGCAACAGCTGTTATCACTAGTTACTGAAAGTCAGATAAATAACATATTTAATGGTATTTCATCTTTAAAATGACCTTCTATCTGCTCTATTTCATCTGAATTTGACCTGTAATATTAAACCAGTTGTATGTTTGAGTCAAAAGTAAGCATTCACAAACTTGAGAAAGAGAACCAGTTCTATTTAAACTACACAATATTGAAAACCCCTTCCACTATTGGGGAAAACCTACTAGGACTTAAGATTTTTAAAACAAGAAACAAAAATGTTGCAGTTTCCTTCATTAGGAAATAGAATAGAATTTTCTGAGACCATCTTTTCAACTTAGTTATGACTGTAACATTTTCCTGGCTTATATAGTCATTCTGATGTCATTACACAGCCAGCTGCCTGTTTATTTTCATTTAGTTAAAACCAACCAAAATGTCTTGAGGCTGTTACATTACCAAAATGCACACATGGCACAGGAGAAGGCTTCATGTGTATGCACAAAGAAAACAAGAAAATTAAAATAATTAATAGTTTAAAAATTCATGAAGTATCATTCAGAAATGAAAAATCTAAATCTTCTAATTACTAAGCCATCAGTACAGGGGACAAAAATAAAAGACCAAAGCTCAAACACAATTTGAATGCAACACCTGAGAACTATCTGAGCTTTACCCATTAAATTATGTAAACTGTATTGAGAAAATGCTGTTAAAATCTTTTGATGGCTAGTTAGCAACACAAACAATGTATCTGTCTCATAGGCACAGCAACTTCTATAAAATGGCAGAAACAAGCTATGCCAACACATGCCCAACTTCAAACAGCCTAAGCTCAAATCAAGGGAAAGTCAAAATAGAACATATTTATTTGGATTTAGTAGGACAAGACTAAAATATCCACTTTACACTGAAACACAGTTCCTTATTTTTACCCCCTGTGAAAATGTAGGTGACTCTAAAAAGCCCCAAAACCAAAAGTGCTGTCAATGAGTTCTTTGCTCCCCTCTCCTTTCTGCTCCTGCTATGCCCAAGACATAAATCTTTCACAACATTATGCATGCAGCCTGATGGATCACAGAAAACTAACCTCTTCAAAAAGTTTTTCCAGGAAATGTTTTTGGCATGCTAGTGACAATTTCCTTTTCTTGACAAGCACTCCCTACCCACAGAAACTCTTGTTTGGTGCACAACTCCAGAGAACACCTGTGCTTTTTGCTCCATCCAGCAGATCCAACACTACATTCAGTCTCAGTGATCCAGCCCAAGGTGTACTCAGAAGACAAAACAGCTGTTCCATGATTTTCTTCCACATCATTTCAGGTAAAATACACCCGAGAATCAGCAAGTGTGAATTGCAGATTAAAAAACTCAAGAAAGGGTTTCTAATGAATCTCCAATCTTCCTATTGCCCTGAAAATGGGACATCCTACTGAATTTAAAGCAAGCACCAGGTCTCAACCTTAAAACTAGATTTAGGACTAACAAACCATACATTTAAAAAAAATATCTGACACCAAAACATAGGATTAACACGTGGACCAAGGTTTGCCCCTATCGCTATGCAAAAACAATGAGCAAGCTGCAGAGAAAATAGGTTTTCCTCAGTGATGTTGTAACCTTCACAAAATTAACTCTGACAACAAAATGAAAATGTTTCAATTTGACCAAGACTTCCTGATGTCCATATAACAGTCTCAGTTCATGCTAGCTCAAAGCTGAAAGACTTGAAGACATGCTACACACCAAGACATATGTGAACTGAGACTTTCATAAAGTTTTTCATTGTTTATACAGTTGGTAACCATTTACTGCTAAAGGCAATATGCAGTAAAGGGTTTTTTGTTGAGGTTTTCCTTTTTCTTTTCTTTTTTTTTTTTTTTTATGAGTTGATACCACATGTTTTCGCAGACAAAAGAAAAAAAATTCTTTAGAAGCCAAAGCAGCCAGATTCATTTTGGAATGAAGCTTGCAAAACCCAATGAACCACATCTGCAGAGTAACTGCAGCAAAGATATAAAGTGATTCTCATTCGTTCATAGTTCTGTGTACTAAAGTAAAAGTTTATCCCCTTGTTTTAACACAGCACTGTCTCTGAAAAAGGCTCTTCCTGCCTTGGATACCATCTAATTAGCTTACTCCATACCCTGCTAAAACTGGTTAAACATTTCCACTGCATCCACCAAACCAGAGTCTACATCCCATGAGATTCTTTGTTGACACCTCTACAAAATTTAGTAACTCATATGAAACTGGGGCAGGCAAATGAATCACGAATAACCTGTAACTCTTGCAGTAAATTTCACTGGCTTGGAAAATTAAATATCTTGGACTAAAGCAGTTCCACAGTGATTTCAAGGAGTTGCACAAAAGTGCAACTGACTCCATCTCCCAGCTCTGAGCAGTTAAGCTGTCTCATTTCAAAGCAATTCCACAAGCTGGCTCTAGCTCTAAGCATTCCACATTTTAAGAAGTGTTGGGGTTTTTTAACACAAGCCTGCAATAGGAAGCCACACATATTCAGAAAGTGAACTCTGAAAGTTCATGAAGTCTGAAAGCACAGACTTGACCACAGACTACTCTGAACCAAAACATGGAAGTTTGACAGGAAAGCACAGTCTATCCCTACAAAAGAAGGGCTTCAGTGTCTTACCAAAGAAATCCCTTGGGAAATCCAAGAAGCCTGTTTTGTCTCTCACTTCATCTGCTCATTGTAGGGGGGAAAATTCCATCTGTGCATAGAAAGTTCTCAAATCCAGCACTACAGACTGCATGCTGTTAAATTAGTGCATTCATTAGTAGTGTTTTGGAAATGTGCCTATACATTGTGTGGGGAGGAGGAAGGATCTTTCATTTTTTTTAAAAATAAAGAGAGACAGAAAAAAATTGCCCCAAGCTGGTCTATCCTAACATCTCAGCACCACCAAAAATTATCATAGAACTTCCCCTTATGAGCTTTTATACAAAACAGATGATCTCAGGCATCAGAGTAAACTAGTAGCACAGTTACAACTTGATCATATGAGGTCTATCACCTGAAAAGAAGAGTACGTATCATACATCTTCAGCATATTGTTGACTTCTTTGCTTTCCTTTGAGATCTTTATTTAGCCTGGCACAAGTATGGACAGGTGTCCCTGCACAGAGCTATGGATACATTACAAAGAATAAAGCTAGCTAGCTTTTACATTTTCAAAAGCAACTCAAGAAAGTCCCTTCTCAGCACTTCCATAGGTACCTGACCCTAGCAGCTGCCTTTCCTATTGCATTTCACCTATCGTAAAAACTTCTGCTTTTTACACCTATTTGAGAATGATCACCTGGCATAGGAAGTCACTTCTGCACTTCTTTTCGTGCTTATGAACAATTAATGGTTACTTTCTTCTACAGCCATTTAAAATAACTGGTGAATTTGGGTTTTGCCACCCCTGGGATTTGTATCCTCTTGGTTTTTACTATACTGGCTGTGTTTTGACACTTGTCAAGAAAGGTGATCCCCACCAGCTAGCTTTGCCACCTAACTTTAAAGGGTTTTCCATCAGGAACTCAACCTAAGGAGCCCAACTACACTGACTTACAGGCTCCTAAGAAAACTAATTATTCCCTTTCTCGATGCACTGTATAACTTAAGGCATCTAATATTGCTTAGCTTTCATTCTTCTCTCTCCAGCTTTAAGACCTGACGCTACTGATGCCCATATTTCTATATGTATAAATATGCTCAAAATCTAGTTTTATGTTATTTGTATTTCAGCCTCTGCCTCTCCCATAACTTTAAAACTCCTGCCTACGTCTTCCATCTGTGGATCCGAGTTTAAAGAAGATGAAGCTCATCAGCAAAGTACTACCCAAGCCTGAATCTGCAAGCACTAAAGCACATAATCAGTTTTCCACACAGAGATAGAAGTCCTCTGAGTGCAGCAGAACTACTCGGGTGTGTTAAGTTTCTTATGTACTTAAGCACTTTAGGATCTGTCTTCAGTTTTTAAAGCAAGTTTTCTGCCAAAATGGCAAGGAGTTCCACAACAATCAGCAGTTCTTGGGAGATTTCCTCTTCTTGTTCTAAATCTTATAAGAACAGCTGTTCTGGAGAAAACTTGGCCATATCTGAATGTCCAGACAGGCTCCAAAACCACAGGTGCAGGCTCCAAGCCAGGGATGCATATGTTAAGTCTTTCTGAAATTCAATGAGCTTCAGGTTTTCTCCTTTCTCCAAGTACAAAGCCACCCACTACAGAAGGCACAGTGATCAACAATAAAGCTTCAGCAATGGACATGTATTTGCTGCTCACATGGTACAGCCAACACTATTAATGAGATTTAGAGCTGAGACAGTTCAGCAAGACTTTTTTGCACTGTTCTCACTATTGACTTGTCCTGTTGCATTAATCTTAGAGTATTTTAGTACTTCAGGTCAGTAGGGAAATTAGAAAACTAGACCATGCATTGTGTGGGAAGGGTCCTCTAGGGCAGAGGGCTACCTTCTCTGTCACTAGAAGAGGCATTTGTTCAAAGAATGACTACAGTATTACACGTGCTGTAATCAGCAAACACTGGCCAGAACAGCCCTGGGAGTAATTCCCACTGAAGATTTTGTTCTTTGTTAGCTTTACCAGTGAGCACTAGACATGAAGCAGACACTCCACTGACATTAAGGTAACTCGTAAGACCTATACAGCTTTCTCACTAAAAAAACTAGGCTCTGAAAAAAAAAAGACGTGTTCTCACCTACAGTTGTAACAATTCTTGTACCATTTTTCAGCATACCTGTCTTTGACCTTCTCCAACAGAAAGTTTGAAATTAGTGAAACTTTTAACAAGACAGGCAATTTTTTCCTGCTATCTACCACTGAGAGCAAATCTGGATGGAGTTCTTTAAATCTTTCTTAATTAATTTATATTAATTTGACAAAAATAATATTAATTTGTTCATATTACCTTATTCATGTGTTGTAAGACTTGAAACCACATATTTAGTTGCTTATTTGAGTCTTCTACCACAAACACCTCTCTAGAAGTCACCACAAATGTATGTACACCATTACAATCTAGGAAGTGGAAAAGGTGAAACAATTTTAGAAACTAAAGTTTATGTTATGATACTATTGGGTCTGTAGCTAAATTGTTCTTTAACCATTTTTTGCTCAGTCAGCTCAAGACCAAGTTTGCATTGGAGAGTGATCTTTATAATCTTATTATTTTACAAGACCTCTCAACCATGTTCATAACACTAAACATCACCAACCATGTTTTATTAAAGGCTGAAAAAATATTATATTTTATGCAATACTACTCAAGTCCAACAAACAGAAGATATAAAAATGGCTTAATTTGAAATAACCATTAAAAATCAACTCTGATGAACGGTTTACTCAAAACTTGAAACTGTCAGGATTGGAGAATGGCAGGGAAAGAAACTCAAATTGATCAGGAAAAATAAATTAAAAAGACTCTCTAAGTCACATTTCATCAGCTACAGATTATTCACTCCTAAAACAAACCACTTTGAACTCCCAGATAGCACCAAACTCCAATATTACAGCAGTGCTGTCTTCATAACACAAGAAACAATTCCTAGGATTTTGCAGCTTGTAAGGTGCAGGTCGAGAACATAAAGTGGTCTCTAATGCTCAAATATCCACCTTAAATTCCTTGTCTGTTGTTTGCTTGTTGGAGGAGTTCAGTAATCTCTAAGGGAACAACTTTAGTAAGGATCAAAAAGCTCAAGTAAAACATGGAAGTTTTCCATGCTCTTAATTGTACTTTGTCTCCTCTAAGGTGCAAATTGAACTTTATTATAAGATCATTAAAAGTCAGGAGAAAACAAGTTCTTAACTCTCTAGAGCTAATGGGTTAAAACAAAAGCTCAGCATTTATGGATTACTATAGAAGCAGCAGATAAATGCATTTAATGACACCTCTTTCCTTTGATAACTCCCAGTCAACAGTGACTAGCAATGGACAGCAGCTTTGCACTATATATGCCTGGATTTGTCATACCTAATTGCAGTGGGCTTCTCCTGTCATCTTGTAGGTGGGACCTAGAGAGGAGACCCAACATGGCATGACTAATGAAATTAAAAGGTGTCCAAACAGCCAAACCATTTGTCCTGGCCATTACACACACCAAGCTGATTTTCAATCAGTATTTTCCTGGCTTGCAGTTTTCTTCCTCTGCTTCACAGAGGCAGTGATAATGGCCAAGAGCACAACCCACGCAGCAGGAGAGTAGCACAGGTACTGCAGGTGGGAATGGAGGGCAAAAACTACTTCCTTTCTAAAGGATAAAGGTTTTTCAGGAGGTGTGTATGTGTGTGCACCATTTCTAAAAAAGCCTTTATCATAAAACTTTCATGGACTCGAGAACTCATGAAGAGCTACAGGTGCAGGTTGGAAAGCAAATGTCTTTAAAGTCAAGAAGCAGCTTGGTTTTCCTCTTTGCTGATCAGGAGAGCACAGTTTGCTATCCCAACACAGCCCCTAGTTATTTTGTCAATAGGAAGAGCATTACATTAAGGATGAATCTGATAGAAATAAATGATACAGCAGATCATGTCATCTTTAAGCTTTACTGCTAGGGAGGCTGAGTTTGTTTCCATACAGAGCTCCAATCACTCTTTCAGAGCATTAATTCCATTTCTCTGCTTTAGTCTTCTGTGTTAGAAACAAAACAATGCCACCCACCAAAACTTAGGCATTGGTCTCATTCTAGACCACAATGAAATGCTGTGGAAACACAATGCTAATGGGATGAAAATCAGCCAGCTTCTTTCATAATTTTGGAGGGAAAACAAAAAAATGCAGACAGAATTGCACTAAACTTTTTTAAGAGACACAAAATTCAAAAAATATGTTCATTCTAGCATTCCCAAAGGTCATCCTGATATGTCTTTTGTTTAAATACAAGTAATACTGGAGAAAGAGAGAGCAGAAAGGAAAGTGGACATACCATATGGATATATCTACAAGTGGCAACACTCCCAAACCTGCCATATAGATTTATTGCATCATCTGTGGCTCAGTCAAAATTCATTAGCTCCATATGACTGTATGTGAGTATGGGAGAGTGTGCGTGTGCATATTCACACATCTGCTTCCAATCCTTACACTCAGGAAATCCTACACAGTAGACACATGAAATGTCTTTACAACCTGTACCAAAGTGTGAAAGAGACACAAGGAATGTAAGAGAGGGAGAATTATTTTCTCCCAGAAGGAGGACTGAGCTGCAAAAATGAGTCACTACATACCAAGATTGTTTCATATTTCTGCTAAAGCGTCAGTAAAATTTTGGTTTAGGGACTGAAAGCAGTACGTTAGGATGAGGTATACAAAAAATAGGTGGGGATTTTTTGTAGGAATTTGCAACTCCTATCACACCAGCTTCTTGAGAAACAACTCGAAGCTCAGTTCTGTTAATCAAGTCTTCAGTGAAGACAAGTGTGACATGTGATGCTATGTTCCATTGCAAAAAGCAAGAAGATTCGATTTTCTATATTCAGCTATGACTATAATAAGCAAACAGAAGGTGTAAGGGAGTGGGAGAAGCCAAATACATAACTCAAAATCTTAAGACCTAGAATAGGCTCCAAAGGACTCTGCACTCTCTAGTCACTGAATCTTGTGCCATGTAATGGGCCAACTCTAGTTCAAGTGTCAGGTACTCCAAGGACCTAATGAAAACAGCAGTTCCCAGCTCCAATCCACCTGCCAGGGCTCTCTGCTCTACATGAAGCTCCACCAAAAGTACTAAGTCAATGTGATTCAAAGAATTGTTAAATGAACATGGCCAGAACAGTGCCTACAAGTGTTGCCTTTCACAGAAAGACTGCAAAAGAAATAACTACTTTGATCACAAGCAACCTGCAAGTCAGAGACAGTCTTTAACTTCAGTCCCAACCTTGGTGGCAGGGGCATCCTACCCATAGTTTTTACAAAAGAGTCTAGTTAGAAAAACTGAAAGAAAACCACTTTCATCTCTCTGTAAGTCATACAAAAGGGAGGACTCCTCCTTAACTTCAATTCTCCACACAATGGAATTTTGTAGTTAGTAAAATGTCAGAGAGCTGTCCTAGCTCTATATACATTTAACAAACTTTTGCATTTCTGCCCCAGTTCTGGTTTTGAAACAACACACATAGGTCTGAAGAAGAGTACAACATATGCAAGTGGTATTTTACACAGTCTTATCGGACCAAAAATAAGTTTTGAAAGGCAAATAGGATTCTACAAAATAGTAGCTTGTATCTATGGATATCCATGGGTCTCTTTGCTGGTTGTTTCTTATATGAACTGTGTATTTAGCATTGCCAAATCTTTTCACATTTGCAGTTCTTTTTGGAGAGCTTCTGTGCCAACTCAGTTTGAAGATTAACATCATAAACTACTTGGGAGGGAACTTTTAAATGAAACCAAGTAAGAAACAGTAGACATTTTCAAAGCTACTAAAATTCTACAGAACAATATTCATACAAACATCTCCTCAGTCATTCACTCTTGTGAAATAGCTTTAATTATTAAAATTTTACTGGCAGAACAACACTCCTCCTCTAGATGTTTTCCTGTCTCATGTAAGTCTTTTAGGACAGTAACTACAACAACTAAAAATAATCAGTGTATATTAAATTCTAGGAGTCTGGTGATTATTCTAGTTATTTGCCACTGTGAGTTTTTTTGTATTCTTCCAAACACTTTTCAATGTCATGCAGAGATACATTTTCATACAGAACACTTAAAATACTGAAGAAGAAACATAGTAAAGCTGCTGAAAACTGAATACTTCCTAGCATCCTCGTTACACACTGTTAGTAGTTTCAGACAGAAATAATGCCACCTAAAAACTGTTATCCTGATAATAAGAAGCTGTCACATTTTTCTATATCACAGTGTTTTGTTTAGCACCATTAAAAAATTCTTTGATCTTTATTTCCATTTATTCTTTGAAGATGCAAATCAATATTCCAAACAGGGAAGTGAAGAAAAAAATCTATACATTTGTATATATCTACTGTATTACAGGTATTTTAGAAGTGTGCAAATAGGAGTGATTTTATAGTAAGGAAAAGGAAGTGGGCAATTTTAACCTACCACTTGAAAAGTTCTCCCACAAAAAGAGGAGGGTCATTTTGCTTGACTACTCTAAATGGGATATTCTTGTCCAGGTCCTCTATCATAACACCATTCAACACAAAACAAAGTCTGTCTTTCCAAACCTGATACTTGTCAACCACAACTTAGGCCAAAATCACACTTTTATCAGCAGTGCCATTTTTCCTGTCCAATGTAATTTCCTGTCTCTCCCCTAAACCTGGGACCCTTCCTGCCAACACGTACTCTGACCTGTAGAGCTGAGGAAAACCAATATACCAGCATAAATTTACTGATGGCTTCTCATAGCAGTCATTAAAAGATGGAGTATCCAAGTACATAAGGCCTCCAAATTCTTTTTCAGAGGATTCAAACCATCGTGTTACAGCTGATCAGAAATGCTGGTAAGATACCAATGAGACAAAATTTATGGAAAGTCAAACATCATCACTACTCCAAATTAAAAACTTGTTTTAATTTATAGTCAGAGCCCAAATATAAATCTATCATTTACTGTTTGGCTACCATTTCCCCAGCACAAGATTGCACAGTGTACTGCAAGAGACCATTCATGGTAGGGCCATGAAGAGCAGCAGAGCATTTTTTAAAATTTTTTGAAAATTATTAAGTGAGACAGGTCCCTAAGTCCAAAGGTCTGAATTTCCAATGACTCCTTCCCTTAGAGTCTAGTGACTTTGTTGCAAAATTTGGAATATATAAAATTTTCTTGGGAAATTATGTTCTTTGATGTTAGATCTTTGTGTGCTTTCAGGTCTGATCAGCAGGAGGGAAGATTTAAACCTTGAAACAGAGAGTAGATAGCAAGCAAGCTCTAAGTGATGCCTAGGTGTTAGAAAAACAAATTACTTATTGGTAGAACTGCTTTATTATGGTTAAAGGCTTGATGTTTCCATGATTTCAGACCTAGGTGGAGGTTAACAAAGCCTGGGAGGAAGGATGCCCACAGATGATTGAGACAAAGGATTCACAGGCCACAAGGATATGTGGCAGAATTCCCAAGATAAGGAGGAAACCAATAAAGCCAACTCAGCAACTGTGCTGAAATCAGCTCTGACTTGGTAGAAGATAATTCTGGCAGGGGGAGATCATCACCACAGGCTTGTGACCACCAACCCAAGAAACTCACTGACTCAAAAGAAGAGAAATACTGAGCATGGGGACTAAATGTCATGAGAAGCAAGTAGCCAATGAACACTAACTCCTTTGTTGGCTAAAATGTATAAATAATAAAAAGTTTAATAAGAAGTTGGTGTGTTTGGTTTGTGGAATACCTGGGCTTGCACAACTCTGAAAGAAATAACCAATCTCTCTCTCAAGCATGTAATTATTGACTTGTTGCACACCAGGTAACAAATCTGATTTTTGTGGACAATACTTTGAAAAGCCACTCAAAATTTTCTCTTGAAGCACACACCTGCTTCTCAAATCAACCAGCCTCTACCTGCTGCTGGCTTACTGCTATGTTTTTGGTCACTGCAATGCAGAACAGAAGTCACTATGATCCATGTGAGGTAACTGGGAATGCCAGGACTGCCCTGCTTGGGCATGTGAGCTACATGTGAGCTGGATTGCCTGCTCAACACTCATCTGTACAGTGGGACTCGATGTCAAGAGCAAGGTTGCTAGGTAGAATCTGTTTTATAAATACAGCAGCCTTCAGCTTTAAAAAAATTAGACAGTTCAGCATCAACAGGGCTGTCCCAAAGCCCACCCAACCTTCATTTCATAATGCAAATGCGTTAACATCATGATTTGAAAAAAATACAGTAAAATTTGGTTGCTAGGAATACTTTTTAATTGATAAGCCATGTAAAGCTGAGAGGGAAAACTGCTCTTTTGAAATGAGTCTATTACAAATTTCTAAATTAATCAATGACAACACTTGTGTGAGATGGCTGGCACCTGTATTTCCTACAGCTATAACTTAGATGCACTCTTCCAATAAACTGCCAATACTGAACAGTAAACAAAAAATAAAATAATTCTTTTGTCAGTAAATCTCTGAGCAAGAGCTTTTATTTCCCCTTAGACTAAGTAAGAAGAGTTAGAAAGCAAATGGATCAGAGAATCAGCCCCAGAGAGAAAAACTGCACAGCAATGAAAGCTTTCAATGTCCCATAAGAAAGCAAGCCAGGAGAGTGCAGGGACATTTAAGTAACTGCAGCTTAAGAGTGCTTTTTCACATCACAGGCTCAACACAAATGCTCATTAAGAATCCCACTTAGCTCCAAAAACCTAATTTACAGCCAGACTTTTTGAATTTCTGAAGGATTTTTTTAGTTTTTTGTTAACAAATACTTTAGCATCTTGTTCTGCAAATAAGAAATGTTTGCTATCTCAGTCTTTCAGTACCATATGTGCACGATTTTGTTGTTCTTAGGATAGAATATTAAACCACTAGACAGGTCTATAGGAATAGGAGAGGATTTAAAAATGGAGAAAAAACTTGGGGGGGGTGCAGCATTCCATAGATCAAATGGTATCAAAGATATCATTGTGCAGCCATTTGTTCTCAGTTCTATTGCATGCCACAAGCTACAAGCAACATGATAGCAGTTTCTAAATTTGTCCAAAAAGAAGCAGCCATTTGGACATGTTGCAAAAGCTTAAGGATAGAGGACAGAAAAAAAAAAGCTCCAAACAATAGAGTTGAGACCTGAAGTATTTTGAAGACCTCCCTGGCAAAAGATAAACAATACCCTTTGCTACCAGATTAATTCCACAGCTAATTGAGACAGCTCAGCCCAGCAGCTGTAAGCAATGTCACAGGAGCACACCACTGGACTTGGCACAAGGCAGGACTACCTCAGCTGCCCTCTCTGGCACTGACAAAGTAGTTCAGTGAATATATATATATATATATATATATACACACATACCAACAAGCAACAGAGATTTGAGATACCCTTATTTTACCAACAGAAATTCAAAAACAAGGAAAGCTGAGTTTTTTCCAGTAAATTTAGGCAGACTGCTTCAGGAACATTATCCTTCTTCTTTACTATTCAGTGATGAAAATGAACTGCACACATCAACTGCATATAAGAATGCCCAGAAATGCCAAGAATTTCATAATTGCCCCTTAAAGGGGAGAAAATGAAAGCAGAAGAAGGGAAAAAATAGAAAGAAAGACAAAGCCACATGGAAACACAACTTTACAATGCCACATACAAATACAGATTCCAGAAGGGATGGGGAGGGGAGGGTGTTGATTAAGAAATCATAGATAAATACAAGACCAAACCCAAGAATTCCAAAATGTGCTGATCCTGTAGAGCATCTCTTGAGCCCATTACAGGAGCTGACTTCATTGTAAAATTTGGTTCCCTGAATATATATCACCTCTAAATGATTGATGTGCAGAAGAAAAGGATGGAGATATCTTTACCTTCCCTGAAAGAACACTGAATTGTTTTGTGAAGAAAAAGCTAGTTTTCAAACTGTGTTTTCCTTAAAAATCTGTATATGACAATTATCACCCTGCAGTCCTTGAAGTTCCAGGTCTGGATTTTATTTTTCCAACACAACTAAATTTTTCTCATCTTTGAACTAAACAGAAAAAGCCTGAGAGCCCACTTGTGGCCCCAGGAGCCCTGCACAGAGCTGTGCACCACAGCTGTGCTCTGAGGTGAACCTCAGGGCTAAAGAAACACCTGACAGCTCATTTGAGAGCAGCCACTTCTTTTAACCACACTGCCACTGCAGCACAGCCTTCACCTCATAGCTCTGAGAAAGGTAAGACTTAATTTAAACACAAAAACACTTAAAAAATACAAATTTATGTGGCCTTTCTTTGTGCTCATTGCCCCTGAGAAACCTAGAGGCTTGGTCAATAATCCTGTCTACAGGTTCCCTCTTTGATGCATTACAGCAGTGGAAACAAGCAAACCAAATAGCAGTTGCAATGGAATCAGGCATTAAATACACATTCTGCTATATTTTGGCCTATTACATCACCTATTACATTTCCAGATGACACTTTTTCAATGATAAAGGCCTGCCTGGAGGGTGTTGCAAGGCCTGCTTAGCATTTGAGTGGATCAGCCCACCTCTAGGATGGGTTTTGGCTGGGCTAGAAAGGTGCTGAAGAGAGCATGCCATCTCCACGGCATCAATTCTGATGGCAGTGTGGTCAGCACTTACAAACAGAGGGGAAGCACTGCAAGTCTCATGGTCAGGAAGGATGGCTGACACCAGGTCTTTTTTGAGGCTAGCAAACCATTTGGATGAGACAGAGGAGGAGGGAGAGAATCAGGATCTGAGTAGAGAGAGAGGAGGAGGAGGGAATTCCAGGAACAGTTGGACATGACAGGATATTTGGTTTCAGTGTATGTTTTAGAAAAGGAATGGCATGCTTGAAGGTGGCCACAGGCGTCACTCAAGCTGTGCTCTCAATATAGGTTTCCTCTTCCAGAGTATTCCCCATTGAGCTGCATCAGTGATACAGCTGGATGGGTCTTGTCACCAAACTGACAGGCCAGGCTCTGCACTGCAGGCTCTCAAAGGTCCCCATTTACTACAGAACACTTACTGGGCACCACAGCTGGCTAACAATACCCTGTCTCACCTCAGATATCCTAGTTCAAAAGGCATATTCCTGGGTCCATCTGGAGACAATACCATTTAGCTGTGTGCCTGCCCTAGAGGCAGATACTACACAGAATTCTGGAGAAGTACAGCTGTTCCTGTACATGATGCTACTGGTGCTGTTTGGACAATGTCAACCAGGTACAAGTGTTCCATGCTGATTATCTGGTTAGAGTCTGTGTACATACACCACGGGGTAACAGTTACCAAGAACTAAAGGACTCATCTGCTTAGCTGGGAACTAGGTCCTGTTTCCATTCTAATATGAGCTAAAATCTACAGAGCTAGAGACAAGGAAAAGGTGGGAAAGAGGGGTGATTCTCACACCAGAGAAAATTACCTCCCAGAGGAACCTTCCTAGTAGCGCTCTTAGGGGTCACAGTTGCAAGCCCCAAAAACCGACAGCGTGGAAGTAGGGAAATGCTGCCACAGGGGCTCAGAGGCTTGGGTGGAAGAGCTGCATGCAAAAGATATCCTTAGCCTCACTGAAGCATCAAGAGTCTTAAATGTGCTATGCAAAAACAGCACCTGGGGGCCTTATGAAAGCCAAGTTAGGTCAGAAATCTGAAAATGCCCCTGTCAGAAGATAAGCATGTTCCCAGGTTCAGCAATGATGAGGAGGATCTTTGCTACAGAGAGTTAAAAAAGAAAATCCAAACAGGCTATTTTCCAGGATGCCAGCCAAGTACAATGGAAAAGGATGCTGGCTGTGCTCAGACAGCCTCACCTCATAGCAAAGGCCATCTCTGAGGTCAGCCCTCAGAGAGACAGGTGGTCTTTTGGCTAGAGCTGAGGACCAGCCCACATCAGGTGACACAAGCTGCCACCAGCTGTGTGAAGCTGGTCACTGTCTTCATTCCTCTAACCTCAAGCCCTTAACTGCACGTAAGGGGGAGGGATGAAACGGGCAGGTGTCCTGCACCTACACATATTCAACACTGTGTACATGTCTAGATGGAATAAAACCCAGCTGAAGACTGACAATCAAAATCCTACTTCAGTCCCTGTGTGTCATCCTGACTCATAAATGCACGTGAACAGTTGTAAAATGAACTTCAACTCAGTTTGTCATAACATTGTTATGTTGAAATTCATTTTCCCCTGAAATAGAGATGGTGATCCTTCTCGTGCTGGCAGTCACAATAATCCCCATGGGAACTGAATTTACAGAACAAATTTAAACTTTAACACCACCTTGCCCAGTCAAAAATTAATATGCCAAGCAAATAGTTTACACAAAGCTCAGATATTCAGTTTATGTGAGACAGCAATCTAGGTTTTGACAAAGCCAATGAAGAAAATATCTATCTTTAGAATTTGCATTCACTGCCTTTACTTAAGCACTGGAAATAGAGCCCACCAAGTTCTTTAAGAGGTGGTAAGATATTACAAAGTTCTGAATCAATTTTGTTTATCCAAATCTATCACTAAGAGTTTCTTAGAAAAACTTTTTTTATGTGTATATGTCTGCTTGTTTATTTCCCCCCAATTTATATTTGTTTGCAGAATTTAGGATCTCAGTAGCATCTAATGAGTGAACTGAGTATCAATAAAACCCCATTTTTTTTACTCAAAATGCTTGATGTTATCCTAATACCACATTAAACCAAATCACAGCAGGACTTTTAAGAGTCATAAGACTCTTAGGCAAATGCTGTGAGACCCTATTCAGAGAAATTATGGGAAAAAAGGTATGAATGAGTCTGCAAAAAGATATCCTACTACCCAAAACTTCAACCCTCAAGTTTTAGAGTGACTAGATAAGCACTGGTAAATTGTCCTTCTCTTCCATAAGGCTTTCTGCAAGGGCACCCAAGAAAGCACCTGGGGAGTTAGCCAGCTGCCCACTGCTATCCTTTGCAGAATACACAGCCTGATTTTCAAGATGGTAAACTTATGGTGCTCACACGAAATTAAAGAATAAGAGCAACAAAAAAGCTCCAGATATGATTATCACACTTTTGCCAGCAGGATATAAGCACCTTCTTTACTTTATTTGAGGTTTTATCTAGAGACCTACAAGATAATGTCTGGATCAAATTAGTGCATCAGGCACACTCCAGCCTCAAAAATTCCCCTTTGGATTCATTCTAGCAGCTCCTCCCTTTACTTCACAGTCAGCTACTTTGGGAAAAAGGGTATATTTTCAGTTTTCCAGAAGCCACCTGGACCTACAGGATTTAACATCAAAAGGCATTTTTCTTGGTGCCTGCTTATCAAGTGTCTGCCATACAACTTTCCACATTCTCTTTGCCATCAACAGAAACCTGCACAAAGCTACCTTGTGCTAGAATCTCAAGTTTCTTCTCTTTTTCCACGAGAGACACTAGCTGCAAGCATTTTCCCAGGGTTCCAGCCAAAACTTTTATTCTGCTTACCTGTGTCCCCATTTGGGAGCCTATCCTCCATTTCTACCCACTGTCATAGTGCAAGTATTGTTCTGAGAGATGATTTCATGCCAACGCACCAAAAGAGACTTGTATGATGTAGACCCTGTGCTTCAAAGACAGACAGATCAGGTTTCCTTTCTGATCAACACTTATCTTGTAAAAATGGTAATAGAAGTCTTACAAATGGCATCCTAAAACTTAACTTAAATATATAGCTTTCTGATTCCCTGGAGCTTTTATATCAGATAAACCAGCTCATGTTACAGTGACAGCACAAAACCAGATGCAAGCTCTAAGCTTTTATCGTAACATTTAAAGGGTTACCGTGTCCTTTGCAAATAGACAAATTTCTTTAAAACCCAAAAGGTCTCCAAGGCATGGATGATTTCACCAAGATGAGCCAGAAATTTCCCTTCTACCTGAATGTGATATTATCACTTTGTTGTCCCTAGAGCCTTCCAAGCTACAGAGAAACATGACATCACTTGGACTGCATGGTTGGTGTGCCCATGTGCACATTTAAGATGCACTTTCTCTTTAAGTCTCCCAGTTTCATGAAGAATCGCCAGCTAGTGGGAGCTGAGCTTATTGACAGATAAGATATTTAATATCTAAAATAGATATTTTACAGCTGAAGGGTTGTATGAGACAGTGTTGCCCCTGCAACTGCATTGACCCTTCCGGGTTGTAACAGGACTCATACATGCTCAAAAATCCTATGGGGTCAAGAAAAGCAAAATACCCAACTATCCAATCCAGTTGTTTGGATTATTTTGTACCATACTCCTTTAGGGCTCCTTTATTTTGACAAATGCCCACTTTTTATGAACATTCAGCACATTAAGCTCAAAGCATTATTGTATTGTGGTTTATACCAGACATACCTCTTAGGCTCTAAGTCATCCTACTTCTATGACACCTAATTAGTTTATTGCTTAATTGGTATTAAGTCAAATTTATTATGGTTCCTAGTCAAATTTATTATGTACCTTTAATTATAGTGCAGTCCCCAATATTACAGATAAATTCATTAATTTCTCCTTTAACCACTATAAAAAAATATATGCATTTATTTATAAATGTACAAAACAGTCTTAGGCAGTTTTTACACCACTTAGCTTGATCAAAATAAGAAAATGAAATTTGTAGATTTTAAAATTTAAAAATAAAGATCCCTACTTTAAATGTGCCAAAGACAGACATTTTAGATGCAGGAGAGTTCCAAATGAATACTATTAAATTATAATAATGGACATTGTGGGTATTATATCAATTATTTCCATTTGACTTTTCATTTTAATTGCAAAAGTAACCTATGATGTTAGCAGATAAAAGATAAAGCAGATTTAGAAAAGCATAGCGATAGTAAGCAGATTCACTACCAGGACAAACTGGCAAAATAAGCTCCCACAGCCTTTGTGACAGAAAAAATTTGATCTAATAACCTTCACATGTTGAATTTCAGCCAGAAATTCAGACAATCTGAATACCAAGGAACAGATGACGCTACACAGTAGGACAGATGTTATGGGCTGGCCTCCCCAGCCCTCTCTCCTACCATGTCTTTTTAAAACTCCTAATGTATGAGCTACTAATTCATCATGATTTCTTACTTCCAAAAAGTGATCATAAGCATGCAAAATGTGAAATGTATAGAGCAAGCCAGAAAATCTGTGCTGGATAAGCTCTTTAATTGTCTTTATCCAGGGAGGTGAAGGCAGAAGATCTGCAATGCTAGTCAGAAAATTACAGCAGTTTATCATCTATGAGCAAGGGAAATAAGTCACTAGGACTGTATCCTGATAAAATAAAGAAGGGTTTCCTAGCAAGGGGCATTTCAGCCCCACTTCTTCCCTGTTAGAACAGCCCCAAGCCTTGGGATTCGACAGCACCCACCACACTGCTCCTTCATTTTGGTTGGTGCTTAGTTTAAAGCACACAGTCCAGTGAGGCAGGAGAGTGAAGGAAATGAGAAGACAGGAGAAAAGGAAACTGTCTGAGAATGATTAAGAATAAAGAATTGATATTAAACCAAGACAAATTTATTATGTTGCTTCTATCACAGAAGACTGAGATTGAATGCCTTAGGGACCAGCATTTCAGGCAAGGACAATGGTATTTCCTTGCCTGTATAATTTGTATGTAGGCAACAAAAGCAGGAAAGAATTGCAGAGGGTTGAAAAGATGATCTTATATTTCAGCCAGCTACATGCTTGATCTGAGATCCGAGTACTGTCCTGGCTTATGCCACATATGTCACCAATGCAATCGGTGATACCAAGATTCCATAGCTGATTACTGGGTACACAAGGCTCGTTTGCTATGAGAGCCATAGCTGTGCCTCTATAATGCTGCAGAATGCTAAGTACATGGCAGAGAATACAAGGTCTTAAGAGTCTCAAATTAGCATACAGTCTTGAATCAATTTCTCTGTACCGCAGTTCTGGTACTTAGAGTGAAGGCATGAAATAAGGTTCATGTTCATATAGAACTTTTTTTGCAAAGATACTTTAGTGATGAGCACCACAAAAGTCTGAGAAAATGATTCCATCCTCGGAATTTGGTTTGAACTGCAAACAAAGAACATGGCATAGGGCTGCATGTTGAACAGTGAGTAGAAAATGAAACACTGAATAGCTGTTCATTGAGAGCTGTGCTATTCATTCTGTGCACTAAAGAGATACTCAGGAGAAACACAGCAGTGACCACGTATTTAATATGCATGCCCATGAAGGGGAGCTGAGCTTGCAGAGACAACACTATTGTGTTATTTTAGCAGGCCTGACCTTGCAAATTTCATCACGCTCTCCAAGACTGAAGACAGAAACATATTACTGAGATAATTCTTATTTCACTTGCATTTAGCGTCTTCAGCAAAGTCAGGCTCTGAGATGCTGGGTGCCATATGAGTGGGATAAAAACCTGCCTGTTTTCCAAAGGAGAATACAGCACACCTCTTGATAATTTAACGTTTTTAAGTTTGTACATGTGAGTCAGTCTAACAAATGCTGCAAGCAAAGGTCAAGAGATGAAGTGCCAAAGGCAGTCAGACAAAGTATGATACAATGTATGATACAAGTTGAACAATGTTCAAATGGAAAGTAGTAGTAAGAAAACAATTTTAAAAGCCCAGTGGAAGAAGGTTTGTTGTGCTCTCCTGAAGCCAAACAGTTTGCCTGTGCTCTAGTGGGGAGGCTAAACCTCCAGCATTAGCCCAGAAATACCCTACATATACAGGAAACCATCATTTGTATTAGTATTCTCTTGTCTTCTTACAAGCTCTGCAGTTCATGAGGGTGTGAAGCTGGGTTTTCCAGTACTGTACAAAAGAAAGCTCTATTGGTATGGAAAGTAAGGTATTCTTGGAGGAATGCAGAGTCTTCCTCAGCTCTCTGCCAAATTATACCAACAGACTCCTGTGGTATTGGACGCTATCATAATGGATTTTTAAAAAAAATCGTGAATGTACTTAAAAATGCAAATAATTTTGTTTCCCATTTGGAAGATGAAATTTACTTCTGCTACCTTAACTTGTGTGCTGAAGCCACAACAAAAGATAGAAAACTGAGTAATGCCAAGTTACTCTTAGTGCATTAAATTTTTAATGTGAAATTATGTCTCCTGTAAAAATTTAGGTATATAATCCTCTGGTAACAAGAACTACCAAAAACCAGAAGGACTCACTCTATCTAAAGTTACAAAATTTACCCTAAAATCAGAGTGCTAGAAAACAAAACTAATTAGCATCTGGACTCACTAAGGAAATGAGACACCATCACCAAGGGTGAAAATATACAAAATATGGTCTTTCAAGACACACAATTATGAAATCTCCCAACCAGGAGCTAAACAACAAGATCATCTTGAGCTACAATCTTGACTCCAGTCTGGGCCATTTTCAAAGGCTATCAAATTCCAAGCAGTATTTGTAGTACAAGTATCACACAGTAATCTTTGTAGTCTGCTTTATAAAAATGAAAATGGAAGCCAGCTGATGGGCGTTTGGGCACTGATGGGCTTTGGCTTTGTAGGGCAGGGCTGGCAGTTTTTTACTTCAACTGCAAAAGCAACAAAGGCCCAGAAAGTTCTGTTCCACTCCCACCTCCAACAGGCTTAGCTGGACTGTCTCTTGGTCTGCAGTGTGTCCCTAAAGCTACCCTTGGGATAGAAAAGTACAACACAGTAGAAAGAGAAGGAATGGGATTTTAAATTATTTGGTCTTTGAGAGAAAGATGGATATATATTTATCAATTCTCTTATTTAAAAAATAAAATTTTATACTTTTTATACTATTTAACACTATTGTGTCCTTCCAAAGACAGAATTCTGTTGTGCCAATTCATACTCATGAACACACCTGCTTTTCCAAAGATTTTAAACTACAAATTGGGCTGGGATTCAAAATTAGTAGTGTCTTAAACCAAAGTCTAAAAATATAACACACATCAGCTGGACAGAGTGTTAGAAATTTATGTCCAGTTGAAAGGGACATCAGTCCTTTTGCCTTTTTGTTGAAGACTTTGTTCTTTTTAATAATTAAAACCACCTTTTTTTTTCCTTTCATGCCCATGAGTGCTCTCACCAGAATCACACCAAATTCATTCAATGCCCTCTGGTAGCAGGACAAATAGATGAGCCAAGGGAAAGGGTATAGATATGATAAAAATTAAGGGGTTATCACAATTATTTCTAGAATTACACCAAAAGTTATAGATACAATATGTGAGTAGGTGGCACTAGAGCTGAAATTGGATGCAAACCATGAGAGAGTAACACATAGGCTTAGCATTCTCTTCATTACTCAGTCAATCCTAGGCCAGCAGGAAACATATTAGTAAAGAAACAGATGTTCTGAGAGCATGCAACCCAGTCATAGTTCTTCCTTTTACCTGCTTAGCAGCAATAAAGAAGCCTGCAGAGGGAAACAGCTTCTCCATCCAGTCTGGACCAGTGCCAGGATAAACTAAGCTACAGATCCAAAAGAGAACTGATCCTCTATTTTAATTACAGGAGGATTGCTTTTACACATTAGCTTAAAACTGTAACTCTCAAAGCATAAGACAAGTTCCTATCAGGTGACTGCCAAGGAGCATCGAAAGAAATGGCCATTCAAGCACCAAGTATCCGCAAAAAACAAAGCACTCGCCTCTAGCTACACCCAGCCCAAGTGTGCTGGCCAAGAACCACTGCTGCCACCTCCTTGAGAGGTGAGGACATCAGGCTGAAAGGACACCACGTGTACCACCAGCACTGGCAGAAGGAGGTAGCACCAGTGTCATCATTGCAAGGACTCTCTTCCCAGGATCATGCTACCCCATGGGACCAAATCTGGAAACTACAGTAATCATCTTCAGAGAATGAACAATGCAAAAAATGCTGAGCGGCCTTCTTGTTGCTCATGGACTTCACTCAGTGTTCCAGGAACAGTTGTACACAGCATCCCAAGCCCACCCATAGTACCTGTGTCACCTCAGGAAAAAACAACTCTTACCAAAATCTGGCTTTTAAAGTTTTGGCTTGAAAATCTTGTGGGGAAGGGGAACAGGTGGAAAAATGAGGGTATTTATAGTAAATTTTTATTCTTTGCTCACAGGACAATTAAGCTGGAACTCCAAATATGAAGAAAGTAGGGCAAATTAAAATATTTAAGCACTGTGGAATTACTGGTTTAATGGTCTGCCAAATGATGGCATGCTCCCAGCATAGAATTCTGGCTGCAGAAAGCCCTTAATCCCAATGAATAACTAACTGGCAATAATGTCAGCAAAACAGCTGTTAGGATGAACTGCTGTTCGAGTTGACTAGAGGAACAACTGCCTAGAGCTGGAAAGCAATATGTTCAGCCCAACCTCAAAGCAAAACCAGGAGCTCACTCACTCAGGGCAACTCACTCTAGTCAGAATTGCTATCAAATATTTCCGGTAGAAAGAGCTACATCTTGCCTGCAACGTGATCAGGGCCTGAGATCCCCACTCCAAACAGGACTTTGTGGGGAAATGGAGATTTTACAGTGGATTAGACATGCCTGATCTAGCTTATATTCTCTGAAGTGCATGTTACAGGGTGTGTTCTCTTGAAGCTCTTTATCCAGACGCTATTAATTCTCATTTCTTCCCATCTCTTAACTAAATTTCTTTATTTCTGTGCAATTTTAGAAGAAAAACCTTGAAGTTATATGCACCAGGAGATGAAGATACAAGGGCCATGGATGACCAGCTGCACATCAATTACTCAAGAAAGCTCACAATAACCATTATCTTATATAAAGAAATTTTAAGCCCTTAAGGCACACAGGAGGCAGAGAACTGGCAGAATCCATGTGACAAATGCATCAAGTGAGTGCCTTTTGCCACCCATATTTCTGTGCATTAATAGATGGATTATTGGGAAGTCATTCACAGACGAAAAAAATCCCCCAACACTGCCCACACAAGAAGCAAGTAAAATGGTCCAAAGCCCTTGAGTCAAAAGCCACATTTTAAGTTAGATGGGCTGTTGATGAGCCAAAAAAGAAAAAGGCATTTTGCTTTACTAGTAATTCTTGTAATTCTCCTAAATTGTATTAGTTCAAATATTTTGTCACTGCAATGGGAGTGAAAGAGCAATAGTTACCCCAGTCCAGAAATTCCCAAACGTGCTCTTTCCTTCCAACAGCCTCATTAGACTTCTGGCAGGAAGAAATCATGGCTCTGAGGAGTAGGACAAGTGCACAGGTCAACACATGTGGCTTTCAGCTCAGTCTTTCACAAGATATTTTCATGGCAACCCATAAATGCAATTGGTTGTGGAAGACTTGTCAGACAGCAGCTCTGTTGTCTCATGCCATTGTCCTAAGGAATTCTCCTGTGATACACCTCTGGACAACAAAGGACACAAATGTGCACATTTGAAGTGACCTTCTGCCCTTGCCAGCAGCTTTCTACACTGTAGAAGAGCCATTTTTCTAACTTGCTTTTTGTTGAAGAAATAAAAGCTTATTCTCAACAGAGAAGCAGCAGGAGTTTTTGACATGTGGAAGCATCTCAACTTTGTTGACTCTATCACATCTGCTTACCAACCATTTACAGCTTTCATGCTGCTGCAGTTCTAAGTTTAAAGCACTCTCCCTCCTCACCAAACATAAAAAACAGGAGCTTATGTTCTGATCTCTTCATGTGTTTTTGTGTATGAAATGCTTATGTTTTCCCTCTCAATCCTACAAGAAAACCTTGACCTGATTGAAGTTGCATGCACTGAGAGATGTTCACTGCTCACAGTTAATACTGACAGTCCTTTCTCCATGAGCACTTTTTCCAACAGCACCTATTTCCTGGGTGTACTGGAGACCAGGTCAAGCCACGGGAAATCACTGCTTTGATGCTTCATGTCAGAGCTCCTCGTCCTGTGCAAAGCCTGCCCCGGCTGCTACTTGTGAAAATCAGCACCTTCCAGTCACACAGCCCTGCACCCCAAGCATGCAGTGATGGCATGCTCCCCTTTCTCTACACAGAGACCCCCCTCATGGTCCTCCTCCTCTTGGGAGATGCCAAGAGACAGGAAAAAGGCAGAAAACAAAGGCTTTCAACACAGTTTGAGATTGCACCACTTCCAGCAAGTCTGCTCTGGCTTTGATCTATTGATTTGAAGGCCCTTAATGTGGGAAGCTGAAATGCATGTTTCTTCCACACTATTTATTTAAAAAAAAAAAGAAAATAGAAAAAGAAAAAAAGAAAACTGACAAATATTGAGGGTAGATGTAAAAACCACAAATATCAGATCTGCCTATAACCAAAATATGCACTCAAGAGTTTTGGTTGAAATCCAAAAAATAAAAAGTGCAGAATCAAAGCTATTATTCAGCAGTGCAACAGCAGAGACACTAGAGAACTACACTGAATGGAAAATATTGGACCAAATCCTGCAAGCACTGGTAGACACGTCTTTTATTACATATTTTTATTATATCTGGAATGTCACCCAGAGCTACCCCTGTGAATTTTCATTTAATTGTCCCATAGCTATCTAAAACAGTTTTGCTTACTTTCTCCTCTGAAGCTAATAACACGAAGCAAAATGAGTGAAAGGAATAAAGTTACAAAGCATTTATTACTAGGATGCATTTTTAAATAAAAATAGGGATCTTTTCCTGTTTAGGGTACTCCAAGAAGGTTCTCCCACCAATTGCAGTGCATCCTTCATAAACTGCATATCATTCACAGATCTGTTATGATGATTATGGTTGGAGGGCATGCATAGCAAGTGAACATCTGCAAATCTAACTGAGGATTGCTTCCTGGGAGAAAATAATTATTGAAAGATAAACAAGGGAGGTAAAATTACTGCAACTTCACCAGCTTTATTTTTAACACCCTGTGCTCCATCTGTGTCTCCTCACAGGACGTATCTCACCCTTCTCAGTGCTGTGCCACTCTGAGAGTCTCTGGATGTCAGGAGCCTCAGTGCAACAGGTGCCTCTGCTGGAAGCACCAGTCAGCCAAGAAGAGCCACCACCTCCACTCTGAGCAGTGGCCATGCACCTGGGCTGTCCTCAGAGCTCGGCGCAGCCCTGCCCGCAGCCCGTAGTGCCAGCAGGCAGAAGTTCCTGCCTCGGCAGAAAGCGCCCTTCAGCCCAGCACCCTCAGCAGAGCAGTGACATGGGCAGAGTGGCTCTAGTCTGAGGGAAGGAGAAAACAAGGTCCCAGAAAGACTGACGTTCCGCATGTTGATAATTAAAGTGTTTTTGCTTCCCTTTGGAAGAGGCAAGATGTTCCTAATAAAGGATCATTAAACTTCGTTGATTTTTGGTTTTTAACATGTTATTCCAAAACTAAATGCCCCCATGTTGAAATAAAAGTTGGTTTGGGACAAGGTAGGATATTAGGCTAAGGTTTTATATAATTTCGCTTAATTCAGGCAAGATTCACCTATGTGACTCATTGATTTTGACACCTTATTTTCCCTGCAAGCATATTTTTTCTGGAAAACAAATTATTTTCTTGACTATCTTTAATTGATCCAAACACTATCAGAAGATGGACACTGCACATGATTATTTCTAAATCTGTAGCTTCCTTTTCCCAAACCACCACTTTAAAAAAACAACTCATCAGAATCAGGAAAACAGAAAAAAAAAATACTTACATTCCCTTTTTTATTTTTCTGTTTAGACTACATAGTTACATTTATGCCTCTGGTCTGAAAAAATTTCCAGAGTTGTTTTTGTTGCAGCAATATATGTGAGTTAGCCCACTGAAATGAATCACAACAATTGCACAGAAACAAAGCCAAGAGATTCACGGCTGAACATCCTGGCACACTGGGCATCCCTGCCTGCACCAGCCTGACAGAGACAAGGCATCCACTTCTGCCTCTTCTCATCCCTCCCGCTTTCCCAAACAGCCATAAAATGCTCACTGACAAGTAGCAGACTTCAGCTAACATACCATGACTAAACTGGAAAAAAAAGAAATTGGATAATACAAGTAAAATTTTCATCAAAGGCATGAAGTTAATATTCAAAACTAGGAATTCAGGGAAAAATATGGGGAAGAAGACTTCAATGTTTTTCCTCAGGCATGGAATCTTTCCTTCTCTGACAGCAGACTTAAAAAAAAATATCTCTTTAGAATTTTCTAGATTAATAAAGTAGACATTTGGCCAAAAGATTTTCAGTATTTGTTGGAAGTAGAATTGAAAGGGAGTGTCCAATACACCAATATCAGATATAAAATTTGCACAAGAAATTAAATCATTATGAGTTTCATAGTTGCCTTGAATATATTTATGTGCAGGTGAAGACTGAAGTAAGAGGTTTGGATTTGGGAGTTATATTTGTTTCAAGACTCACAGCAAGATCTCTAACCTCCACCAGAGCCACAACCTGCTGTGATACAACAGCATAACTTTGCACATTTCATGGAGAACAGTGCTGGAAAAGCCCCACAAAGAGATTTTTAACCTCAACCTCCTGTCCTCTGTAGCCATGCAGGCATTCTGCTCCCACTTGAAATCCATTATTTACAGGCATCAGCCTTTGCTTTTGCAAAAGCAAGGTTGTGTTTCTCAAGACAGAGCAACAGTTAAAACTCTTTGTGCCAGTCTGTGACCTGAATGCTCAACTACAAATTACTTTGAGTTTCTTGGCCTTCAGGCTTTAGTGGGAAGATCATTCAGAGCTTTTTCCTGCCACTCTGGAAGTACAAATGTCTCAAACTGGAAGACCATACTTTTCTTCATCCTCAGTTCACAACTCTTCCTTCCAAAAGTCATGTCAAAGAATTCAGATGATGCAGTGCTATCAAGCATTATCAATAGCTTTCATAAAGCCCTTGATATGCATTTTTGTTGAATGTATGTATCAGAGCTAAAATAAATTTTTGGAACCCTTATGTATTAATCTTTCCACAGATTTTGCTTCCTCATTGTTGGTGCGAAAAACCTGAAACACAGCAATGTATCTCTGAGGAACTGCAGGTAACAGCTTAATTTATTTTTTAAATGATACTGTAATCTACCCAGACATTTGATTGCTCCCGATTGCATCACTCTATGGAGATCAACCAACACCAAGAGGAATGGAAACCAGAGGAAATGTATTTACAGTATCAAGATCAGGTCTCCTTGGTTTTGTGCATTACGTAGAGTATGTGCAGCCACTTCCCATACAGCTTGGAGGTAACTGAAGGGTTGGGATTCATCTGAAGACAGTGGAAAAGACATGGAGGTAGAGAGAATTGGGTGTTGGAACAGCATAAGGAAAAAACCATCAGAGAGAACTTTTCCTTTGGCGTTCTTCCTGGAACTCACAGTGGGGTCACAGATTGCAAAAATCCCTGTCTTATTTCCATCATGAACCAGGGATGATGCAGAACACCACTCTGTGAAGGAGCAATTAATGAAGAGCATTTCTCTCTTACCAAACTCATTCATCCATTCAAAGCAGAATTAAAGAATTGCTTCCCCTGCCTCCACCATGCTGCTCCTTAGCCTGTGAAGTGCTCTGTGAATCACTGGCAATGATGCCAAAGCCAAGAAGCCACAGCTATATTATTTTTCAGAATCTTAGCTTGTCAAAGTTGATTTCAAAATCAAGCTGTCTTTGGTACTAGGCATGTGACCTCTGAACAGCCAAAACCAGCAAAATAGGGTTTCTCTTCAAAGGAGCAAATGAAGAGGATTTTCTTCTTTCCTCTTCAAACAAGAATTCACTAGACTACTTTAAGTCAATTTTGACATCAGATGCAAGCTCTATTATTAACTCTGTTATTAAGCTAGACATTTTTCAAGGGTAAGCATTGCTAGCAATAATCATCATTTATGCATACAATTAAAGAAAACCCCCAGTCAGCAGTAGCAAGTTACACTGGAACTGAGCAAAGCTACTATCAAGGTAAAGGATTCCTATAAACAACTAATACCACAAACAAAAAGCCTCTTAAGGATTTAGCATCTAAATTCTCAAGAATTAAGCTTGCATGTCATCTTCTCAAGATCTGGAAAGGAAGGGAAATTTAAATTCCTTAATGGTCAATTATAACAGTGCACAGTGAATTAAATAACCAAAAAAAATTAAAAATTAAAAATTCAACCAAGCCAAGGAAACTGGTCATTTTTACAGTTTCCTATAGTAAAACAGGTTTAGCAAAAAATAGTTAGATTACAAGCCAAACATATTTTACCCTGCCTTGATGAGTTTCTACAAAGAGAACTCAGTAGCATACCCTGAAGATGACTGCCATAAGTCATAGCAGTATTGTTTTTGTATAAAGAAGGATCTTGCTTATATAAACAGGCTCTTCACTACAATAACACAAGTGGTCTATAAAGTAGCACTAAAAATAAAATTAAGTGATGCTTATTCACCCACTGTCAAGGAGTTATAGATGCACAGAATAATGAGGATGGTAGAGACCTCAGAAGGCCTCTAGTCCAACCTCCTTCTATGTGCAAGGGCAGCTCTTGCATCTGACCACGCCATTCCCAGCTTTGTCCAGACAGGAACGAAACATTCCAGGGGTGGTGTTCTCCCAGCATCTCTGATCAACCTGCACCCATGTTCAGCTGGCTCATGGTGAAGAAACTTCTCCCTATATCAAGCCATAATATTTCCTGTTTTAATTTACGACAATTGTCTCATTTTCCTGTCACACCTCTGTGAAGTGCCTGAATCTATCTTCTTAAAAACCTGCTCACAGTTTTTTGTGATGCTGCTGCCATTTCCACACAAAGTCACCTCTCCTGAAGAAGACCAGCTCCATCACGCTCTCTCTCATGGCAAGTATCCCAGCCCAGTTCAGCCTGGGGGCTCCCTGCTCCATTTCCTCCAGCTTATCAATGTCCTTCCCACACTCTGGGCTCCAAAACAGGGTGCAGTATTCCAAGAAGGGCCTAGCAGGTGCCAAATAGGAGCAAACAATCACTTCCATCACTACCAGCTCCGGAAGATCATGAAGGGGTAGGCTTTTCTGCTGCCAGAACAACACAGGCTTGTTCCTAACCTGTCTTCCCACAGTTTCCCTGGTCCTTTCCATCAGAGCTGCTGTCCCAGCAGGCAGTCCCCACCCTGTCCCAGGTACAGCAAGTACATCTATGCTGTTTATAAAATGCAAGGCAGTAATGAGCATGGATTTCTTCATTTTAAGCTGTGGAACATTACTGTTCTGTGTCCATTCTGACAAGGCTGTCTCAAGGACACAGGCTACAAGCCCTGTCACCCATCTCAGTGATTAACATAGCTGGGAGAAGTTTCAGCAGTCAATTTTAATGTCATGTTCTTGGTGTCATAGTATTTGTTGTACTCATTGTGATCTAAGGGCCTGAGTGAGGCAAGTCTTCCTTCTTCAAGTGATAATATTGGAATGGAGAAGGAGAAGGAGAAGGAGAAGGAGAAGGAGAAGGAGAAGGAGAAGGAGAAGGAGAAGGAGAAGGAGAAGGAGAAGGAGAAGGAGAAGGAGAAGGAGAAGGAGAAGGAGAAGGAGAAGGAGAAGGAGAAGGAGAAGGAGAAGGAGAAGGAGAAGGAGAAGGAGAAGGAGAAGGAGAAGGAGAAGGAGAAGGAGAAGGAGAAGGAGAAGGAGAAGGAGAAGGAGAAGGAGGAGAGAAAGCTTAGATCTTCATGGCATGCATGCCAAAATGTTCATACCTTCCCCCATGCAGCTGTCCTTTTAAGTGACACTTTCAGTCCATAAATGGCTTTTTCCATTCAAAAATTTTTCTTCTTGGAATGTTTGCAGAAAACGAATGCACAGAATTTTTCACATATGGATGGAAAGCTCCCAGACTGCTGGATTTTCCAAACAAAAGATAATGCAGTTTTTATAACCTGATAAATCAAAACATTTTAGAAGCTAGAAAATTCTGCTGAATCAACCTACTATTTAAACTCCATACATGGAAAAGACTTCACCTTCTTTTCTGGAGGACCAAAATTTGCCTTAAAAGAAAAACAATTTTACAAATGTAGTTACTAGCAGAACAAGCACAGTGATACTACATACCTGTGCTAGCAGGTCTCCACCACCAACTGCATAACAGCACCCCAGACTGGTGTTATGGTCAGATTTTTTACCTATTTTAAAATTTCAATACTGAAAGTAGAAATTAATTCAGGTTTGAGACAATTAACAGTTCAGTCCTGCATTTCCTGACATTATCCCTTCATCAAGAGTATTGTTGTTCTGATTATTTTCACCCCTGTGCCAAGCGCTACTTGTAACATGGCTTAAACAGATCTCATGACAAGGGAACTGGGTTTACATATACAGCACAGGAGGTCAGCTGCCAGGCAACTGGAGTGGAAAAAATTTCTAGAAGGTGGTTGTCTGACAGGGTCAGAGAGTTTGGGTGGGTTCCTCCACCACCATTAAATCAATTTAGCTCTCATTCTACCAAATGACTAACTGAGCCAGAATGAAGAGCATCCCATCTGTCCTGCCTGCAGTCTCTAAACGCTGCCCAGGAGGAGATGCAGAGATAGCAGTGAAGAATTCCTCTCCAAGTCCAGTCACTGTAATCACAGTAAAGTTATCCTGCATTCACATACATCTAGGGCCATATATCAGCCACAAACCTTCTGACTCTTCATGGTTATCTTACAAACACTGCAGGAATGATTCTTCTCTCCTGTACTACAGCGTGTCCACATATCAGGCAAACTTGTCTAACACATTTGCATAAGCTTCTTCTAGTCTGAGAATACACTTGCTCACTTTAACAAATTTATTCCCGATACATTACATAAAGTGTATAGGTAAGACACTCTTGCAGCAGAAGAAAAAGAGATAAAAAGAAAGACTGAGAAATTTGATCTGCAAACACTGCTTGGATGCTCATTCAACTACTGTTCTACAATATTTGATTAATAAAGTCACTCAGTTTTAGAGCTTCGTGCAACATTCTACACTTAAGTGGTTGTATTGAAATATTCTCGTAAAGCAGTTAAACTGAATTCTCTGGAAATGCTTGCTAGAGAAGACGTCAGTTGGATTTAATGTGTTCCTATCCAAATAATGGCATGACCATAGTGGCACCCAAAAGTCCCAGTTTGACTATAGGCACCACCATTCTAGGAACTGTCTCAATGTTCAAAGGAACTGGAGTCCATATTCAAGGATTTTAGAATCAGCTTCACAGAAGAGCAGATGTCTACACATTTGGAAACAGAAATTCCTGCAGGTCACTCGTATACTCAGTGAATAAGTCAGCTTCCCCAATACATTTCACCAAAAGAGCTTTATCTCTGGTGTTCCTCAAAGATCATGCTGCATTCCAAAGATCATACAAACAAACTCGTGTATTGGTCATGTTCCAGGCCACCGCTGCAGATACTCCAAACAAGCCTTTCACCATCAGGAAAGACTTGCTCAATGAACTACCTTCAACTCCTTTTAAGTTACATTTTTGCAGTGGGAACCTCTTCTCTCTGGCTGAGAGAGACACCCTATAGAAACCTTGTTTCTAGACTGCTGCCTCAAGCAAATCACATGGAGTCTGTTTGCCCGAGTCTCTTCCCTGAGTTGGTGTCTCTCATAGTCTTCCATGGAGAAGGTAGTGCAGGAGTGGCCAACCTGTTCTGCTGTATGTTGTGACACGTCCAGAGCCACTAGGGAATGCACATAGTCCTACAGCTTCTACCAGAAGCAGCACCACAGTTACCAACTTAAAACACCACCTTAAATACACACATCTAAAAGGTGATTTACTAGAAGGCAAAAAGAAGCCACAAAACACCCAAAAAACTTCTCTGGCTGGCAAATTTCTCCATAACACAAGAATTCTCATGGGGAATGTGTATAGGAAAAAGGCAGCAGATTATTAGAGGTTGATGGGGTTTAGCTTGCACACATCTAGAGGGAATGATAAAGTCAGGCACTGGTCATAAAGGACAGAAAAACACAACCTGTTTATTATTGCCATACAACTATAAATGAAGTATTCTTATCAGCTGGCAGAGTTTCTAAGGAATACAAATCTATGGAAAAGCCATCTCTAATTGAACCAAGTCTCAGCAATGAGGAGAGAGCATATTAATGAGGCAAGGTTAGGAGGCACGATGAGGAGATAACAACACCCTTAGGAGTTACACCGGTATTAAATGTGATTTTATTACCGTATTTTTCTCCTATGAGTCTTTACAGCAAGAATAACTCTGTTTATACAGATGTTCTTTCAACCACCAGCTATTCCAGATTAAACACACATATGGAGAACTTTGATATTTTAAGATTACAGGCCATCAGATTAAATTAGATTTGTTATTTTGCTGCAATATGCCACTAGGCTTTACAAGGTTGATATACTCTTTCAGTGAAACTGAGATGCGTTAATTGAAATGAGATACCACACCTTTAATAATGCAGACTGATGTAGCTCTCTCACAGGGTTTTTCATTCAGTGTCTTTATTTTAATTCCTCTGAGTGCTACTAATAAGGTGCATTTTATCATTAAGAGGGCATTCTTCACTTAAGTAGTACATGCCAAGCTAAACTAAAATAATGGACTAGTTTGCTGTTACAAGAGGGATGCACAGTTGCTATTTATGAAAAATTAAGAAAGTCTGAACTCTGGTCTCCTACCCAAAGAGACTCATGATCAAAACTCCACAGAATTCCAAAATCCCACCTTCTGCAACACAGAGACCAAATCTATTACCACTTGAAATACTCTCTTACAAAACACAGATTGTTAAAAATACAAGCAGCTCGGCAGTAAGTCAGAGCTCTGGCCTTTTTCCCTGCTCAGGTGAACACCTCAGTGCTACTGGGTCAGAGCTCCAGGGAGAGGCAAAAGGATTCATACAAGAATCCACCAAACTTCAGTGTAATTTGGAAACCACCCTACACTGCAGCATCCAGATTAAAGTAATGCTGGCAGAGAAAAAGGAAGGCACCCAGAAGACCATCTCTGGTGAGAGGTGACAGACCCAAGGAGTAAAGACAAGTCCCCTAAGACTTCTCAAGCAGTGGAATGGAAGTTCCTTGATCCTTGCAGATCTAAACATTCATCACCTAATGTCTTGGCTGCCCGTCCACAAGAAGAGGAAAAGCCTCCCTTTCCAGTTCCACCACAGGAGAAATGTGCTGCAGACCAGAGGGTGGATTTCTGCAGCCCTACAACAATAGTGACAGCACTCACACGAGGGTTTAAACTGGATGAGAATCGAACAAGCAAGTCACACAAATTAACTGCTAGAAATAAAAATGCACAGTAAGCTGAGAGAGTTTTCAATCTGTCCATTTCTACTTTAATTTCCTTGTATGGCACTATTTTACAGCCTAAGACAGGTTTTAAGTTGTTTTACACTGTCTCACTAGCCTGTCTGCTCTGTACTACAGGTTCAATAGCTCTCCTTGCAATCATAATTTCTTTTATTTTCATTTGAGAGAGATGAAATTTTAAATGGTCAGAAGGGAGTTGGAAGCCACAACACACTGGACATTTGATAACATCTCTAGGCCAGAGAATAAACTTGTGAAAGACAAGTACAGAGCCAGCTGAAGCAGATGGACTTAGTAGCCAGACACAGCATGACCCTTATTTCTGCTTTTCATGCAAATTGATAGGGCTTGGCACACTGGAAGTGTTTATCACTTCCTATTTTTTATTTTATTTCTTTTTAAGACATTGCTTTTCAATGACTTTGTACTAGCATATCAAGTTCTGCATCATTCAGTCAGTTCAAATCATCCGGATTTAGAAGCGAGAATGCTGACCAGATTTTTGGAAGAGGTAATAACTCTCATGCTCCAGAGCTTAAACCAAACTGGGATTAAAAGGAAATACAATGTGTTAGGCAAATTAAGCCACATTTGCTTCACTGGCAGCTTCTTCCTTCTTTCTCTTAGTGGGAGCATCAACTTTGGGCATGGCTGGAAAGGCAGATGCTTCCCTCTCACACCACAGCCGTGGCAATGCTCCAGGCTCCTGACACATTCCCCTCAGGCAAGGGGAGGGTTGCAAAATTAACAGTACATTACAGTTCTGTTGTTCATGCATCAAGCAGATGATGCTTTAAAAAGCGGAGGAAGCACAAGAAGTTATTGACAGCTTCCCCTGCACACATGGAACTCTTGGGCTTGCATTGAGGACAAAGTACTTAAAGAGCCCTCCTGCTCTGCTCACCAGGGCCTGCGTGGCACAAGAGACACACATGAGACCTCCTGCCACAGTGAACTGTGGAGTAAAATGATCAAGAGAGAAGTTTCTGCCTGAGCCACAAGGTTCTGTTCTAATACTGGAAGACTTATAGTCCCTTAATTAGTATTGTGCCTGGAGTGGCTGATGACAGCTTTGTTATCTACAGAGAACTGCTTCACCATTGAGTTCTTGACCTCATTGGCAGTCAGTAGGACTCATGGTCACAAGGTATTTTTATGCCATATGTATGATGGAGTCACGTGCCTCTTTGCTTTGGTCCTCTGTCATAAAGAAGGCTATACAGAAACTGCTGTATTCTTTTCCCAAGGCAAATGGTGTTTATGTGCACTTCACTTTTCCAAGCTGCATGGTCACCTTTCCTTGGCACAAAAACCCTCCTTTTCACATTCATCGTGGTTCCTCTGCCTCTGGTCCTACACCAGCCAGATTCGTGTCATGTCAGGGCCAATTCCCTGAAGACTGACACAGCATTACTTTTCCAATTGACACTGGAGTAAAACACCACAGTCTGAAATTCCCAGGGCTTCAACTTAAAGAATCTTAAAGTCACAACGATTTTTACAACCTTTTGCCTGGTCACTTTCAGAAAAGAGAATCCACTGAGGCTTTCTAAAAGCTGCAGATTAAATTCAAAGCCCACAGCTGAAGGGAGCAGCTACCCCGGTATCTGGATTTATGCCACCTTCACGCATGTTCTGTACCGGAAATCAGATGGAGAGCTATTTTAAGCGTCTCTATTGGCACATGCCAAAATATTTAACTATTAAATTTATCCCGCCACCTGCCCATCTTTCCGTTTTACGGCGCGAGCAAGCAGCAAGCACATCTATTTTATCTGCCCTGCTTGAACAGCCAGACTAAATACCTCTCCTTGGTCGGCTGAGGGACGGGAACAGGGGCAGCAGGGCTGTCCCCGGCCTGGCAGCGGTGTTGGCCCGCCCCTCCGCGCACTGCGGAGCGCTACCTGCGCGGCGGCCAGGCCGGCCGGGGCCGCGGGGAGCGGCGGGGCGCGGGGCCGGAGCTTTCCCGGCGGGGCGGGGGCCCCGGGCCGCCCCCCGCAGCCCCGCGGGGACGGGGCAGCGGCCGCTCCGTAGCTCCGCGCACCTGCCCCGCTCATGTTTACGGCCGTCCCGTTCATCCCAGCGCCGGGGGCGGGGAGGGGAAATGCGATTAGCAGATTAAGTTTGGAAGAGACGGAAGGGGGGCGGGGGCCCATCCAAAGGCGCGCACCCTGCGCGGGGGCTGAGTGGGGGCTCGGTCAGCCCCGGCTGCTTTCCCCGCAGCGATGAAAGCTGAGGAGAGCGGCGGGGAGGCCGGGACGGAGATCAGCGCGGAATCAAACGCCTACAGTCCCCGGGGGGGACAGCGACAGGGGGGCGGGGGAGGGAAAGGACACCGGGGTTGCTCCCGGGGCGTCCCCGATGGGTCAGGAGCCCGCACCCCTGCCATCCCGCGGGCTTACCTCGATCCACTTCTGAGCCTCGGTGAAGGCCAGCTCAGGCTGGGGGGGCTCGGGAGGAGGCTGAACCTCTCCCAGCTCCAGCCCAGGACTGGCCATCTGCAGGGCCCCGGCGCGCCGCGGCTGCGGCGGGGAAGAAGCCAGGCACCGAGTCGCCAGCCCGGGGTGAACCGCGGCCGCAGCGAGGGGAAGCCGGAGGCCGCTGCCTGTCTCTCCCTGCCTCTCCCTGCCTCTCACTGCTCGCAGCCGCCGGGGCGGGAGCCGGGGGCGGCGGCGCTCCGCAGCCCGGCTGGCTGCAGCTCGCCTGCGGTAACCTCTCTCCGCCGGTGCCCCGTCCGTCCGCCCGCCCGCCCGCCCTGCCGGCTCGGTCCTCCCTCGCCTGCCGCCCCGCCCGCCCCGCCGGCGGAGCGGAGCTGCGCTGCGCTGTCCTGAGCTGCCAGCTAAAAATAAAACAGACGGGCGAAGCCGCTTTGCCTTCAGCCCATGCAAATGCCCGCGCCGCCGCCTCCCCGCCGCGAGCATCGCATCGCGGGCGGCGCTGCGACCGGGGGAGGGTGGGCGGGGGACGCGGGACCCCGCGTGGGGACGGGGACGGTGATGCCAAGGCACTCCCCGCTTGGGGAAGAGCCGCTCCCCTCAGCCCGCTGCTCCCGGGGGAGGGGAGGCTCTATGGCGAGGCAGTGCACCCCCTGCTTTGGGGGGCAGCCGGTCCCCCACCCTCGGCTCTCGGAGGGCACCGAGCCGCGCACGGTGAATTCCTGTTTGCGGCTGCTGCCTTAAACACCTCATTAACCGCTGCTGCTAAGCGGAGCGCCCCAGCATCTCCATCCCCGCGGCGGGAAAGGGCGCTGCTCCTCGCCAGTCCCTCACACACCTGCCTGGGCACCGGGGCTTCTGCACCAGGAGCGGAGCACGGCAGCTGCCTCTGGCGGCACTGCGGAACACCTCGGGCTGCTCAGGGGCGACACTGGCCTTGCAAAAACGCGTGAGGGTCAGCACAGGGCCGGAGTGCGTTAGCCTTCCTCGAAAAAAGGGGAGCAGGCATCAAGGTGTGCTTAAAAATATACACCATGGGAGAATACTTCCCGTTTTCCTCTTCATGTAGAGGAAGAAATCCAACTCTGTCCTGCAGAGACTTGCATGCCTAACCTACAGGGTGCGAGTAGTCCTAGCTCAAACAGATGCTTTTAAGCCTAAGATTAAGCACAGAAGTTTCTAGAAACAGAAGGAATTTTTTTCTTCACTAGGCCTTTTAAAAGACAAATCCTAAAAATCTCCTCTCACGAGTGTTCCAAAGATGAGCCAAAGTTACTCGCTCATATTTCTGCAAGCACAGAAAGGCACCTGTGTGCTGGAAATGCAGATGTGTGAACCTTAACCCCTGCTACTAAAGTTTTTTTGAAAGGGGTCATAAGTGGCTACTTCTTCAGCTTGTGACAGGTGTCAGCAAGTTTTGACAACAAGCAAATTCTAGGATCTACTTTTCAACATGCCCTTAGTTTGGGCCTTATTTCCCCTCAGTTCAACGGCTGGGATTTTCAATCTTGTTTATTTTGATAATCAACAAAAATTACCAACTCTTAAAATATAAATATACCACAAAAGTGCATATATTTGACTCTGTTTCCATTCCAGGAATGTGTCCTTATTGTTCACTACCTTTTTTTTTGGTCTTTGTTTATTGCTTCAAATATGCTGGAGTAACAAAGGGCCTAAAACAGGATATAAGGTTTATAGGGATTTTTCTGAGAACTGCAATTAGACAAAATCTAGATTAATGGGTAATCTAATCTCAAATATTTAAAGATAAATAATAAGTGTATTTTGAAATACTTATGCTAACAATCTATTTTCTGATTCTTGTAATATTTAAATACCATTGATGTTTATCAGACAACAATTAGATTCATTCTCCTGGGGCAGTGAGAAACTAACAATTTAAAATAATTATCCTACCTTCTTTTTTTTTTTTTTTTTTTTTTTTTTGGTACTGTGGAATTTCAAATGCATGATTTTCCTGTCTGGTGATCTCAACATCACCTCTTGGAGAACTAGAAGAGCTGGATTGGGCTGAGGTGAGCATCATACCACACAGAGCAGCATTCAAGACATAGACCATCACCCTAGACTGGGTCTAGAAGTGAGGGATGGACATTCATTTCCCATTTATACAGTCAGTTTTCATGGATCATTAAAGAAAATGTGCTGAGATATACACTTCTATTAATATGCTTACAGTCAAGCACACACAACTTTTTAAATTTATTGAATCCCCACAGCAGCACATGGATATAGAGTTAGTGCCATATTTAAAGAGCCCTGTTATGCATTTAGGAGTGCAAAAGACACTCTGACTGGCAGTAGGAATCTGGCCACTTCTTTTCTAATCCTAATCCTGAACCAGCTTCTCATTCGGTCAAGTACGAGGCAGCATCCCTACCTCCCTGTTCCCATGGAAACACACTTCTAGCATCAGCCCAGCTTGCTTTTTTTTCAAATCACCATCTGCCTGGGGACTTGCAGGGCTTGCTCTAAGCCCCTTGAATACCAGTCACAGGTTTTTCAATGATTCCCCTTTCCTTATTACAACCACCCTGGCAACTGCAGAAGACAATATATGAAAAATAGAATGTTATAAACTCCAGCAAGGTTTTTACAAGGTCGTTCAGTTGCTCCTAAACAGAAACATTGCTAGAAACTCAGTGGTGGCATTTGTAGCAGCAAAAAAATAGATTTTTTTCTTGAAGTTCTTTTCAAAATTCTCTCATTTACAAGCAAGTGCTTCAGTTTGACTTCTTCTCTTTTCTTTCCAGAAAATAACTCAAGCTGGCACTTCAACAATCTTTACCAACATGCTCTTATCTGTATTTATTAAACAGGAGCTGCAACCTATGGGGTGGCAGGTATCAGTGTCAAACTGCATATCTTTGCCCAGGTTCAGTTGCCCTTCCCAAAAGCAGACTATGCCTATGCATAAGTAAAGCAACTGTAGAAAAATGCATAATATAGTGGTAAAAGCAAAAACAGAGAAAGAGGGTCTACTCTGGTTTGCAGGGATCTTTCTGTGTCTGTGCAAAAATGGGAAAATAGAGGCTTTGAGGAAGACACCATTTTAGGTATTGAGCTTTTATTAATTGATTTGGTCTTCTGTCTTGTTTAGTTTTCCTTGTGGGAAGAGGAACTCTCCTGCTCCTTTTTGTCTTCAGCTAACATCTAAAATTGCTAAGCCTCTTGAGTAGCAGGAGTAGAGGTTTAATAAGGCCTGACTGCTGTTTGGCAGGCCTGATCTTATCCCATGGCAGCAATGAACAGCTTGCTTCAAGGAAGCTGAGTCCTGAATAGCTTCTGCCACTAAGATCTGTTTCCCTGAATGAACAGGTCTGGTGTTCAAGTTCTCAGCAAAACTACTCCTAGATGGCTTCTTTGTGCTCTTGCTACACTTTCTGGTTGTATTAACCTGACAACAAACCTTTTTCTTCAAAGCCGATCTGTCAGAAATGCTTCCAGCAACGCACACAACCTCCATTTGAAATTAATTTCTTTTGCCAAAAAGCATGGCACGGAGAACAAATGGGTGAAACACCCAAGGATCATATGTTTCTATTTCACCTTGCTCATTAATCTTTGTGTGGTTTTACCAATGTGCCTTAAACCAGCAAGGCCCTTGGGCTGTTTAAGGAAGTTATCCTGTTGGCATCAGGTTTTCTACCTCTTTCTCTCCTTCACAAGCTGCCACTCTGGGCTTAAATTCTCTGAGCAGTACTTCTTTTTTCTCCAGACCATAATGGTGATACTTTGGGATGTTGCACAGTCCTGGGCCAGATCTCAGAGAAATCTAAGCAGTACCATAAGCATATTGTTATGGCTAAGTATCTTCCCTATTGTTTGCTCAAGGACTTCTATACATTTCTTTGGTTTGCTTGTCTCTTTTTTGTGCCTTTAAGAAATCCCCGAATGTCATGCAGAGAACTTGAGGTTGTATGGTATTTATTGTAAAAATTCTGCTTGGAATTCCTTCGTTTTCTAAAGCATAAGCCAGGGGTAGGCACACCCAGCACAGCCCTATTTAACCTCCAGACCAGAACTGACATCGGCCTCACATTGTTGCAAAGAGCAGCATGGGTGCCTGGTGGAGCTGCAGGAGCTGGACAGCTCTGGCATAAAGCATGTTGGTATTAATGCTTCTCAACAGGTATTAACCCTGCCAGAGAGGATTTGGAGATTTTTTTTACTGACTTTACTGATTTGACTTGACTGCCCTTACTGACAAAAGCAGGTTGTGCATTTTCACAGCCTGTCATATGTGGAAGGGTGAGTTGAGAGGTGAGCTGAGTGAGCAGATGAGAAGAGCCCTTAAAGCAGCATCTATCAAGGCAGAGGTGGGTGGTGAAGATGGTGACCAGGAGTTCAAAATTCTCTTCTTTGTAAGAACTAGATTCAGAGACAGTTCTACTGTCAGTGACATGCAAGCTATCTTGGAGAGAAGGCTGGTAATAATATCCACTTGGAAGCAAGACATAGAAGTTCCCTACTTTTGAAAAGTGACTCTTAAAATGAGCTTTACTTATTTTTAATTCCCATGAAAAATCAATGAATCTGTGACCATGAGAGCATGTTGATTTTTTCCAGCCACTCAGACAAATGTTGTGACTTCACATTTTATTTAATCAGGGCATCTGCTGTGGTATATTTGCAGTGTTCAGCATTTGGCTGACAGCATCTGTTTGTTTATCCCGGCCATGCTGTCTTCTATCACAGTCACTTTCTCTCTGGTACCACTCATTCAGCAACATATTGTCAGTCTTGGCATTGATGTTCTGTGTCATTCTGGGAATTACAGGAGTAGATGGATAGTCTGAATTTGCTCTTTCCTGGGAGAAAAGTAGGATTATCCCTTCTCACACTGTCCTGGAAGAAGGTGAAGCCCTTCTGAGAAGCAGTTTTTCTCTATTTTGGACTTTTGTACTGATTTTTGAAAGCTAGTACAGCCAACTGTCACCTTAATGAACTATAAGCCTAATGAATCAGAGTGTAGGTGATTCAAAATGAGAGCTCAAATGCATAAATGCATGTAAATATTCAATGTCATTTAAAAGCCATAATTTTGAGGGGGTTCACCATCCTCTCTGCTCCCTGCCTAAGAAATCCCCGATGAATATCATTTTGTTTTAAAGGCTGCTGTGCCTTTAGTTGTGAGGTTTTCCTGCCTGTTCTTCCTTTCTGGCTTTGAGGCTTGCTTCTGCCTCTCCTGGAGGCCTTCAGATCCCAGGCTGATAGCTCTGCTAATGGCACAGAGCCTGGTTTAGCTTGTCCTTTCATCCACAGCCATGGTCAATTCTACTCACCCAAACAACCATTTCCTTCCTTCTTTTTATTGTTCTCATCAAGACCTGCCTTTCCTCTGGAATAGGAAATTCCTATATCCAGCCCCCTCTTTAACAAGCATCTTTTTTTTTTCTCCGTGCTTCTCTCTGCTTTCTTTTGTCCCAGCTTGCCATAATCTTGTGTCTTTTTCCTCCAGTACCTATTTCAGGTACTCCTCACTTCCTCTTGTTCATATGTAGTATGTGGATGGAAAACCCAACACATAAAAAACATGAAAACCACTGGGAAATAAAAGCAGAGGGAAAGGATAAAGATGACAAATAAGTGATAACAATTTACACAAGATTAAAAAGTCATAAACTGGGTTGACAAGTGAGCAGCAATATGTAAAAAGAAGTGGAGGAGTGATGAAAGGGAAGTGAAGCAATCCAAAATAAATAGGTACCAAGGTAAAGGGAAGAATAAATCTTCCGGTGAACCAGTGAAATTGTCAGAGCATCCTTTCATTTTGCATTCATAGCTACCAAGCATTGCAAGGTCCAGCTCCATATATGTTCTTTCCAGACCCTCTCATAAAATATATGCCAGATTACAAGAGGAAAATATCCACATGCCCAGACTAGCAACTGAAAGGGTACTCTGAAGGAATGTGTGGCTCTTCCACCCTGCTCTCTGCTCCCAGATCTGCATATCTCTATCCTCCTGACAGATCAAGCCTGGAAAAGGATGTGGCAGGACAATGGGTCTTTCACCTGCTGTTATCAAGGATCTTTTTAGGCCATTAAAACAAAAGTGCACTGATGAGGAGCGGATGCTCATACGTTTGTGTACCTGCCAATGTGACATCCTGTTTCTTTAATGTAAAGACAACAGCCTTCTCTTCTGAACTGGAAGTGGTACAGAAGCTCAAAACAGTATTTCTCCTCCAGCATTCTTTCAATTTTGACTGCTTTTCAGCTACTTTCTTAAAATGTAGTTCATTCAAGACTGGAAGTGGAAGTGGGGTGTTCTTCTAAACACAGTTTGGTCCAGAGCAGGACTCTTCACTTCCAGGATGTATCTGCAATAACCTTCTATCTGATTTTGCACTCTACTCATTTGCATGCAGCATCTTCCCCTGCTGCTACACACCATATACAAGATATTCATATTACCTACTCCCTTTTACAGTCCAGAGTAAATTGGCAAGTACATGGAGCTACTCAAAATTTTCTCAGTGAGGAACATGCTTAGAGGGATTTTAGTACCCTCAGAGAGATGTTCCTCAACACATCTTTCATAGTGCCACCACCAAGGAAGAGGGTCTTTTAAGTCAGCTAACATGCTCAGAGAGCACATGAACTTCAAGTTCCATAAGTGCAGCTGAGTCTGACTAGGCTTAATCAGACAAGGAAAGACAAGGAGCCGGAGCAGGTGGTTCAGGGGTCTACAAACCTCTGCAGCAAGCCGTGGCTTCAAACAAGTGCTATGGAGTTGTGGTATTTAAGGGAAGGGAAGGGGTGTCATGTATGAGACAGAATGCAAAGAATGCAGTCAGAAATTTTTGCCAAAGTGCTGCAAAACAGGATGAAAACCAAAAACTGGGGGAAAAAAAGTGACTTGAAAACCGAGTCCTAGTTTCCAAAGTAAATTCCTGGGCTTTTATATTAATTTTTTTGGTGTATAATAAATTTTATGTAGTGGTGGCATAACCATGCAGTTCACCAAATCACATTATTTTTATCCAATGTGCAAAAAGAATAGCAAAACCTCCTCTCACTGATGTTAGAACACATATTTGCTAGGTAGCTACTTGTGAAAATTTGAGAAATGTGGGAAAATCCAATTTGTTCTCGTTAGCTGTGCAGGCACAAGGCAGCATTTTCCTCCAGCGAGCAGCAGGGTGATTAAAATTGCACTCTAAGGAGCACAGCAACCCTGAGCAGGCAAAGGAGCATGGCAGAGCAGCTCGTGCAGCAGTTTGTGCAGGCAGGGCAAGCAGGCAAGGTTGCAGGTTTCACTACTGCTAGTGAGGTCTTTTGTTTGTTGTTTCTGTTGGTTGGTTGGTTTGGGATTTTTTTGTTAGTAATGGTTTTTGCAGGATCAAAACCTGCAGTTAGTAGAAGTGTACGTAGCCAAGTAGAACCCTCCCAAAAGGATGTGTCTGTCCAGACCCAGTCCTGTGCGGAGTGTTTGAGCCCATCAGTGGAACCAGGGGGTGCTGCAGAAGCAGCCTGCCCACGGTATGGACAGGTGAATGATCTCCTTTTGCTGGTGGCCAAGCTTAGGGAGGAAGTTGAAAGACTAAGGAGTATTAGGGAAAGTGAAAGGGAAATGGCTTGGTGGAGTTCTGCCCTTCTACCCTTGAGGGAGGCCCACCAGGAGCCAAAGGACTCCCATGCCTCCCACTGTCAGGCAATAGGAGGACACGTGGTGGATGAAGGGAAGTGGAAATGGATCCTTACTTCAGGAGGTAATAAGAGCTCCTCCCAACCCCCATCACCTACCAGGTGCCACTTCAGAACAGGTGTGAGGCCCTGGATCCAGAAGGTCAGCCAGGGACATGGAAGAAAATGCTCAGCCCAGTGAGCCTGCCAATTACGCTTCATCTGTAGGATGGATCACCACCTCTGACATTAAAAAGAAAAGAAGGGCAGTTGTAGTGGGTGACTCTCTTCTGGGGGGAGCAGAAGGTCCCATATGTCAACAGGACCCATCCCACAGAGAGGGCTGCTGCCTCCCTGGGGCCTGGGTATGGGATATCACCGAGAGACTCCCTGGGCTGATTCAGCCCTCTGATTATTACCCACTGCTGATACCCCAGGCTGGCAGTGATGAGATTGAAAAGAGGAGTGTCAGGACAATTAAAAGGAACTTTAGGGCACTGGGTTAAATGGTTGATAGGGCAGGAGCACAGGTAGTGCTCTGCTCAGTCCCTTTGGTGGCTGAGAAAAACGATGAAAGGAATAGGAGGGTCCGTGTTATTAACAAGTGACTCAAGGGTTGGTGTCATCAGCAGAATTTTGGGTTCTTTGATCATGGGGCAACTTTTTTTGGCACCTGGCCTGCTGGAACTGGATGGGCTCCATCTCTCTCTTAAGGGAAGAAGGATTTTAGCTCATGAACAAGCAGAATTAATTGAGAGGGCTTTAAATTAGGTTTGAAGGGGGAAGGGGATGCAGCTGGGCTCTCTGGAAGCAGGCCAAAGGATGATAAACCTGAGTTAATGGTGAAATCAGTAGCCCAGCTGAGGTGCATGTATACCAATGCACACAGCATGGGTAGCGAACTGGAGGCCATGGTACAACACCAAAACTATGATATAATTGCCATCATGGAAACCTGGTAGGACAACTCACACAGCTGGAGCACTGCACTGGATGGCTGCAAGCTCTTCAGAAGAGACAGGAAAGGGGAAGAGGTGGAGAGGTGGCCTTTTATATTAGGGGGGCTTTTGATGCCATGGATGTTGAAACTAATGATGATGAAGTTGAACACCTATGGGTAAGAATTAAGGGGAAGGCCAACAAGGCTGACATTCTGCTGGGAGTCTGTTGTCGTCCACCCAACCAGGAAGAGGAGGTGGACAACTTATTCTATAAGCAGCTGGAGAATGTTTCAGGATCACCAGCCCTTGCTCTTAGTAGTAGGTGACTTCAACTTACCAGACATCTGCTGGGAACTTAATACAGCAGAAAAAAGGCAGCCTAGGAAGTTCTTAGACTGTGTTGAGGACAACTTTTTGTTGCAGATGGTGAGTGAGCCTACCAAGGGAGGGACTATGTTAGACCTGTTGTTTGCAAATAGAGATGGGTTGGTGGGAGATGTAGTGGTTGGAGGCTGCTTGGGGCACAGTGATCATGAAATTATAGAGTTCTTGATATTTGGTGAAATCAGGAGGAACATGAATAAGACTCTTACATTAGACTTCCAGAGGGCAGACTTTGGCCTATTTAGGAGACTTATTCAGAGAGTTCCTTGGGAAGAAGCCTTTAAAAACAAAGGTGTCCAGGAAAGGTGGGCATGTTTCAAAACAGGGTCTTGAGGGCACAGGAACAGAGTATCCCTGTGTGCTGAAAGATGAGTCAACAAGGCAAATGTCCAGCCTGGTGGACAATGAGGTTTCAAAGGAACTCAGGAATAAAAAGAGGATCTATCATCTTTGGAAGGAGGGTGGGTCAGGTCTCTCAGAAATTATTTAAGGGGATTGCTAAGGCATGCAGGAAAAAATTAGGATGGCCAAAACTCAGTTTGAACTTAATTTGGCAACTTCTGTAAAGGATAATAAAAAATGTTTTTACAAATATAATAATGGCAAAAGGAAAGGTAATACCAACCTTTGTTCTCTATTGGATGTGGGAGGGAACTAACTGCAGATAAGAAGGTGGAGGTGCTTAATGCCTTCTTTGCCTCAGTCTTTAGTGGGAAGAGGGCTTGCCATCAGGACAGCTGTCCTTCTGGGTTGGCAGATGGTGTCAGGGAGCAGAATGGTCCCCCTGTTACCCAGGAGGAGGTAGTCAGAGAACTGCTGAGACACTTGGATGTCCATAAATCTCTGGGCCCAGATGGGATCCATCCCAGGGTGATGAGGAGCTGGCAGATGAGCTTGTGAAGCTGCTTTCCATCATTTACCAACAGTCCTGGCTCACTGGTGAGGTTCCAGATGACTGGAAGTTGGCCAATGTGACACCCATTCACAAAAAGGGTGGGAAGTAGGATCCTGGAAATTATAGGCCTGACTTTTATTGTTAGCCTGCCCTCAGTACCCAGTAAGGTAATAGAACAGTTTATATTGAGTGTCATCATGCAGCACTTAGAGGATGGCCAGGGTATCAAGCCCAGCCAGCATGGGTTTAGGAGGGGTAGGTTGTGTTTGACCAACCTGATCTCCTTTTATGACCAGGTGACTCACCTGGTGGATGCAGGAAAGGCTGTGGATGTGTCCATTTGGACTTCAGCAAGGCCTTTGACACTGTCTCCCACAGCACACTCCTGGAACAGCTGGCAGCCCTCAGTTTGGACAGGAGCACTCTGTGCTGGGTTAGGAACTGGCTGGATGCTGGGCCCAGAGAGTGGTGGTGAGTGGTGCTGCATCCAGCTGGGGGCCAGGCACCAGTGGTGTCCCCCAGGGGTCTGTGCTGGGGCCAGTTCTGTTCAGTATTTTTTTTGATGACATGGATGAGGGCATTGAGTCCTTCATTAGTAAATTTGCAGATGACACCAAGCTGGGAGCGTGTGTTGATCTGCTGGAGGGTAGGAGGACTCTGCAGAGATACCTGGAATGCTTGGATGGATGGGCAGAGTCCAGTAAGAAGATGTTTAGTAGGTCCAAGTGCTGGGTCCTGCATTTTGGCCACAAAAACTATAATGTTTGGCAACATTATAGGCTGGGGACAGTGTGGCTGGACAGTGTCCAGGCAGAAAGGGACCTAGGGCCACTGGTGACAGCCAACTGAACATGAGCCAGCAGTGTGCCCTGGTGGACAAGAAGGCCAGTGGCCCTTGGCCTGGATCAGGAATAGTGTGGCCAGCAGGAGCAGGGAGTTCATTCTCCCCCTGTACTGGGCATTGGTGAGGCCACACCTGAGTGCTGTGTCCAGTTCAGGAAGGACGTTGGGACACTTGAGTGGGTCCAGAGGAGGCAACTAGGCTGGTGAGGGGCTGGGAACACAAGCCCTGTGAGGAATGGCTGAGGGAGCTGGAGTTGTTTAGCCTGGAGGAGACTCAGAGGTGACCTTATCACTCTCTACAACGCCCTGAAAGGTGGATGTAGGCAGGTGGGGCTTGGTCTCCTTCACCAGGAAGCAACTGACAGAATGAGAGGACACAGTCTCAAGTTGTGCCAAGGGAAATATAGGTTGGATATTAGGAAAAGGTTTTTTACAGAATGGGTGATAAAAGGAATGGTCTGTGTGGGGAGGTGGTGGAGTCACATCCCTGGATGTGTTTAAAAAAAGACTAGAAGTGGCACTCACTGCCATGGTTTAGTTAAGGTGTAAGGGTTGGCTTGGACTCGATGATCTTGAAGGTCTCTTCCAACCTGGTCATTCTGTGATTCTGTGATCACATTTACCCTTTAATTTTAGCAGTGACTTGCATCATCCAGAAAGAACTGGTGAATAATATCTTCCCTCTCCTTTTCTTAGTAAATATTCCTGTGGAGAAGATCAAAAGGGAGAACTTGTACCTGAAATTAGTACTGGGCTTTATCCAAATTTGCTTGGAGTTTAGCTGGTTCACAGCTAATTGGAATACCCATTTACTCAAGGTAAAGAAATAGGCAAACAAAAGTGGAAAATGGAAAGGAAAGAGAGAAGCAGGGTCAGAGAACAAGAAAAGGAATAGAAGACTTGCCCCCATGCAGTAGGACAACAATATATCTTGTTTAGGAACAGTATGATTTAGTTCCATGAGACAAGAATATTGGGGGTGGGTTTTTTCTCCTTTGATTGAACATTTAAAGGACAGAATTTAGCAGAGGATCGTGTTCAACCAGGAACAAGAAAAAGCAGTGCAGTGTAGGATATAGGTGAGGCTTTTTTCTCTGTAAGCAGGCTCTCTTTGTCATGACAATCCTTGCAGAACAAGACATTCATCAAAGCCTGTGAAAGTGCTTTTATACCACAGGTACTATTTCTGGGACAGATGTCATCTGCTGTGCCATCACAGACATGAATGGTCACATTTTCATAAGAGTCAGGACATCAAAATCAGCTATCAGTCTAAACTCTACTATGTTTTCTTTATTATGTTTTCTTTCTTTTGTTCTACCCATCATTTCAAAGGATGGAGTATAATTTGTAACCCTGCCTAAATTACTGCTGTGAGCTGTGAGATAATTACACCACTTAAACACACATACCAGCTAAAAACTCATTCACCAGAGATACTGATGGTGAAAAATGTAGATCTAAGTCTGACTGCAGACACAGAATGCTTCTTGATAACAATGTCCAACACTTACTATTAAAGAAGCAAAAAGTACTGCTAATATCTGTTGAACCTCCCTAATACCTTTCAGTGCTCTAAGGGAATAACTTCCTCTGCTGTCTTCTGGACCTCTTGGGGATCATACTGGACTTCAATGAAACCCACAGAAACTTTTCTGCATGTAAAGACCCTATCCTGCAAGAGTGTGGATCCATCACAGCCTTCCACACCTCTCAGTGCTGGAAGGGTTCATCTAAGTTTTCCACTTTGCTCTTTTGGACCCAGCCATAAGATGATTCTTCTCCCAGCTGGCCAGATGTGAGCCACCTCCAAACCATTAGCACCATTCAGCAGCTCCAGTCAGTACCACTGACCCTGGCTTAACAAACTGGGCTTATGTACTCAAGCTCAAGTACCATGAAGCACATTTTGGAGCAGAGTTTGCTCTTTTCCAGCAAAATGGATGATGTAGGTCTGCCTGTTGGGCCATAGTCCATGCTGACAAATTGTCAGGGAAGAAAAAGGTATTACACTGTTGAATCACTGTCTGAGCTGCTAACTGATTTATTATCTAAGGGCTGCCCACCCATATGGAAGCAGAGCTAACAAGATTGCCAAGAAATCACTACTGTTGAGTGTACAGCCAGAAAGGATTTATGAGCATGGCCCCTAAAATAGCAAAATTGGGGCAGGGTGGGAGGAATTTCTTTAAAGTAACTTTCATAACTTTCTTTTACTGTTACTTCTGTAATTATGTCTTTTTGTCCAGCCAAGAAAAGGGCCTGAAGTTTTTTCCCAGTTTTGAAGCCCCAGTGCTCTTCTATGTGCCTCCACAAGAAACCCAAAGGTCAGGAAAATCTCAGATAATCACTCAAGGGAGCAGAAAATACTTTCTGATAATCCATATTACTGAAATGGCTGTTGATACCTGTTGACTCTTATTCTCAGGCACTTTTTAGCTTCTGGTGGGACTGTCTATCACAGGAGCTCCTGATCTAGCCAGAAGAAAGGACAGACAATCCACAGGTTGCAGAACTGTCATAGTTGTGGCTGATCCAAACTTTATTTTTTCATTAATCCTTGCTTTTTAAAAGGGCCGTATTTGCTAAGCATTTCTTCTTCTTGAAATACAGTACTCATTGCATGTATCCTCATTGGTCCACTGACTTCAGGATTGGACTTGATGCTCCTTGTGGGTCCCTTTCAACTCAGGATATTCTGTGATCTGTAACTGTGTCGATGAGCCATGTCCAGGAAACTCAGATCTCAAAAATTAATGGGGTCAAGCTCCTAAGTACCAACCAGTTAAAGAATTTCTGTCCTAAGACACTGGTGACCCCATGTTTGCATAGCATGCAGTAGGTGAGCAGAAGGTCAAAATGAGGGTGTATCTCTAAGTGACTGGAGTATTATCATTAAGGAAGCATTTTAGAAGTCATGGCAGAAAGTTCAGGTCAGCACAGGGAGCACTAGGGTAATTAATCATTTGGTAGACTTCAGAATCAAGGTTTTCTAAGGGACAAGGGGCCTTCAGTTAACTTTAGACAGTATGCAGAGTGATGTTTCTCTGAGAATTAGTACTTTAATCAGGTTTCTTTGCTGAATTAGAATATGCCAAATTTGTGTCTGCAAATTACTTCCAGACTTTTCAATCAAGCTTCATTGCAAATGTTTCTCTTTATAGACCACTTTGCAACCACAGTGTAACAAAGATTGTTGTGCAGGAAGAGATGATCAGCCTCTGGAGAACCTTGTGAGACCAGTCAGCATCTTACATGCCTCAGTGAAACTGGGAAATCATGAGTCTGTCAGGAATAAAGATTCAAACCTTGTTGACAGTCAAGACCTGTGGGATCTTCATCCCCATGTGTAAGGGAAGTCATGCAAAAGGTTCCACATAATGGAAGGTTTTCCAGCTGTACAGAGGGACTGGGCTATCAGCTGTGGGAGCTCTTGAAACATGAAATTAATTCTACTTTGAGGCGGCTGGTGTCAGCATTGCACTCAAGTTTTCATGATCTAAGCCTAGAGGAGGGAGAGATGTCTGCAAGGAAAATGGAGTCTCATGTGTGGAATGTAAGACATCTTAGAGGAACAGTGGTTCTTCAAGGCATGTAATATGTCAATCTGTGGTGTGTCCCAGCACCATCAGGTGGCTGTAGTCTTCCCTTCCTCTTTCTACAGCAGTTAATTTCTCCAGCTTCTGAAATGCTTTGAAAAATTTTGAGTACAGAACACTGAAATTGGCCTAATAGGAGAAGCCAGCTGGAAACCATCATAGTGTGCCTAATCACATGCTGGAGAGCTGTATGTATGCTCCATTAAACCTGCCACTTAGGGCTGCTTCGTTGCAAAGACTGTGATGACCCTTATTTTCTGAGGACTTGAAAGTGCTATGGCCTCCAGGAGCAATGCAGGGGAAAGGAATACACTGTAAAGAAACTCCAGCCCTGGGGCAGGTGAGGAGCTGGGAGGGAGGGAGAGAATCTGTGTTTCTGTAGGTAGATATGGAACTCTGTAGTTTTTTACTAATTCTGCTGCACTCCCCTTGTGAACTTGGCAAGAGCACATAGGCTTTCTGAACACATTTGTGTTTATCATTGCTTGCCACTGTGAAACCCACAGAAGAGAGAGAAATGAGGGTTCTGCACCCCATTCCAGAGAGGAGGCTGGACAGAGGGAGGATCGCATTCTAACTTCTGGGATCAATTTCTTACCTCCCTCTAAAACTTCTGGTCTTCCATGCCTGAATTGAAATTAATTGAAATACTCCGCATTTAAGGCTTGTGATAATACAAAAAAACCCATCCCCTGACTCATCCCTTCTTACAGAAACACTGTGCAGAAACACAGAGTATGGAGGGAGATGTTTATATCAGCAGATATCCTCAGTTTATAACAGTGAATGATTATGAAACTTAGGACTGACATTCCAAACCTGTTTCAGTGAGTGTAACTCAGTTAACACATCCTTTACAGAAAACATGCACAAAAATAAGGAAATGAATGCTTAAACACACAATAAACCTCTCTCCACCAAATAAATACACTGTGCTTATCAGGTATAAACCTTGGCCTATTTCTTCATGATTGTAACCATAAATCTGGGTCAGTTGCTGTATACATTCTACTATCTATTTATTTAATTTTAAAGAATACAACTGTAAATTTCCAAAAGATAAAGATGTTCTTTTTTTTCATAGATACTTACAAGTTATTTGGTCTGGGTAATAAAAGCAGGGGAACTGTCAGAAAGGAAGTTACATAATGACAATCCACTCTAAAATTGGATATGCAACTAAAGTTGCATCTGAGATTGAAAATGCAATTTGATATTGCTTTTATAACATTTATATTATATATATATATATATATATATATGTATATATATTGAGGTTATTGAAAAAGTAGCATAAATTTTTGGGGACCATGATTGGAAGAGTTATGCAGAAATATTTCATTCATAAGAGTTTAAAAGTGAATGGTGTGAATGTGTAACTACTTGTTACTTTGCTTTCAGAGGTGTAGCATTTGTTGGTGCCACAGTAGCTCTAAAGCTATATAACACTTTAAAAAGCCACTTTGCTGTAAGGTGAGCTCCATGTCCTGAGGAAAAGCCAAGCTTCTGGGCTGTCCCTGTGGATTTCATGAAGTGTTTTGACTCAGAATCAAGGCTGATATTTGTTGATAGCCCTGTAAATTTGATGAAAATCAAATCTTTCTATAGAAGTTGCTTTCATTCAATGATATTTTCAGAAATGTTCTGTGGTTAAAAACAGAGTTTATTGATGTATTTGACTGGTTTTAGTGACAATGATATTTGTTAAACTACCAATGAGCACTAAGGATGCTGACAGTGCCATTTATTCGAGGCAGTGTTGAGACAGAAGAAGTTATGTGCAAAGAGAAAGATAATGGAGGGAATCACATATGACTTGTTGTGTGTGAGCAGTTGTTTTTAGTTAGCTCCTTCTCATAATGATAATCATTTGCACAGTAATTGCTTCAAATGTTTTACAGGGCATTTGAATTTATGTTCTCTCTGGAAAAATTCAGAAATCATGTTTCAGCCAGAACCATCTGATTAGCTATGGATGTTTAAAGTTTATGTGGGTCCAAAAGCGATTGAAGAAATTCTCTGATGAAAAATCTATCAAATACCACTATATGTTTAATCTCCTTTTACATTCTACCCCAGGCTCATGTTCCTGACCATTCACAGATCCTGAACGAGGATGCTTCTTGATCAGATCCTGTGAAATGCTCTAATTATCTTGAGACTAGAAATCACACCCGTGATCTGAGGTGCATCTCAGTGTTACTGATGGTTTCGAGGGATTTTTTTCGCCCTCAGTATGCTTTTTGAGCTGGCGTAATGCTGGCAGCATCAGAAGCAATGTGGGCAGGGAAACAAAGCATTCGGTAGGTTACAGCGCCATCTGTAGAGAGAGCACAGCGTCAGCCTGCCAACCGGGTCTCGCTGCCCTCAAAAACCTCAGCTCCAACCTTCAGCAACCAGGCCACGGTTGCAGCCATCAGCTGGGAACTAAACATCAAATCCAACAGCAAACTCTGAGCACTGCACTCAGTCTTTGGGCACTACTAAAATCCTCCGAAGATTTGTTCAGCTTCCCTGCCTAGTTCAGCTTTCCTGCCCTTAGGCCACATTTTTCTACCAGTGCTGTCACAATTTTGCATTTTTTTTTTTTTCTAGAGGGTGTTCATCTCCTGGTAGCACAGAATTTCTTGGGTTTGGATTGCTTGAGTTAAGGGTCAGAGCACTCTTAAGCTCAACCTTCTTCTTGCCAAGCGAGTAGGCTAGTAAAGTACTTAGGTGACACTTTGCAAAGAACAGAATTGACTAAAGTATTGTAATTCTCAGTGAACATCTGTTATCACCTAGAAGGAAAGGCTGTAATGGGAGGTCAGGGGTCTGCCTCCATCTTCTTGTTTTTTCTGCTGATGCTTCTGTGTTTTAGGAGCTGTATACCACCAGCAGACTTAACTTTTACAATAAATTTTACAGATCTCTGAAATACATCTTGCATAAAGAAACTGGATATACATTAAGGCAAGGAGAGATGTTGAGATGTTGCCTTCATGGTAATTAGTTAGAAACTGGTGTGAAAGGGTCAGAGTCAAATCCCTATTCCAGTGACTATTGACTGCTTTCAAAAGGGGGACCACTGCACGAAGAGAGAACCATTCACCAGAAAGTGCCAGATAGCTTAGTTAAACTTAGTTGAACATAGAGTGATCCAGTGTATTTTTTTGGCAGCAGAGCAGAAGAAAACACCTAGCCAGAGAAGTGACATAACCCAGGACAGCCTATTGTTTCTCTTTCTCTCATTCAAAAGGGCACCTAAAAGTAGGAGACTATTCAGTGTAAAAGTATTAAGGAGGGATAAATATCCCCTTCTTGCCATCACAATGTGTTTAAGTCCTTTTGGGGATAAACTGTGTCTAGACTCAGTATTCCCATCACCTGGTTTAAGCCATGCCCTCCTCTGTAGGTTTACAGCTCTGTGCACCCCAGCCATAAGCCCCTTGTTCCCCCCACTGGTTTTGTAGAGCATCATGCTGCCTAACTGGAGGCTGAGATTTCCTTGAGTGACAAAACATGTGGGAGCAGGGCTTTGCTTTGTGCAGTTTGCTCAGGAGCAGTGGTGGCAGAGCAGGGTGTTGAATGTAAGACTCTGGTCTGACCACCCAGCCCTCCTGCTTTTTCTACCACTTGTCTACAGTACTGTGGCTTGTCAGTGAGCATCCTCATTGCTTCAGACAGTAATGGCTTTCTTGCCTCTTCTAAGTCTGTAAATTTTTGTTAGGTGAGTAAAAGAAGACTCAGGATCTAAGCAGTACAATGTGTCATCCCAGGGTGCTTTGCCACCAATTTCAGCTGGTTTAGGACCTTCAGGGTTTATGACCCTGAAGGAACTGGATGAACTGTTCTTAAGATAAATGAAAGGAATGTTTAACTCCAGTTACTTTTTACCGTCTTCTTGCCTGAACTTGCCTCATTCAAACCCTTATTCTGTAGGACATTAAACTGGAAAAAACAGCTTCCCTGAGCAAGTTAATTTCTTGTGCCTATTTACATCAGTGTGATTCCATTTGCAACACTGGCAAAAACCTGCTTGCAAAACAAGTCTGAGAAAATGAAAACAAAAAACCACAAACCAAAAATCAACAGATGTTTTCAAAAGAAAGAGTTTTAAATCTTTCACAACTGAAAAGTACTCTTTACCTTTATTTGGTATTCAGGGAAAAGGCTGTGTTATCTTTTCAAAAGCTGTAGACATAGGTTTGGGGAAAATATTTTGAATGGGCAGGGACAATCAAAAATTTGTCCTCCAGCAGGATTCATGTTTATGATCTTTGACCCAAGGAGGTAAAAAAATCACTGTTATACCCAAAATCTGACCAGCTGTGATGAGAGTCTATGTGCTGCCATTCCAGAAACACAGACCTGTATTTCTTTCAACTCTGACATTTTTCCTTTCCCTATCATCTCAGTGAATACTTTCTTTTTCAAAATGTCCACCAGGCTATAGCCTGTAGTTGATACTCAACAAGAAGAAGGGCAGGACAATGCCATTGAGATGAGAGTTCCATATAATCTCTTGAGCAGAGGTATTTTTTGCACAATCGAGAGAAGCTGTCACTCTTTGAGATATGGTGGGAATAGAGAGGATATTTTAGGACAGAGACCTTTCTGGGAAACATCCCCTCACCAGTGTGTGCCAGTTAAAACTCCAGTATAGTGAATATTTTCTGGCTGCTTGAAAGAATTGCAGACCTGGGCTGCTTCTGTCTATCTGCTGTGTCTCACCCTGAAGGCTTCCAGACTAGCACACTTAGAGATGTACTAAAACAAACACATCTGGGACACAAGATGTAAGTGAAACTCATTACCAATTCAAGTTCAAAATATGTATGTTTTAGCGCAGTACATTGCTACATGAAAGGACCACTCCAGACCCAAAACATTTTTTTTCAGATTAGCAACAGTCCTAAATTAACTATAAAATGAGAGGCCTGGCCCTGTATGTGGGCTGAAGTTTTACGTCTGAATACCATGAGCATGCACAGGCTCTAGTTTGGGAAGACTTTTTCCAGTATTCCATTACAGTATTTTCTCTGTCCTTTCTTTTTTTAATGCAGAAAGGTCAACTAAAATTCCCTACAAGAAACAGCATGAGTTTCAGACAATTTTTCCCACACTTTTTTTTTTTTTTCCAGCTTACAAAGTATATGCATGTTATTATTTGCAGAAGTTTCTTCCAGCTAGTTATCTTATAAATGCTGGACAGAGCTTTAAGGGTACCACCATGTACGTTTTTGTTTTGTTATAGATTTCACTGTCTGTGCCTTATTTGCAAACAAAATACACAAGGATTTATTTTCCCCAGATAAGAATAAATATGAATAAATAAACAGGTGTTGAAAAGCCTTTCTAGTGCTTGCATCTGTGATTCTCTTCTGAAACAAAAGTTATTCTGAAAGCTTTACTGAAAGCTTGCTTTGAAAGTGAGTATTTTTGCAGACTGCTGACTGCAGTACTACATTTGCTAAAGAGATGCAGTCACACAATGGTTTGCTCCTGTATTATCTAGGTCATGGGCCAGAATTCTCCTGGGTGCTAACACTTTCCATTAAGCTGAATTTGTTGGTGCACAGTGCAGCTATTTTCCTTTTTAAAGCTGGTCCTAAATGGGAATGCTGAGTGGCCTGCCTAGTTTAACTGGTTTTGATTCCATGTAGAGTCAAGGGGTGAAGTCCTTCCCCTGAGGGGCTGGCCACTTATTCTGCCATGGCTAGGCACTAACCAGGCATTGAAGTTCCCTAATTTATGCTCCCCACCCCACACTTTCACCACTGTTGATCTTGACAGTGTACAGTGATCCCTGAAGGGTTTGCAATCACCCATAAAGAAAAGTAGTTCAACAAAAAACAGCTAAAGCCAGACTATTTACACAAATTTCATGTAGCAAGAGCCTAATTTCAATCCTAGAAATGAAAACCCTAGAATTTAAAACCTAGTGTAATCCAGAAGTTGGTGTATGATAAACTTCCCCTAAATTCAATGCAGTAATTGTTCTTATTTTTGTTCCTAATCCTCTTCCTCTTACATGTGAATATGCTTGTGAGCAGCAGCTCTGTCTCAAGCATTTTAAAGCATTACCATACAGGATGTATTAGCTGCATTTAGGTTTTATGATTTCTTATTTAGCCTCAAAGTTTTAAAAATAATTCTCTGTATTATTATGATCCATAATATATGTATTTTTATATATACTATGATGATCCATGTTGGATGATGCGTATTTTACACAATGTGCATTAAATCTGTTATGTGTGCAAGAGAAAATAAGGAATCTGTGTCCAGTCAGTGGTTTGTTTAGGGCAGCACAAGAAAATCTAAACTGTGTGACTGGTTCCAGCCCTCATTGCTGCTAGGTCTGCTCTTTTCTCTGAAGAGAGAGACTTATCTTCACTTGGTCCATATTGTATGTGAGGTTATTGCACAGATATAATAACTATACCTTGGCCTGACTGCTGAAATACTGAAAGGACAAATATTGAGATCTTGCCATAGACATGAAAAATACTGTGGGACTGGATAAAGCATATCCAACGTATTATTATTTCAGCAGCATTCTTTTTGGGGAAAAAAAAACCCAGTGAAAAGGAAGCTGCTCTGTTGGTGGTCACTGCTGGTGAAAAGTCCAGAAATCTTCTGTCTGAGAATGAAGGCAGAGATAGCCCACACAGGTCTGCATTCTTCTAATATACACAAATATTATCTATAATATTACAGTGTGCAAATATGCTAAAAATGCATACATTATTTATACAAACTCAAGTTACTGCTGTGTTAAAAGTATTTGGGAAAGAAGTTGAACTTGTGAATGCTTACATTCCAGACTACAGTTACATTGTTGAGATTCACATTTTCTGCCTTGTTATAATTTATAAACATTGGGTTTAGTCAGGGTAAGTCTTCCTACAGCTTAACTGCAATTTCCTGTGCTAAATGGAGTCAGATGAGTGAGGATATAAAATCTTGGAAAAATTTAATCATTCCAAGGAAAGTTGTCCCACTTGATGTAGTAGAATTGGTATAATTTTGTAAGAAGGATGGGCAGTTTGTTAATTCCCTGTCCAGTCCAGAGTGAAAAATACAAAGTGAGGGGCTTTCGTTTAAAGCAAATGGACTTTTGCCCTCCTCATGTGATGAGTTCAGGCTCTGAATCTAAACAGATGTGGGAAAATCATCAAGTGTCAGCCTAAGGAAATCACTTCAGCCTACACATAAATTCAGCCATGTGCTAGAGCCTAACTGAAGGCTTGATTTCAGCTCAGATCATGGACTGGCCGTGAGCTGAGGTGCTCTGTAAAATCAGACCCCAAGTGCTACACAGTACTTAAAAATAAATTTACCTGTTGCAGCCTAGGAGCTGAATTTAGGGAATGAATTTGAGCAGGGATCTTTTCCATGCCCCATAAAATCTAATTACATTTCCTGACATGCATGTATTAAATGAGTAAGGAACAAAACCAGTGTTGCTGTGGAGCTAATGTTTCAAATTTTTGAGCATCAGTATTTATTTTCCTTTGATTGCACTCAAAGGGACTCAAGTGCAGTTGTGGATTTTGCTTTCAAAAACACCAGCTAAGCTATAGGGTAAAAAAACCCACAAATTGATTGAGGCTGACAAGAGAAATATCTCAAGCTTTGAAAATCAAAGACATTTTAAGCTAGTTTCTTCCTACTGTATTTTTTTAGTCTATCAATGAGTGTGTGGTTCTCAGGCAGCAAGCATATTCCTTGCAGGAAAGACAGGCAGCAGTTCCAGGCTCTCCCAGGACCATCCCCTGCTACAAACCTCAGGAGTGACATGAGCTCCACACATCCACATTGAAACTGAGCAAAGGATTAAAGTCTGTCCCCTGACTGACACAGAGCCCTGCAGCAGCTGTGGCAGACAGACTGTGTAGACAGACTGAAATCACTTTTGTAAAACACATTGTACAAGACCCCTGGCTGCTTAACCAGCAGTTTCTCATTGAAACACTGAAACGTTGCAGTTTCACAAAGAGGAACAATTTTCCTAAACCCTCACAGGCTGATCAAGGGTCACGAACATACATTAGGCTGATTCAAACCAAACAGGATTTTGGCATCTCTGGTAAAATCTTTGAATGACATTTTCCAGGAAAGTTTGTTGTCACTGCTGCTGGTACTGATCATTTCTAAAACACAGTGGGGATTACTTTATGACTTCTTCTCAGAGGGTCACGAAAATTGAAAACCAAGTCCCAAACTGTGTATTTAGGGAAGATCACATTCATATCAGCACTGGGCTGCATCAAAAACCTGTAACATTTCCTTTCTGAAGTTGAAAAAAATTAGCCACTCAGTCCCTTTTCTCACACTGTTCAGTAAGAATTGATCCTGAGAAATGTGTTGTTTATTGACATGACTCGATCTTCAGGGACATTGTTCAGTGAAAGGATAAAGAATGGTTGGTAAAGTCAGATAAAGTATCAAGCTAGCTAAATAATTATATTCTTTTCTGAACCATCTTTTTCCTTCAACAATGCTTCTTCAAAAACCTCAGGAATATGGCCACAGCTTTGCCACCTGACTCTTCTCTATGTCAGAAAGCCTGAATACTGCAACCACTATTCATATCATCATGTGCAATTTAGATTTATGCATAGTCCTTGACTCGCTGTCTAACATTTTCTAGAATGGGAAGGAGAAAAAGAAGGAGAAAGTAGTATTTCTTGAATGTTGAGTTGCAATATAAGTCTACTGGAAAAATATCTTCAGGCATTACAAGGGAACTCTGGGGACTGTGTAGCAATACAGGCCTCTTTTGCAGACAGACATGAGTTCACCTGATTGTTCTTCAAGTCAGTAAAGCCGAGATTAGTCTAAGACTAAGCTTGAGTTAATAACTCCAGCTAAGAGGGAGGGTGTATTAACTCAGGCCCAAAGCCAAAGTAGAGTAAATATAAGAACTCTCTCTGCAGAAAAAGATAAAAAATAAATATTTTTTTTTTAAAAAAAATCAGGGAATCTATGTCCTGTGTCTCCATTCCTTACTTGCAAAATGGGGATATTTAAGCTGCACTTCTCCCATTCAACACACTAAGAGTAGAAGCTCTTCTGCTAAGATTTTAACATGCATACGTATGGAGCCTTGAAAAGAAAATGCAACTCAGTCTGGTTACAGTGATGTAAGTAATAATACCTCTTAGTATGGTATTTAGTGTTCCTAAGCAATGGAATTGACTGTTACATTTTTTATGGTACCCTACTGGAAATGCTAAACTAGCTGAAATACCTTTGCCTAGCCTGGTTCCTCCAACATCACAGAGATCTCACTTTGTATTTTGCTGCAGGCTGTACAATATCATCCAACCATGTCTGAAACTCATCTAAGCAAAAAGTACAGAAGGTTGAAATCAGTTCTAAATAGCTCATTATTTGTTCACTGAGCTTCATCTAGCACTACATTTTGGATGCACAATTATTTAAGGGATTAGGAAACTTCATTGAACAGTCTTATGGTACTGCTAGAAAGATGATAATTGAAAGATGTCCAGGAATTCTCTCATTTTTCCCATCACTCACTGCTCTTTTTCCCCCTAGCATATCCCAATGGATGTTGCACACATCTTTAGGGAGGACTCCTCAAACTTCAGTTTCTGATCCATTGACTGTGCAAGTGCTCCCTCAGGTTTTTCTTTGGCCTCTGCCTTCACCAGCTCTCTGTGAAGTGACAACCCTCCCATCAGTAACAAAACCTGCACCTACCCCTAGATGCATTGGCTGCTGTTCCTGCAGCCATTTTTGTCCTTGCACCCCAGACACAGAAGACAGCCAGCAGTCAGCAGCATCAGCCTCCAGCTCCTCCTGCAGGGAGCAACTTCCCTTCACAAAACACTTGTAATGAGGATTAATTGGGCAAGCCTCAGTCCATTTCCCTGCAGTTCTTGTCATCCCATTCATTTAAATTGTTTTCACTTGGTTTCTTAATTTTTCCTTTCTTCTTCTTTTTTTTTTTAACAATTTATTTCTTTAGTTTCTTCTGCTCTCTCTTTGTTCACCTTTCTTCCCTCATTTTATGAATTTAACTGCAGTAATTTTGGCAAGTTTTGGTTGTTTTCACTGCCCCTCATTCCATCTCAGTACATTTGGTTGTGGTCACTCCATTTCCAAATTTTCTGGTTTTTTTCAAGTGCATTTTATTTGATCATATCTCCTTTCCAGAGCATTTGTTAGACTTTGTTGTCTGATTTCAAGATTTCATTCCCTTTCAGGAAAGGAATGAAAGTTCCTCAGTTCCTTAGGCTGGAGCAACATGATCACTGCTCTAACTTTTCATACTGTAATAGGAAACCTCAGGCAGCTTGACAGAAGCTGGTTGTTAAATTCTGGTCCCTTACATACTTGCCAGGATGGAGATGCTTCCATTTCTCTGAAACTTGTTCCAGTATATTACTTTCCCATGAAGAAATATTCTTCTAGTTTTCAAATGTCCTGAATTGAACCTTCCAAGCTGCAATTCGGGGTTACTGCCCTTTGACCATCTCCTACTACCAGGAAAAAATATGGTTTTGTCATCTTTACCATTGTCCTTGATATAATTGTAAGCTGTTATTAGACCTTGCCTTAGCCTCCTCCAGGCCAGACTATATATATATATACACCCAGCTCCACCTGTCTCTCCTCATAGGCCACATGCTCCCTGCCTTTGCAGCCTGCTGCTGGACCCTCTCCAGATTCCTCCACATCCTTTTAGGACTGGGTTGGGGGGGATCCAGAACTGAACCACTATTCCAGGTGCAACCTCACTACTGCCAAGGAATAAAGGGTAATAACTTCCCTCCACCTCCTGGTCTTGCTCTTCCCAATATAATTCCAAACTCAGGATGTGATTTGCCTAACAGGAAGAGCACTCAACATATGGTCTTATATTCAGTGTGGCACCTGCCATAACACCCAGTTTGCAGAAGGGCTGAAATTCAGCCCATCACCTCCCAGCCATAGGATGGCTCCAGCCAGGGGCCAAGCTCTGCATCCCACCATGTTGAGCTCTGTGAGGTTTCTTCTAACCCATCCTCTCATCCCTTGGGGTCCCTTGGCTTCAAAGCATTTGGAAAGTCAACCAGTCCCTGTAACTCAATATCATCCTGTACAGTATGTAAAAAAATAACAAAATGTGAGTGATACTTTATGTCCTTTGGTCACAAAGGAAATTCAATGCTGTTAACTCTGCTTCTGGTTGCATTTTTCTCAATTTGGGTTTGTTCTCATTTAGTCCAGTTTCACTGAGCTGAAGTCCTGTCATCAGCCTCTTCTTGGCTGCTGGCAGCACCAGGAGAGGCATCCTGTGACTACAGGGTTTATTGTCAGACTTGTTTGCTCTCAATGCCCACCATGGGCCCTGCTGTCTGTGCATTAATGGCAGAGGAAATGGGTGTGTCTAGCTCTTTTTTCAGCTGCTTCTCCATCTTAAATATTTGAGATTGATAAACTGGACTGTGTGTCAAAAGTTGGGTGCTGTTGGAGTTAGTCCCACACTTTCCTTACTTCCCCAAAAAAAGGAATTCTATTTAACATGGAAATAGTAGTGCATATATTGCACGGCAGTATATATTGGACAAAAGTTGTGCATCAGCTGCAAGTAAACTGGGGATCTAAGCCAAAGACTTTTCATATGTGTAAGAGACCTTGCATGTTGCATTATGCCTAACTTTGGGTTATATAGGGACTGGCTATTTGGCTCTGCAATCAGAGATGTGCTTAAGCATATGAATGATCCCACTGAAAATGACAGGACTAGCGGTGGACTTAAAAATTAAGATAGCATCTAGATCCATTCTGTCATTGGTCTTAAATCAGACTTGTTGCTCTAAGTTTCCCAATGCTGCCATCTACAGAGTAAGTTGACTACAGTTTTGAACAGGCAAGCAAGAAGACAGTAACAAAAATGATAGATTGCACACAGTCAACCCCAGTAGAGCTCTAAATTAGCAATGTGCACATCTAAACAGATAAGCCTAAAATCCTAACTTCAATATTTCTCAAGTATTTCCAAGGATAGTTCTATGTATTAACAGTTGAATGTCCACCTCTGGAAAACAACACAAAAATGGCAGGAACCTGTTAATTCAAATTAATTTGCTCAATAGACTACAATGTCTAAAAGAGCAGCAGTCACTGGGTTCTTCAGAGTGGGCATAAAACACAGCAGGCTTTGCAAGTTCCTGCCCTTCTCAAAATTTTTCACAGGGAAAATTCAGAAGTAAATTCAGGAAAAACATGAAGGGCTTTAGATGAGAAGAGGGTCAAGAGATAATTTACTTAAGAGGCACACACAGGAAATTAAGGAAAAGTGACAGTTCTGAATGGAACTACAGATATAAGAACAAAGAGGAGAAAACAAGGAGGGACAAGAAATGAGCCTCCCTTCAGATAGATACGCCAAAGAAAAAATACTAAATTATAAGAACATCTTCTCATGAAAAGTGTATTGATACATAGCACTCTAAAAAAACAACTCTTATCCTAAACATTTCTGCCAACATGTGAAATAACAGACAAAGATTAAAATTAAAAAACTGGCAAGTAGGTAAAATAAGCTAGAAAATGCAAAAAAGAAAAAGTATTTATTTTGAGATTATATATGCCTGATATGACTTTAAAATATCTTCCTGGTTTTCTGTTTATGGCTTATTCAATAGAATTTGAAGTTGTAAAACACACACACTTCTATGCATCGTGACCTTTTTTTCTGAATGCAGTAACACATTTGGAACGGGTGCAACTTAAATATTGCAACATTCAGCTTACAGATCAACACCCACAGTTTGAGATCTCTATCCCAGCTCCCTAGATCTTTGCCATCCCAAAAAAATTATCTTCCTCTTTCTGAAACCAACGTATTTTAAAGTAAAGCCCAGCTGTTTGCTAAGCTCTTGTCATCATTTCTGCAGGGGACAATAGCCTTGCTAGTGATGTTATAGGTAGATAGATAACATTCATTCTTTAATTTTTCTCTTTATTTCCATCCTTTGAAACTATGCCTGGGAATAGGCATACAGAATTCACATAGAATGTGAGAAAACAAGAAAAGTCTGGCACAAATAACACTTTCCCTGTTTCTTCATGAGGCTTGAATTACTAAAATGTTGCCTTTCGGTAGGTTCTTAATGCAGAAGCTTGAGCAGAATTAAAAAAAAAAAAAAGTTTATGAAACACTGAAATAACTTCAGTAGCACCATTTGCACTGCTAATTAAAACAAAAAATTGGACTGCTGCAATCACTATAAAATACACAGTAGTATCTCAATGGCATTTTCAGGTTCTTTCAGCACTGACCCTACACAGGCACAGCATGTACCCTCAGATATTGCCCTAAGGGCAAGGAGAGGGTTCTCTGCAGCACAAAAGCTCACTGCCCCAGGTAAGGCAGACAGCTCTTCCTGTAGCTGGTTTTTGCTGCGCCTTCCACTCTCTTGTGCTCGTGCCCCTTGTGTTTCCCCTCCTGAGGGTTGTGTTGCTAAGCAGCCTGAGCCACAGGCATGGCTCCGAGGCTGCGCTGAAGATGCCCCAGGAGGCCTCTTCCCCCACCCTACGACAGCTTCCACTAATAGGCAGAAGATGATGCTGTTGTAGAGGACAATGATGCATAACAGACCCTTTCTTAGCCAAGTTTCACCTCCCTGTTAATAGAAACTGGACACTGATGTTTAGATTTTGAGTGTCCTGAGGTTTAGCAAACCCTTAAGACTTCAAATTAAAATCTGTTGCAACCCTTTGCCAGCTTCAGCTATCAGCCTCATGAGTGGTAACAAGGTCCAATACAAAACAACTTTAACCCACACAAACCTTTAACAAAAGCTTGAATTGCCCTTCAAAACAACCCTGCAGTCAGAACAGCTTGCAGCATACCCAGAGCAGCAGTGACCATCTAAGACTGTGTAACCCAGCACTGTATAAAACGGTTGCCAAGGACAGACTGGGACTGCATTAGAATAAAGATCCAAGTTAAAGCGTGTTTTATCCCTGCCTACAGCTACCTGAAGTATTAGCAAGGAGCTGCAAGAGCAGCAAACAGCAACTAGACAGGTAAAAATAGTTTCCACAGATCATGGTTCATGCCAAAGAACATGTATTATAGATAAAATCTCTTTCCCTGAAATCAAATATTTCATCCTGCTATTGGAAGTTCATGTAGTGTGGGTTTTTGCTTTTTAGGTTGTTTTGGATGGGACAGATAAATACAGCCTCTCTAAAGGTCTTCATAACAGAATCACAAGTCAGTAAGTACATATGGCCTAGCCCAGGATTGTGTTCTGCCTCAGCCAGCAGGTTTGGTTTAGCTACAGGTAGGGAAAACACCTGTTCTAATACTGTCTCCTATAAGGAAACACAACACCAACCAACTCAGTGGGTATTCTGTGGCTGGTAGCACTAATACAGACCACATTAAGGTGACATTTGAGTCTTAATTTATCACACCTTACCCCTCCAAAATAAATGTATTCCAGGGTGGTAGATTGCAGCTTATGAGTTTCAGACTGGACATTAGGGAAAGCCTTACTAGAAGGGTAGGGCAGCACTGCTACATGTTACACAGACTGATGCTTCTCCATCCTTGGAAGCCTCCAGGACACTAGAAAGAGCAGTTTCCCTGCTACCCTGAGGTTAACTTAAATTTTTGCTCAGAGGAGAGTTTTGAGGGTCTTCTGAAAAGAAGACTTAGATTGGATGCCGTACAACTCCTTTTGGAGAAAATTAGTCATCACTTTAGTCCATTCAGTCTTCCAGCAGAACATTTTATTCTCATTAAGGACAAGGAAATATCAACCAACAACTCAATTAACATAACACAGATCAAACAAGCCCTGTTAAGCATTTTCTACTTAACATGTGAAAAAAGAGTCTAAAGATATCTGATGTGTCCAAACCGTTCACATTAAAACTTGAGCTCATTCTTTAGCATAAGCTCAGCTGATGTTGCTTCTGTGTATAGCAAAAGGTGGAAATAATTTAAGTTACCAGAACAGCTGTGTTTAACAAGTACTGAAGCACTGGAGTTTAAACTGCATTTACTGGTGTGCTATTAAACTGCTTTCCTTGCATCTCTTCAGAATCTTAGGCAGACTTGCAGAAAGCCACAGCAGAAAAACGAACTTCTCCTTTTTCACGTTCTGTAAATTGTCTGCAGATCTTAGCAGAATCCTTGGGGATGAAAAAATACAGCTGCTTAGACTAACCAAATACACTTCCTATAGAGAATAAGTCTTTGCAGTTCCCCTCTGAGTCCCACCAACTAAGTTACATAATCTTATAGCAGCAGCTAATAAATACACTGAGCTCTTAGGGACAATACCTTTAGTAGTCATAAACTTAGCAGATTTAAGCACAGACTCGTACAGCAAGTAGGTACAGCTACAATACACCACAGGCAGACTTCTCACCTTTATATAAGGCTTTTTATATGCTTTGTTTTCAGGGGAATGAGCACCAAGGGAGAAAACTTACCTTCAACAGCAAGTCATCTGAGCTTGTGCCATGGTTTACAGGAAATGGCATACGGCCATCTGTGAAAGAAATACTTCTAAATTAGCAGAACTGAGCATAGTGGACCCAAACAAGTACACATATGATGATACTTGGGAAGTCAGACTATTGACAGTTCTGAGTGAGATGGAAAGTGTTCTCAGCTACACCAGTGACAACACGCTTTAGGCCTTCAGTGTAACCCATCATCAGTTAAAATCCTCAGATGAAGATACCAATTGTGTTTTGGCTCTGAGAGCCTCAGCAAACAGTTTAATTAGCACAAAGTATCTTGCTTGAGCCCCCAACACTATAGTCCAACTGCAGAGTTCACAGGGCCTTACCCAATTCGTACAGGTGTCCATCCACGTTGACAAAAAGGATGAAATGGAAGTTCACACTGTTGTCCTCAACCTTAGGAGACACCATCAGATATATTTATTAGACTGAAGCTAGTACTGCAAACCCAGTTTGTGATTACAGAACAGAGGAAACTTCAACAAGAAAGCAAACAACTGAAAATTTAAGTTTAGCAGAAGAGGTCTGTGGCAAGACTTCTACAAGGTCAAGCACCAGAAATCCTAATGGTGAACAAGCATTCACCCATGAGTCACGCATTTCTCCTTCCCCACCAACTGTAAGAGCTATCTGACAGACAAAAAAAGAGGTGTTGCTCTACCACCTTCTTTAAACACTTTTTCCAAGATTTTACACATTCACATCTTACCCGACATTGTCCTTCTTGCGCAACAGAATTGTGGACTTCTTGTATAGCCTTAAGAGAAAGCAGGTAGAGGTTACTACTACATCTTTGAGTGCTGATAACTGTCAGCAGGTTTTGTAGTTCATATACCTTATTATTTGCCAAATGCTTAGCTCTTTCTTCAGGAGACAAATCAGCTGTTTCATCAAGAAATTTCTTCAGGGCAGACCCCTCCTCTGCACAAGATGATCAAACATTTTATTCAGTATAGGTAAAACATCACAGTTTAGATTCAGCCCACAGTGATCAATGCTTTTAGCTCTAAATACAAGTCATTGCATTCAGCCTGTTACTATCTGCACCATAAGCACATTATAACTACAACTTAAAGTATTTCTTTTTCCAGAATATACTAGTAACAATCTACCCTAACAACCAGAGTTGTTTCAGGGAAGAGTGCTTCAGTATACTGTGGATGCTTGTTTTGAAAATAATTTTCAAATGGGATTTAGCTTTTCTGATTTCCCCACTGCACATTTGGCAGAAATGTTCAATCCTATTTTGAAGAAATTCAATAACAGTACCAGCTGTAAGGACACAACTAACAGAATGTGAGTAGATGAAATTGTCTCACTGCCTTCAAATGAAGGCAGCACTTGCTCATGACTTGCTTTGGTTTACCAGAACATAAATTAGTAGAGCAGTACTAAGACGCACTGAAAAGCATCTTAGTACTGCACTACTAGCACATAAAAGATGTGCTGCATTATTGCTTCAGTCATCAGGAGTGCGTTATTTCAGTGAATCCTTTTTAAGAAGAACAAAGCAAAACTCTTAAATGCTCACTATGACTTCCACACATTTTCCTTTGTATAAAAAAGAATCCCACACCACAGAAAGGGTCCGAGTTCTCCTGGAATAATGGTAGCTGTATTTTGAAGATCTAGTCTCTGAACAACAAAATCTTTTTCTATAGTAAAGAAACCATCAAAACTATTATCTTGGTATGGAACATCTCCTTACAAACCCTTATCTCTACAACTTCTCCAGAAAAAAGAAAACATATTTTAGACTAATTTACAGGCTGCTCTGAGCACATTGATTTCCATTGGACATAAGTAGCATGAAGAACTCCATCTCATATATTGACAATAAGCTTAATGTCAATAACTTCTTCTGAATGCAGTGCTTTCTAATTACAGACAGACTTTGGTCAGTCCTGCTAAGTGCCCTTTTCCTCTTGCTTACTAGGACAATACCTCTGCAGCGATTCAAAGCACATTCCCTTCTGTGTTTCAGGCAGTCCACATGCCCCACTCCAAGAGCTGGAAGACCCACTTACCAACTGAAGCAGTATAGCATGCCTTAACTTGGCTCGCATGAAAGCCCCTGTCTCCCAATAGCCCATACCCATTCAATCTGCTGTCACAAAAATGGAAATTCAAGCACTTCAGAACATTCATACTCACCAAGTTTCAATTTGTCTTTGTTATTAGCAACTGCATGTATCAGACCAATTGTCCCACAGGAGTTACTGACTGTCTGCTTCAGGAAATACACTTTGGAACTGATCTCCTGGTCCTTTATCTTCTCAGTCTGTTGCTTCCTGAAGTTCTCATGCTGTAAACATGTAATTATTTTAGGCATTTCATCACAGTCCTATCTCTGTATTATGCAAACCACTGGACATGTAAGTTGTTGTACAGGAGAATCAGTATTAGGACTGGACAAAGATTTACTCACAAAGTAATCTTTGTGGCAAGTAAAGCGCCATATGTCTGAACTGGATTCAGGCCAACACTTAATGGACTACCTGCATGATTCAGTCGTATCCAAAGGCTGTTCTTAGGTTCTCCATCTGAGCCATACACTGGAAATAGCTTGGGGTGGGAAATAATCTAATGGATAGGCTTTTTTATTTCCTCTCCCAGTTGCTTTGGTGCATTGAACAAGGTTACTCAGCATGTCTCCACAATAGGTCTTTGAACCTTTAGAATTATTTGCCTTCACAAGCCCCTCCCCATCACAACAATGTATAAACAACTGTAAAATTGCTATTGGAAGGTTATAATCCTTCCTTTTAAGAACTTGCTAATTAAATTAGATTTCAAAACCCATCTCATCAGTCACTTCCTTAGCATCAGGTGGACTGAGTATATTATATATTGAAGAAGTAATGTAGGCCCCTCCAGATCCAATGATTCAGCATGGTAATGGAAGTGCTATTCCTCACACTCAAGATCGCTCATGGTTTTTTTCCCCCTCAGTCTGTTATACAAAGCAAAATCTCACAGGAACACTGGGATGGAACGAGAGCCCTTGTTTAAAGGCTCAGCTCAGCTGAGGCTCTTTGGAGGCTGGGTCCAAGCAAACACCGTGCCAGTGCCAAGCCCCATCCACGCCTAACCTCCTGATGTTTGGGTGGATGACAGCGGCTCTCCAGACAGCGGCCAGCGCTGCCCTGCGCGGGAGGGGACACCCACCTGCTCAGTGAGCGGGAACAGCAGCAGCAGCGCGCAGGCCGGGGTCGGCACGGCGCGCAGCGCTTCATCCTCGAAGCCCAGCACGTCCACGAAGCGCCAGCCAGGACCCACCCCGAGGCGGGACAGCACCTGCACGGGGCACAGAGAGCGGGTGGCCCGGCCGCGCCACGCCCGTCCCCTCGGGGTGCGGCCGCCCCAGCCCCGCCGCGCCCGGTGACACAGCACAACGCGCGGCCCCGCCGCGCCACCTGCCGGCCGCGCCCGCGCTCAGCGCCGCTCCGCAGGTGCGGCCGCGCCCCGCGCCCCGGCGGCCGGGATGCCGAGGGACGGAGGCAGGAGCAGCTCCGCGCCCCGGCGGGCGGGATGCCGAGGGACGGAGGCAGGCGCAGCTCCGCGTCCCGGAGGGCGGGATGCCGAGGGACGGAGGCAGGCGCAGCTCCGCGCCCCGGAGGGCGGGATGCCGAGGGACGGAGGCAGGCGCCGCTCCGCAGGTGCGGCCGCGCCCCGCTACCGCCGCCGCGGCTGGCGCTCCCCGGCAGGGCGCGATGCCGAGGGATGGAGGGGGAAGGGGCGGCGCCCTCCCGCCCGCGGCGGTCCTCCGGCGGCGGCAACTCACTTTGTTCAGCATCTGGAAGACAATGCGTGGGGGGGAAAAGCGTGAGTGCCGGTGAGAGCCGGCATCCCACCACCCGCCCCAGCCCTGTCCCCGCCGCCCCTCGCGCACCTCGGGGTTGATCTCCATCGGCTGCCAGGCCATGGCTGCAGGGCGGCGGGAGCCGGGAAGAAGGCAGGCTGTGCCCCACGCACGACGATGTCCCCCGCGGCAGTTCCGCTGCCGAGCCGCTGGCGACGCTGGGGCGCGGAGCCGCCCACCCGGCTCTTATATAGGGGCGGGCTGGCCCACTCGGCGCGGCGGCGGGGGGAGAGGGAGGAGCAGGCAGGGCGAAAGCGCGGGGGGGCGCGGGGCAGAAGGGCCGCGGGGCCGGGGCCGGGGGAGCCCGGCCGGGGATGCGGGGCCCGGTCCCTCCGCGGGAGCGGGGCGCGGCCGGGGGACCCCGGCCCTCTGACTTTGGCGTGGAGAAAGTGCTGGAAGCGGGCCGGCAGCGTGGGCAAGCGGCTGGCATCACCCAGGGCAACAGGTTTCTTCACCATCAGCCCAGCCCTTGGGCTCCGTGCATCCCGAAAACCCATGTCTACATTTATGTGCCTGGCAGCTCCTAAGCATCAGGCCCCGTTCTGTGTGTGTTGCGTAAAGTATACAATGGTTTTGATATTCAACAAAATCATTAAACGCTTTTTTTTAAATTTCCAGTATGATAAATCTGACATGAAAGTGTCCTGTGTGCTGATTGTATCTCTGCATTCGGACCAACCCTTGAACCAGTCTAGTGAAGCTGGTTAAAAAATAGCGGGCTTTTTATCTTTTATTCATGACCTGACAGTTTCTGTGCACAATGTCTTTGGACTAGAACATGTCTAGAACAAGGAAACAAAACCAACCTGCTCAAAATACCAGCACTAATCACGTGGGCTCCCAACAGCTTTTCAGATTTTACTGGTAAACAGCCTGATGGGAGCCTTGTGGACAAGCGAGATGCTTCACAGTTGTCTTTCAAACAATGCAAATACTGAACAAAAGAGTCAGCTGAATGTCTGCAGTCTGTTTGGTTTTGATGACTTTCTTCCTTTGGTTTTTCACCATGTTTCAGAACAATTTGGGCCCCAACGCAGCAAAATTTCTAAGTGCCTGCCTGATTTCAAGCAGATTTAAATTAACCTTAGGTTTATTGCACTGTAATTTAGTGGGGAATCATTCACATCAGGTGGTTGCACACATGCATTTTTGAACTGAGACCTTTGAATTCATCAACATTATTCAGTTTACCATGAACTCCTTGGGAAAAAAACCTAGAGTTAATCTTTGAAATATGGCCATAAACGGTTCAAGATGCAGTCTCATACTAGTTCTTCCTATAACAAGACTTAGTGAAGATGAAACAGAATAGTAAGGCAGTCTTTGTATTTTGTGGCCTAAGCTGGGATGTTTCCAGACAGGATAAATCCTTGAGCAACTTTCTCTGATCTTATAGCTGATCATGCCTTGACCAGGAGACTGGTCTAGAGAAATCCTGAGACCCCTTCCTGAAGTATCCCATGATCCTGTGATTTAGTCTATCACAGTAAAGGGAAGAGCAGAACATACTGTTCAAAACCAAAGATTTCTGGGGAGGACAGGGGAAAGTAAATGACAGACTCATTTATTTCTGGGGTCTTTTCCCCCCATTTACTGTAGCTGAAAACAGTCTTTGATGCCTATAAGAAAACTAAAATTGGCCCAAAATATTAATTCTATATATGGCATCTTTGACTATCTTTCTTTTTATGATGAACTCCAAATGCACTGTAAGATGCGAGGATATCAAAGGAGCTTGAATGAATAAAGTCTAATGCTAATGGTCCCTGACAGATACGTAGGAGAGTCTGCATGCAGCTTCTCTGAGAGGACAGCAAAACACTCATCTTGCAGCCTACAAAAGAGAAGGCTACAAAAGGCAAGAAAATCCTATTTCTGAATTGTGCAGCAGCAAATGATCATTAGAACTTCAGCCTGCCTCAGCCATGGCAGTGCTTAGATCCCTAGGTTAGTCATCCCTGGGATGGCTCCTGTGTCTAGGCTGTTGAGAGAGACTGCAAACAGTTGTTCAAGTGTAATTTCGGGCTCTGCATACCATGTACAGAATGCAGGAAGTGATAGCAGAACTGTTTCTATGGAAGAATCTGTCAAATCTATCAAAACACTAATTTTAAAATAAAGAGTAAGTGTAACAACATCAAACTTCTAAAGCTGCTACTGTTGCATAAAGATGCCTGTCTCCAGAAATTCACATAAGTAAAAGCTGTGTCATAGGCAATCCCCATCCATCTCATTGCAAATATGAAGGAAGTCTTTGGACCATTTTTCTTCAGAGCAGAAGATAGATGTGCCTAACACATTTAACCCAATTAATTTCCATTACTGCAGTAAAATAAATACTCACCTGGAAAAGTGACTGGTACTTTGCAATCATAGGACTTGCGGTATTCAACACTGTTAAGGTTTTGCTCAGATGTCTAATCTAGAAAGTGTGGACAGAGGAATCTTTGCTACATATATGATCTTTTGACAGGTTGCTTTATCTTAGATATTGGCCTTGGTGTCAGTATTCACCGTATTCCTGTTGAAGGTTTACGTAAGAACTAGACCTATAATTAAGGCCTGTTCCTGAGTTCAGAGGATCTCCAAACAAAAGTACCTATAACAAGTAAGGTAGTGAAGGAGGCAAAGCTGGCCTCAGACAATGCAGAGCTCCCAAAATGGAAACTGAGGCCTTATACTATTCTTTAGAAAATAATTTTCCTATTGTCCTGCCAAAATCCAAGCCCTGAGGCAGTCCAAGTCCACATCTTCTGCAGTATCCTCACCTGCCTAGCAACCACCTCAGACATGTGCTTTTCTTCATTTTCTTATAATGACTCACTTCCCAAAAGAAGGTTACTAAACCCATTCCTGGAAACCTCCTTAATCCCCTACTCCCTACCTTCAAAACAAACAATTATTGTCCATAGCTGGCTGCCCAGGGCAGCAGGATGCAGGTACATGGTTGTGCAGAGGCAGGAGCCACAGGATTTACTACATGTCACCATTCTCCTGGTAACTGCACATTTGCATTTACCCTACAGGGAGTAGAAGGTGTTTGAGATAACTGTGCTGTTACTGTAAGCACCTCTGCTGGCTTTGGAATAAATCCTGCCTGAGACTAAATCCTGCCTGAGGTAAATCCTGCAGTTAGCTCAGTTTTACCATAGCAGTGTGCTTGAGAGAGATTGATTTACACACATATGCACTATCCTTGCATGTGGATTGAGCAACGTTGATGCAGTGCCATGCTCCCTTTGGCAAGGAGCTCCTGCTGTGACAGCATCCCTAAAACTGGAAACTTGGTGAGTCTCAACCCTTGCTCTAGTGACAGCTCTGGGCTGAAGCTGTGGCCTAGAGAGAAAGGTGTGGAGGGAACAAATGTGTACCTGGAATGGTAGGATTATGCTGCTCTAAATCCTAATCCTAACCCTAATGCAGATCTAAAATACAGCATTATGACAGGTGCTATGAAGAAAACTAATTTCATCCCAGCCACAACCTGTGTCACAAGGTATCAAATATAAAACATATCTGGGGCCACTGCAGGGACAGTGGGTGTTGGGGATCTGACTGCAGTCAGATATATACAGTCTATATATATATATGTGTATATATCTTCATAGAGAAGACTATAATATCACCCCTTCTCTTCTGGTAAATTGGAGCACAGCAGCAATTCCTGCATGAGACTGCCCCAGCCTTTAATTAGAAGATCAGAGGGATCAATAGGCCTAGCAATTTAGTGCTTTTATAGAGAGCCTGGGTCCATGGAAGATTGGAACAGAAAGAGAGACATCTGTTTGTTTCTGAATTGCATCCAGGTTAATTTAAATACTTATGTGAGGAGTCTTGGTGACTGCAAGTCATGCAACCCAGCATGCAGGGAAGTTTAAGTCCAGTCACTACTCAGCATCTGGCTGTCAGCTGCTGCTCTCCAGGTCCATGGGCCAGGACCTCTGGGCTGAAACATCTCAACTGTCAAGCAGGAGACTTGCAAATGAAAGAAATTCAAAGCAGCTCAGGGCTGAATGCTGAATGTGGAAAAAAAAGCCCAAATCTTTCTTTACTTAATGTAAAGGTTGGAAATGTATGTTTTTGTATTCCCTTGTCCACAAGAAGCATATGTTTTGGCTAGGAGGTGGAATAATTAATGGCTTATGACGTGGAGACATACTGAAGGATGTGAACTCTGGGTCTGACCTGAGATGAAGACCAGCTGGAGAGGGGTAACAGAAGCAGTGCAGATAAAAGTGTCAGGCTGATGAAAGGGGCTGCCAAGGACTGCCTTTGTGTGTATTGACTGCTAGCAGTGACTCTGCAATTGCTCTGAACTACAGCCAAGTCCACCAGCAGGTAAAGAATGTGTTCTACAGAATGCAAGAGCTGTTCTGGAAGTCTGTAGGTGGAAGTGTTAAACTGCTGAAATGTAGCTTTGAACATTTGCCTTGAGAGTCTCAGTTCTAAAGAGTGCAGCCATGGTTTCCTTGATTTCAGATCTGTCTGGCAGGATGCTGACAATTCATCATTCCTATACAAAATCATGTCTACCAAACAGTGATGGTGTCTATCAGAAGCACAGCATTAGCATGCTTTGTTTCACAGTAGAAATAGGACAAACAGAGAGTGACTTTTTCCTCTTTTCACAAAGAAAGTTAGGAAAGACATCACTGTTGGCAAGGGTCTCTTGGTTTCAAATTAAATGATACACCATCTGGTTATGAAAGATATGAAAGCTTGCAAGGCTTGTCTCAAAGGATAAGAAAGACAGTATACTGGCACCTGGGCAATCAGCATCTGTCTCCTTTCCCTGAAATGCTTTTTTTGGTGATGTTAGCAATCTATCCTTTTTCCTCTACAGGCAGGAATAATCTATCCTTCTAGCCCTGTAGAAGAGAACAATCCCTGCTTCCTTGTTCTTTGTTTTGTTGACTTAAACATTCTTAGGATTAGTGCTTTTATCTAGAGATATATATACAAAATATACATTTCAAGAGGACCTGGTTCTGTGCAGTGATTTAGCATAATATATTTAATAGCTAATAATAATGAATTTTAATTTTGATGTAATACTTGGATGATCTGTACTTAGGACTTGCATACCTACTTACATTTTCATCCAAAGAATGTTCTCCTCAGATTAATAGGCACAAAATAAAAAGGAAGAGCCATGTATTTTAAACTACTAGTTGTGAGAGACATAAATAGCAGCACTTGACTCTTGTAATACACCCTCTAGTACAACACTGTGCCTCTTTCCAAGCACTGTATTGTGCCAGTCCATCCTGGGGTGACCCCAGTCTGCTTCTCCCCTGCAGTCTTCAGTTTCTTCTGTAACAACTTAGCAAAGCCTATCCTTAGATTTGTTCCTGAATGCTCAGTAGCCATACAACAGCACCTAAAAAGCATTAAACTCTCCCTGAACTCTGGGGCTGCTGGAAGAGCTCACCTTAGACAGGATGAGTTTCTTGTGAAACAAAATAAAAGGCTGCTTCAAATCAGCTCTGGAGCACTAGCCACTTTTAAGCGGGAGGAGAGTAGCAGAAGACAAGAAGAGATAAGAAGTGTTGTCAGTCATTTGAAAAGATATCAAGACATTGACTCAGTAGTACTTTTACAGTAGTAGAGGACCACTTCCTCAGGCTTATGGGGTGCTGAGGGAAAGGCACAGCCACCTCCCAAATACCTCTTTATGTCAGCAGTCTCCAACCTCTAAATTTAAACATTTTCAGGGAAAGAGCAGAATACATGCCTTAAGGAGCTGCTGAGGATTGAACTTCTGGATCAAGTCTATTGTCACCTGCTTTCTCTGTACACACTAGTGTAGCTTTGATGTTTCTGGGGGAAATGTGAGGAGAGAATGAAGAAATTGGCTAGCCTGTTGTTGAATGAAGAAGGGAGAAATATGGCTGTACCAGAAGGGAATAGCAAGGGGTTTTGTGTTTGTTGAAGAAAAAAGAAAAAGGGGCTTGTCTAGCTTGCTTGACAACAGAGGCACGTGTAGACAAGGACTGCTGTGTGCTGGGGGTTTACTGTGAGATCTTGTAATTACTCCAGGTCAGCACAACAAACCATCTTAGGCTATGTCCTAGATATCAGCTATCTTCTGGGGAGAAGGAAAAGCAGACTTTAGTCTGCCAAGATAGTGATGGGCAGATGTAAAAGGCATTCCTTCATCTTGTCTTTTTTATGCAAATGGAGGCCCTAAGAAGAATTTAAAGTAGTTGACACTTGAAATCAGTGAACAACTTCATGAAAATAAATAAATAAATAAATAAATAAATAGATAAGATTTTAAAAAATCCCTAACTCCCCGTTGGGTTTTTTTTCAGCTAACTTAGTCACAGAATCCTGAAAGATGATTGCTTTTTCCACATAACTGACATGGTCCTGTATTCTTTTTATATCTTGTGAGTAGTCTTCTGGTCAACTGTCTCCACCTGATCTTTATATATATGTTCACCCCCACTTACAGAAATTCTGAAATAAGTTGTGCTCAGCTTAATATGTTCTCTAAAATCTTCACTTGCATAACAAAAATGACCCTGAACTCCAATACATCAACAAGGACAGATGTAGCACAATATTTACACTAATTTGTGCCAAAGGATTTGATTCCTAATCTACATGTGCACATTCTTGAGAAGCATGGGGATTTTATTTTTAATTAAAGTGCTCTGATCTAAAGCTTTAGCTGCAGACAATCTATGAGATGTTCAAGCATGGTTCTTCTGTTGGAGACAGTTCACCTGGGGAGAGATGTTGGCACAGAGCTGCTGCCAATTCAGTGAGTGAAACCAAGAGTTTGGGGTCCCTGGATTGTCCTGAGTCTGCCCTGAGCCTGCCTAGCTAGTCCCATCCTGAAGTGGGCTGCATGGGAAGGAAATTTTCTGCATCTGAGAAAGTGTCAAACTTCAGCTTCTTAATCATTCCTAAGGCATACCTTAGAGTTCCTAGACTCTAGACATACTTGGTGTGCCAGCTTGGCAGGGCAGTGACTCAGAAGTGACTCAGAGCAGCATAGCTTTGACTCCTTCCCACTGTGGCCATGGTAGATAAAAAGATTTACAGACCTAGATCTGAGTTGCTCTTGCTTCTCCACCCTGTAACAGCATATAGAAGCATGAAATGCATCCCTTAGTCATGCTAGCAGATTGTGGTTTTTAGGCAACAAGATCTCCAAAGTCTTTGCTGTACAAATTCCTATTTTAATTACAAATAATGGTAGTTATTCCCTTGTACTTACAAGTCAAGTCTTTGATTTCAAAATGTGTAAGAATGAGAGACTTAACCTTACATTAATAGCCACTTTCCAGAAGGACATCTGGCAGAACATAACCTTTTGGTTAAATTATAATGCTGACACCAAGTGTTTTACACATGTTGACCACCCAGAGTCTTGCTAATGCAAAACAGTTGTCCTGTACGTGCTGCTCTTACCAGCTGGGCGATGCAGCAGCGCAGGGGCCTAGCTGCTCTGACACTGCTGGGGATGTGGATGGTGGAAGGTTATTAGTCTTGGCTGAACTGCAAGCAATTAACTTTAAAAACACGGTGAAACAAATCCAGTCGGGAAACATCAGCCCTTCCAAGCTGCCTTTGACCCAGCCACTCCTAGAACCTAACACTATAATGCCTCCTGTGCATCTTCAGACACTGCTCTCAGAGCACCAGCTGTGCTGAGAAAGGGAGGATTTTTTTTTCCCCCTCTGCTTCAAGAATTTTTTCACACTACACAAGGAGGAGAATATTTCCAAATGTTAGAGAAGTGTTTAGACAGTGTTTGTCACTGATAGAGAAACTTCTTTTCTGATCAGTTTAACAAGTGCTGTTCTGAATTTATTACCCAAAGCACATGTTAGTATGAAGAACACCATCATTTGGACCTTGAGCCATACTGTTTTAGTGGAGGAGTATATGCATGCTGAAACAAATCCCTGTCTCAGTGGAGAAAAATATTTAGATTGCGAGGGAAACTACACTATGGATCAGAAAAACAATGGGACTCTATCACATTCTACAGTTGCAAATATAAACGCAAAACACGCTGCTCTTTCCTGTGTATGTTTATACACGTAGGGCAAAATTCCCATTGAGTGCATTTGCAGCCTGGGCTTTTCTAGTTGTATTTAGGACATTAGGCACTGGACTTTTGTCTCTCTTGTTTCAGAGACAAAGCACTGACCTTCTGCTGTTAGCAAACCTAGCATTTCCAACTTTATCTTAGCTTTCTGTACCTCTTAATGTGTATTAGTGGGTGTGAATGTATATATATGCATAACATAGAACCATAGAATTAATAGAACCATACAATTCTAGAATGGTTTGGGTTGGAAGAAGCCTTAAAGATCATCCAATAAGGATGATAGAATTGTAGAATATCCTGAGTTGGAAGAAACCCATAAGAATCATCGAAGTCCAACTCCTAGCCCTGCACAGGACAACCCCAATAATCACACCATGTGTCTGAGAACATTTTCCAAACATTTCTTGAAATCTATCAGGCTTGGTGCTGTGACCACTTCTCTGGAGAGCCTGTTCCAGTGCCAAATCATCTGCTGGGTGAAGAACCTTTTTCTAATATCCAGCTTAAATCTCCCCTGACCCAGCTTCATGCTGTTTCCTCAAGTTCTGTCACTGGTCACCACAGAGAAGAGATCAGTGTCTGCCCCTCCTCTTCCCCTCATGAGGAAGCTGTAGATTGTGATGAGGTCTCCCCTCAGTGTCCTCTTCTCCAGGCTGAACAGACCAAGTGCCCTCAGGTGCTCTCGTATGGCTCTCCCTCAAGACCCTTCACCAATCTCCATAGTCCTCCTTTGGACACTCTAATAGCTTTATATCCTTCTTGAATTGTGGTGACCAAAACTGCACACAGTATTTAAGATGAGGCTGCACCAGTGCAGAACAGAGTGGAACAATTCTTGCTTGGCTGGTGATGCTGTGCCTGATGCCCCCCAGGACAAGCTTGGCCCTCCTGGCTGCCAGGGCACTGCTGAACTGAACTCATGTTCACCTTTCCACTGACCAGAACACAGAGGTCTCTTTCCAAGGTGTTACTTGCCAGCATCTCATCCTCCAGTTTGTATGTGCAGGTGCAGAATCCATCACTTACCCTGTGAAACTTCATACACTTGGTGATTGTCCAGCACTCTAATTTGCCGAGGTCTCTATGCAGGACTGCTCTACCTTCCAGGGAGTCAACAGCTCTCACAATTTAGAACTGTTGGTAAACTTACTTTCAGGTCCTGTGTCCAAGTCAATTATAAGTACATTGAAGAGCACTGGCTCTAAATTAGAGCCATGTGGAACCCCACTAGTGACAGGTCCCCAGTCTGATGTCACCCCATTCACTGCAACCCTTTGCGCCTGACTCGTGACACCCAACCCATGATGTGTTTATTCAGCTGTGTGCAGGACATTTAGTCCAGAAGGATACTTGAGAGACACTATGGAAAGCTTTACTGAAATCCAAAAAGATTGCATCAACTGGCTTCCCTTGATTACCTAGGTGAGTTAACTTGTCATAAAAGCAAATTAAGTTAGTGAAACAGGACTGTCCCCTCATGAAGACATGCTGGCTGTGACAAATGACCATGTTGTCCTTCATGTGTTTTTTAAGAACTCCCAGAATAATTTTCTCCACAATTTTACCAGGCACAGAAGTTAGAATGACAGGTCTGTAGTACCTAAGGTCATCCTTCTTGCCCTTCTTGAAAGTTGGAACAACATTTGCCAGTTTCCAGTCAACTGTGACCTCTCCAATTCCCAAGACTATTCAAAAAATCTTTGAGAGAAGTCTCAAACCTCCTGCCATGGGTAGCAACACCTTCAACGATATGTGGCAGGTTTCTCAAACCATATGTGTCATGAATGGGTCGGCCATTCTGGCCTGAAACATGGCTTTCCTGACTGCCTCACAGGGAGCTGTACTGATACATCATCCTTGGCTGCCTGTGGGGCAGACCCTGCAGCGAAGTTCTTCCAGGGAAAGCTCCAACATGCCAGAGCAGAAGGCCTGAAGCCCAGCAGCTGCTGGCAATGGAGAGGTATTTTCCTAAAACTTAGAAATTGTGCTTCATTATATGCTGTTTGAACAACAAAATATTTATAGTCTAAAATGAAACCTACATTACAAAAATCTCTGTTGTATTCCTATTTCTCAGTTGTAGGAAAATACTAGTGATCATATGTTTCAGCACCCATCAGGGCTATAGGTCCCATTCTAAGCAGCCAAGGCAAGAAAATCTAGCTAGATGTCAGCTTTGAAAGTGTGAGCTATTCTCTTTATCTGACTACCTATAATTACAGGCCTTGCTCTGTGGCAGCTTTCGAGTATTTTTGTCCACCAGAGCCACATAAAAGAGTAAGCGGAGTTTGCAGAAAACTCAGCTCTGAAAGCAGCTATTGGCTTCTAGCAGTGCCTAAGCAGCTTCTGTAACATCTAGAAACTCTGCATTAATAGCAGCTTTTTTCTTACAAACAGCATCTTTCCCCCATCTGGCCCTTCCAGCTAGAAGGAAGTCCCACATGGACTGTTTACCTGCAGTGGTCAGTTGGTATTCAAATATGGTGATTGTGAGCGAACACAGTCACCCTGCTCACACTGCTCAGAACCTGCTGGAAATAATAAAAAAATGGAGCTGTCCCTGTTTGGATGAGTGGGTGGGCTGGGTAAATTCACCACATAGCCAAGGAGTTTATATTCCTGGGGTCCAGTCAGATCAGGCCACCTTTCCTTCACCCTCTCTCTAGGAAATCCCAATATACCGCTGTGTAACAGGCACAGAAAGGAGAGATCAGAGAATCACATTTAGATAGATGTCCTAGAGATCATTTATAATTACTTTACAACCACTCCTGGAAGCAAGGCTTTGCATTCCTGAAGAGCTAGAGAGAAACTTCAAAATTATCATTCTGCCTTGCTTGGCATGCCAAGATATCAGAGAACTGCTAGCCTACAAATTGCTCCATTTGCACTTGTTCCCATACAGCCTTCATTAAGGTAGTGGCCATGTGCCTGAGACAGTTAATACAGAAAATGGGAGAGGGCTCCATGAATATAGCAGGAGGCCTTGATTTAGTTTCTGGTTTGATTTAGCTACTGGAATAATCTTATCTGGGACTGATGTCTTCTGGCCTTTGCTTCTCCATAGAATAACTCAGGGAACTTTGTTCATGGCAGAATTAACCTTTCACTATATGCTAGCCCAGGGACCACTAAAGAGATAGGAATTCAAAATAATGGGAGTGATACATGCTTTCACACATGTCCTGAGAAGCAATGTATCTAGGGGACTGAATCTTCCAATCATATTCAAGCCTGTAATTAAAAATTACATGCTAAGAGTCTAATTCTTAAATCTCCCAGCTGCAGGTGCACTGTGTGTGGTGGGTTTTGCTTTTTCTGGAAAATGGTTTGATTTTGTATTTAAAATGGAGACAATGTAGCTGTGTGAAAATACTAGAGAAAGTGTTCCAACCATTCTGCTGTAACTGAATTTTCTTAGTTAAATTTCTGTGTTTAGGATCAATATATTCAGCCAAAGATGGTGTACGTTTCCCTGTGCCATGGAAGCGCAGTGGCACCACTAGATGGTAGCCTTGCTTATTTCATAGTCACCACTTCCCTAGTGTCCACTGCAGTAGGAGAGACGAGCTTCTCGAGATGGGATCATCGCAGACTGTCATTTTCCCTCTACGCGGAGACTAACAAGTAAAAAGCTGCTACATGGAATAAAGCAGGGGAGAAACTGTGAGCTCCTCCTCAGAGCACACCTGGGGCACAGTCAGGCCTGATGCAAGGCCTGCAAACCCATGTGGCAGTGGGGAAGGTCAGTTGCAGAGGTTTTCTTGCCGATGGAGATTCCTACGGACTGTCATTCCTTGTTGCAAAGTTGGAGAGATTTTGACCAAAATAAAGTTGCAGTCAATAGTTCACACACAGGAACAGTAAGATGACAATGAAATTCTTTTTGTATGAGCTGATAATATAGAAAGGCCTCTCTTTTTTCCCCCACTGTTGTTTATAAACAGTATTCCACAAGATGTTTGTCTCTTAAGTAAAAGAGTAGGTGTCCAACTTTGGACTTTGATTATCCTTGTGGGTCCCTTCCAAAAATTATATGAAATATTTGATGAGATTTGCTAAGCCTAGGCAAACACTGTATCCATACAGAAATGTTTCCAAGAAGCGACTGTATTGGGCAACTGTCCATTTAGGATGTATATGAAATGCCTTATTTTGTTCCCCCAACACTTCCTTTTTATGGCACCGCTTACTTTTTATTATACTGCAATCCAAAGTGCATTATATAGACTATGTAACTAAATACTAATCGTAACTCTAACCACATAGTGAAAACCACAGTGCAGTGTCATCACACTTTATTAAAGGAACATGAATTTCTAAGTATCTTGCCTGAGCATTTCTGTCAGGGAAATTTATTAATAGGCTATTCACTAATAATCTTGGTAACCTGCTAGTTGTCTTGCATCTCTTCAGTAGATATAATACATATTCCAGGGAGAGTTCTTCTCCAGTATGCTGTCAAAGCATAAAAGCTTTCCCTCCTGCTGCTTGATGTGCTATGTTAAAGAGGGAAGAAACTTGATTTGCAAATGCTGGAATTTGATGAATCACCTTTGGATGTTTCAGGAGGTCATTGGTCCTTCTGAAACTGATCACGATAACACAATTTTATTACAGACCATTATAACTATTTGGGGGCTTTTTTGGGTGATCATCATAGCCTTGAATCTAAAAATATCAATTAAAATGTGAGTTCTAGCCTATAAAAGTGTTAGGAGATTAAATCATGTCCAATTTTAAGACAAATGGAAAAAGGGGATAACACCACACATTTAAGAGTAATTAAATACATTTAAGAGTAAGTTATTAAATATTAAAGTACAATTTCTAGGTGCTTTGCTCTGAATTACTTTGCCTGTCATAGGTCTTCACCTAACTGTTGTTTCTTCTTGTTCATCAGTGTAGTACTTATAATTACAAATATTTTTTTCTGTTCTTTAGGCTGGTGGATGTCAATAAGCATTTCTACTTAAAAAAATAATATTGCTATTAATCTTAATGATCCTTTAAATTGTTCTCAGTTCTTGAGTGTTCTGTTATTACCAGTAACATAATTGTAAAGACAGGGAACAAAGTATAGAAGGCTATGGAATGCATAGGAAAAATCATCTCTCGCAGATAAATAGATTTGCTGTTATAAAAGGTAGGATAAATTTTAAAGTAGGCTTGGGCACATCACTAGGACTACTAAATGTGTTTACATTTGCAAGAACATGTAAGAAAATGTATGAGATGCCAATTTCATTATTGTAATAGACTCCTTTGACCTCGTTATACATCTTAGGTCACTTCAATATGCCACTATTTCACTGTTGATTGTTTTGCATCCGCTGTTTCAGGGACCTCCTAAAAGTGTTAGAAGGTGTAGAAGTAAAAGTTCTATTACATACTTTCCACTGAACTACCATCTTATGTTGAACGTTTGCTTTAGCAATGACCAATTTCTTCCCCTGCAATCTCAAATGTCTAGCTTGACAGAACAGACAATATTCCACATATTTGGAAGGCATTAAACAGAAATCTCTTCCTGCGGGTGTGCTCTATTAAACCTCATTTCTAACTGTCTGGGATGTTGCTGTGATTCTCTACTCATCCATCTCAAGATGTGTCTAGAGATTATTATCTGAACCATAATCCTATTGCAGTGCATGTAGGTTAGAGCAGTGAAGTTGCCAGGCCTATTCCTTTACTTGTTTGTTTTCCACATATGAGAACACCTCCTTCTTTTCCATTCTAACTGGCGACTTGAGTTTTGAGACCCACGAGAACACAGCTGCCTGGAGCACTATGCCAATGCCAAGCACACTCCATTAATCCATGACCAGGGGAGTTTGCTAACGTTCTCCAGCCATGTGGGTCTTTAACCCCCTGCCATGTTACTACTTGGTGCCCATATCCACTGTGAAAAACAACCCATTCTTCGGATCATAGAAACATACAAGTGTTAGAGTTGGAAATCATTAAACTGGCACTGCCAAGTCTGACACTTAACCACATCACCAAATACTAAAACTACTCATCCTTTGAAGTATCACCAGGGATGGTGATTCCACCATTTCCCTGGGCAGCCTGTTCCAATGCTTAACAACCATTCATTCAGAGAATAAATTTTCCTTAATATCCAGCATAAACCTCCCATGGTGCAACTTGAGGCTTTCTTCTTGTTCTATTCTTTCTTCTTCTTCTTTTCACCTGGGAGAAGTGACCAACCCTGACCTCCTTTCACGTAACTGTAGAGAGTGATAAAATCTTCTTCTAGGGCTTCCCAGCCTACTTGGCTACCTACCAGGCTACTTTTTTGCCCCTCACTGTTGCCAGAGGAGCACGGGGATACAGCAAGTGGCATTTTAGGAGGCACTGCCTCACCTTGATACGGGCATTACTACACTTGCCAAGCACGAGCCAGACCCTTCTTTTTTCCCCTAAGGAGAAAAAGAAGATTTTATATTTTTTTCCCAGGGCGTAGACCTGCCTCACACACACACAACCTCTTCTCCTTCTGAGAGGTGCATCTGCTCTGATGGGAGCGGCCCGGCCCAGGCGGGGCGGGAGCAGGCCCGCCGGGGGCCCACACGACATGGCGCCCATCGCCCCCTCGCCCCGCCTCGCCCCGCCCGGCCCGGCCGGCACCCTGCGGGCCGCGGCTTTGGGCGGCGGCCGGGGCGGAGGGAGAGGAGGGGCGGCGGCGGCCGGCGGCCGGAATCGTTTCCTGGGTAAGCGCAGCGGGCTGGGAAGCGTTTCCGGAAGGCTGGCCGCATCCCGCAGCGGCTTCGGGCGCCTCCGGGGCGGGCGGCGGAGCGGCGCGGCGGGCAGGTGCGCTCCGTGGCGGGCGGCGGGGAGGGGAGGGCAGAGAGGGCAGAGCAGCGCAGGGCAGCGCAGCGTGTCCCGTGCCGCGGCAGAACCCCGGTGCGTGGCCGCCCGCGGTGCCGCCGCTCCGCCCGGACCGCTGCCGCTGCCACCGGGCGGGAGGCCGGGGGAGGGTCCCGCCGTCCTTGCCCGGGGCGATTCCGGCGCATCCCGGTGCCGGGGGTGGGGGCCGAGGCCGGCCTGCTGTCCGCTGCCTTCCCCCGGTGTGCAGGAGCGCTGCCGCTGCTACTGCAGAGCGCTGGCCGAGCCTGCGGCGAGCGTGGGCTCTGCTCCCGCGGGCGGCGAATAGCAGCGGCAGCCGGTCTTGTTCTGCTGGTGGCGGTGCGGTAAAAAAAGCCTGGAAAATGGTAAAAGTGCCTGTACAAGTAGCAATTTTTTTTCACTGTTGTTTTTTTCTTTCTTTTTTAATTAGTAGAGTGAGCGAGTTGAGCTCTTTGATTAAATTAAATTAACCCTCGAGTGAGGGTTGCGCGCGGGGCTGCAGATGGGAGCGTGCAAAAAATACAGTTCTCGGAACAAAACGTGGAGCTCATGAATTCGTCTTGGAAGTTGTCAGGAATTTGCTTGGGCCCCAAGGCAGCAACGGAGCTACTTTTCGTTGCGGCTAGAGAGACAGATAAAATAGAAAGTGTAACGGTTTGTATTTGTGCTTCCTTGCTTCTCCCGCTTGTTTGCAATGTTTTATAATTCTTGGCTGGGCTCCTGCTTGCTAGGGAGGGTAAGTGTACTTCTGGGTTTTAAATACAAAATAACAAAACCAAGAAAAAACCTCAACTCTGCAGTGGTGATGCGCTGGTATAGGCTTTGTGTGTTGTGGATGCTACTGGTACAACGTATATGGTATCTGCAGTCAGTTTTCAGGGTTACCATATCTGCTGCAAGTTTCAGTGCTTCACGAAGATCTGCTGTGTTGCCCCAGAAGCTGAGGTACAGTTGCTGCTGAGCTGCTGCAGCTTTGCTGTGTCCTCTGGCTCGGAGGTGTGCTCCACCAGTTTGTTCTAGATCCTGTATGTCATCATCCTGCCATCTCGTGCTCTGGTATTTTCTGAATGGGTTGTCAGTCTTGTGTTTAAAACTATTTTCTGCTGGCATAATTGCATTTAGTTAAAATAATGGTGCAGATGTCCTAGCACTTAAAGGAAGAGACATCTTCTTATGGTGACCTTGGGACAAAATCTTGGCTGATTAATTTCCTTGCCTGGAACAGTCATGCGGAGTGTGGATATTTTTGTTCTTCCTTTGCAGCAATGAATGTGTGATGGAATACTTTCTGGCTTGGTTTTTTTGGGTTTTTTTGTCATCTAAGGGAAATCAAGGCCTGGAGAAGACTCTTTGGGATGAAGAGTAATTTTAGCCTGTGTTATGAAGAAAACAGAACTGTTGTAACAAGGAGGAAGATTCTTGGCTCTGAAGCAGTGTGTGAGTGCCTTTCCCAGCAAGAGTCATCTAAATAGTAGATTACAACTGTGGGAATCATTTGCTAGGAGAGGAAATGCATGACTCGGAAACCTGGCTTATTCTTTTCGGTTTTCAGTTCTGCAGCTAAGTTGGAAACCAGTGACAAAACTGGTCATTTTTGGTGTGGTGTTGAGTAGACCCCCCTGTGCCATTGGTCAGGGGAGATGGTGACTTCCTTAGGAAATGCCTGAGAAGCCTAGAAAGGGCTGCTGCAGGGTTTGAGCTGAAGAGAGTGGTGACTTCAGGAGCTTGTTAAGGGGTAATTTGAGTACTTGAGATTGCCTGCTGTAAGGATTTTTTAGCAGATGATGTGAAAAACTAAAGTGAATCCTCGTAGTTGAAAGGTAATGGTGAGCAATTGACTGATTACATCTCCATCAGATAGCAAGCTTTGACACAGGATGTGTAGTCATACTTGAACAGATCATCCACACTGAAGACAAACTATACTGTGTATCCTTTTCTAGTCTTACCTTTGTGCCTTTGTACCCTACTGCAAACAAGGAGCTCCATTGCTGAGAGCAGTAGAGCCAGGGATGTGCTGGGGGCACTGGCTGATCTCTGGCCAAGTTGCTGCTCCTATGGAGAAAGTAAAGGTGGAGGTGGGAGTGTGTTAGACCAGCACACAGGCAGGAAGGGTGGTGTCTCCTGGGGAGTGCCAGCCACGGGTTCTCTCACCTGTGCTGCAGGTGGGACAGTGCAGACTGACGCTGGAGGACAGCAATGTCAATTATTCCAGAGAAGACAAGGAAAGCCTGGCTTGTTTAGCCTAGCAAATGAGGCTGAGGTGGAGTATGATTGAAGTCTGCAAGTACAGCTAGGATATAAACACTAGAAAGGGAGAGGGGAGCTATTTAAGCTAAAGAACAATGTTGGCATGAGAACAAATGGATATAAACTGGCATGAATAAACTTAAACTGAAATTTGCACAGTTTCTTCCCTAAATGGGTTCAGGTTCTAGAACAGCCTTAAAAAGGGATAAATGGGAGCAAGCCCCTTAACTGGCTCTTGAAGATATGTTGAGGAAGTATTGTATGCTTGGCTGTGACAGTAGGAGAGAAGGCTTGGTGACTCAGGAAAAGCTTTCCTGTATATCTGAGTTAATAATAGATTTTATGTGTTATTGTTTCTTATTTTTAAAATCTGACATTACAAAACTGCTATAAAAATTCCTGCTTTACAGCTTTATTGCTACATGGTTGCAATGTGCTTAGTGGCCACTTTCTGAAATGTTTTGCGTATTCATTTTTTTCCCTCTATATGTGTTAATAATAATAGTGAATAATATGTTGTCTAACAACTGCATCTAATTGTGTGGAAAATCTTTTTCCCTAAAGTCCAAGCTGTGCAAAAGGAAGCTATGTGTTTGTATGTGTGAGCTGTTTGAAAATATCAACTTTCACGTTAAAAATGAACTGCAGCCATTCCTCCTCCCCCTAGTATATGAGAAATTCATAAATCCTCTGAAAAAGGAGTTTGCAGGGGGCTGTACAATAGACCCAGGTAGTGTGAACTGAGACCAGTTCTCCAAGGTATGCTGTGACTGAAAGACCAGAATTAAATGAAGTTAAATTTGAAAACAAGTCTAGTTGAGCTAGTTGTGCATGGTGTTTGTCTCATTTGCTGTCCTGCAGAGTAGCTGAGTTATCTGACATGCTGGTTGCAGTAGTTGAACTTCTATGAAGTCTGTAGTTGGTTTGAAAGATATTGTGTGTGCAACATGGAATACAAACAGCTGCAGATGCCATATAATGGATACTGTGACTGTCAGCAGTGCCTGACTGCTTCACACGGTGACCACTACCTCTGTGCCTGTTTCCTTGTCTCATTATGCTTTGGACAGAGGACTAATCTGTGCTGTCCCCAGAGATTTAAGAAGCAGAAGGTGTTCTTGGAATGCTCTGTGTGGTGTCCTGCTTTAGTTGCCTAATTCTTTTTACCCTTCAGCCTGATTTCTTTGTAATCTGTTGTCTTCTGTGACCTTTTTTTTTTAACAAGACACTCTTACTCAAAACCTCTATAGGTACTTGCTGAACCTCTGGCTGTTCTCAGCTTGGTGCAGGGTTGGGTGCAAGCTTTCCCTTCAAAACATTTGGTGGCTTTTGGTTCCAAATGCCTGTCTGGTCTGTCTGCAGCCTCCTGGGACCTTGTTGCAGCCTCTATGGCCTTTAGCCAGGAGTGCTGCTTGTCTGTACGTCTGCTCCTGGCTGAGAAAAGAATTCCTTCTTTCTGCTTGGCTTCCTCTGGATCCCTGCTGAGATTATTGTCTCTTTTACCACTTTCCATTCACCTGCAAGGTGTGTTAGAGGTGGGAGGCTGTAGAGCTCTGGCAGAAAAATTTGAGGGAAGTCTTGTGTTTTGGAGAGTGTTCTGGGATTGCTAATGAACACTGGTTTATCTCTGCCTCATCCGGGAGCTCCTGGTTGCTGAAGTCTGTTGTCAAGGGTGTAAGAGCAGATCCTGCAGCAAGGCAAGGGGAAATGAATGTAGGAGTCTGCCCTGATAAAGACAGCAGACCCTTGGCCTCCATCACTCTCATGATAGTGAGTTAACCTTGTTAAAGAAAGTGGGTTTCTTTATGCCTTAAAAAGATGAAACTTGATTTAGCTGGAGATCTAAGGTCAGCCTCAAAGTTCTGTCTTTGTTTCTCCAATGTTAAAAACGTTTTCTTTCTTTCTTTAACTGAAATGTGCTGAGCTTGAGTCTTCCCTGAAAATGTGATATTTGTTTGGATAAGTATTCAGATCATGACTTTTACTGCTGAACAAACCCTGCATCTGAGTCTAACACTGATTAGTGCATTTTTAAAGTGGTCTGCATACCAATTAGGATGATTAACTGGATGGAAATATGTGCGTTTATCAGTAGTTTTTGCTGCATTTGATACTGAACACCGATCTCAGGTGAAGTCAGATGCAGTTCAGTCTAGTAATTTACAAATGTAAATTACTAACTTAAGTAGTAGTGCATTAAAAGTAATATGTGTCAGAGGGAGGTTTTCTAGAAAATAAAACATGCAAATTTTTCTTCTGACCTCAGTCCCAGATATCCAGTGTATGTAATCCTGGTTTGTTTTACCTTATGAATAGTGCTATGGCTGAAAAGTACTTTAAGCAAACTCCTGGCAGACTTATATTTGACAGTTTAATCTGTCTGACTTCACAATTTAAAAACCTCCACTAAAATCTCAGTGTGTCCTCCTGTAGCTATGCCAAAATAGAGTTATAACTCAGGGATTTATTACTGTTTGGCTGTTCTTATTTTCTGTAGAAGACTTAAGGGGAAGCCTTTTTTCCTTTGTCTTCTTTGGTGGATTACATTGCACCCCAGATAATAATTGTCTAACCCTGTCAGACAAAGTATCAGCTCTGTCTGCCTTTGGGAAAACCCTCCTGGAAGAAATAGTCATGCTTCACAATGATACACTTTAAAGCAATTTTGCAGTGTGTTTAGTTGTTTTGTTGGAGGTTAATTTTTGTTTGCCTTAAGCGCAATGTGTAGTTTAATGTTCAAAGCCACCAAAAGGAACATTTCTGAAGTACTTCTGCAGATTTCAAGTATAGATGATGTGTTTAAAAATACCATTTGGATTTAATGTTTGTGTTAATATATGTTTCATGCAGTACTCTCTTAGTCACAACTGATTTTTTCCTTATGTCTGTTAGCTGGTTATAGAGAGAGGTTTCCTGATATAATTACTGTGTGTGAAGGACAGATTCCAAAGAGAAGGAAATTGACAGGCATTAATGTTTCTTACCTTTATAAATTAACTTGTTTTAACAGAAGAAACTACCATAAGCTTTATATATTTTGTTGTTGCTATCTGTTGTAGAAACATATCTTTTCTTTGCAGTGTTCTCAGGATAGGAAGCCCTCCAAACAGTTATTAAATGGAAACCATTAGTGTGCCTAATATTGGCACAAATTAGGTAAGACTTTATTGGAAACCTTGTAAGTATAATTTCTCAGATGAGTTGAAGGGATATGCTGCAGGGCTCTTACAGGCCAGCTGCAGAATTCAGCAAATGAGGAGCTTGACATTAAGCCATCCTATGTATTTAATATAGTATTTCATTTACCCAGACTACTGCCGTATTTACCCAAACTACTGCTTCCACTTCATAAGGCAGTGGAAGGAGAAGTTTGGGTAAATATGGCAACTAATTCATTGCTCTTGTGTTTACACTTACCTTGTCAATTCTATTTGCAAAGAGCTTTATTGTTAGGAGGAGATATTTCTTAGCTGAAAGGAACTGCAAGGAAGAGAAATAAGGAGGAGGAATGCTCTGTCCTGGAGAACTTGGCATTTGACAGACCAAATTGGGATTTAAATGTGGCATAATAGAAGGAAAGATTAATTAAATTGGTTAAATGAGTTGGAGATACAAATGAGTAGGCCACAATCTATGAGCTTACAGGAAGATTTGTCTGGAACTAAATACAGTAGGCAGCCTGGGTGTTTGGGATGCACATGGCATTAAGAAAACCTTCAGCACTATGTGGTGATCTTGTCTAGTTAGCACCTCCTATGTGAGCAGGAGAGGCATGATCTCCATGGTTTTTTTGTTGGTGTGTTGTTTTGTCTTTTTTCCCCGATACCCATCTGGGTGTAAAACCTTTGGGGAATGTGAGATCTCACCAGGTCAGGCACCCTGGTGGAGTGGCAGGTTGGGAAGAAACTCATATTTATTGATTCCTGTGGGAGCCTGCTTGCCTTTTACTTATTTTTTTCTTCTTCTTTCCTTTCCTCTCTCTTTTTCCCACCATAATTCAAGAAAATAAGTGAAACAACATGCAAACCATCAGTAAAGGGAGTGGTTTAACACAGCTGTATATGAAAAGATGCATGTACTCAGAGAAACAGAATTTTTAAATTTATTTTTTTTGAGAAGTTTGACATTAATTCCCTTAAAAAGTTCTCAAATTTAGGAAAAATATTTGATGATACTTGTGTATTTGAAAAAGAAACGTTAGAAAAAACACATTTTTTTAATTATTTGATGTTTGCTTCTCAAAAACATTTGAGATCGGACTTATTGTTAGAAAACTTTGTAGGTTGGTAAGACGACTAACACAGGATATTGAAGTAACACAAAACAATGTTGGCTTTAAGCATGTGTTATTATTTAAAACATGTACAAGAACTTCTAGCAAACAATGCTTAATTATGTATGTATGTTTTAACCTTATTTTTATATCTTTACATTATGTCATGTTATGTGACATGCTGTTATGTCAGCACTGACACGTGTAAACATTTTTTAAAATGTCCTGTATATTTTCTTTTGCAAGTATGGATTTAAACAAGGGTAAAAATGATGATTCTGTATCTCCCAAAATATAGGAAGCTTTATGGTAGAGGCATATGAGCATTTAGGGACCAGTAATTCTTTCCTGAAAACCAATATAGATATGTCCTAATGTGATAAAGATGGTGCTGTTTGTCAGGGAAATAGCTTAAGTGTCGCTTCCTGGGAAGTTTGTCTTTGCAGCCTAGCAGCATGTCAGTATTGTGATGCCCTTGCACTAAAGTGTAACTCTTGATGGCAGATCACAGAAGATTCAGGAATTCTCAGTGAGTGGTCTGTGTGGGGAGGGGCATCAAGAGGTGCAATTGGGGCGTTCTGAGGGGTGCCAATGAGGCTTGATGCCAAGGATGTCCTGAAGTCATGGGAACCTCAGAGCATTGTTAAAGTTTGTTTCTCAGGCAGGAGTCACCTTTCTGTTGTTTTATATTGCTTTGGCTAGAACTCAGCCAGCATATGTTGCATGTTGGTTCTGAAATACAGTCTCCATGCTCATGGCCAGCCGCTGTGTAGGAACACATGCAATGACGTGATATGGTTTTACTTGCTTGATTCCAGGCAGAAAAAAGGGGATCTCTTGGTGCTTCCCTGGTTCAACCAGCAAGTCAGGAGGTGATGTTCGTCCTCCTTCCTTTCCAGGGTGTGTGCATGTGTTACAGGGAAGGGAACAGGCAGGATATGGCAAGGTACATCCCTAAATTTGCTGTTTCCCTGGTATCAGAGGCTCTGGTGACCCTCTTAGCCTCAGAGATGCGGCAGCTGAGAGCTGTCACTGTCCTTGCCTTGCAGTAACGCTGAGGCTTCACTGAGCAGTCTACCCTGGCAGTCTCTGGAGAGGCCAGGAGCTGGTGGCTGGCTGCCTGCCATCCTGCAGCACAGCCTGGCTCTGCTGCTGCCAAACCAGCAGGTAGGAGTGCTGGCTGGGCGGAAAGCGTTTTGTGGGATTTATCCAAAATAAATATCTAATTTTGCATGGGTGAGGCTGAAATTCTTCAGCTGCACCTCCTACTAGGGCAGAAGAGAAACCTTCCTTTTCATCACAATGCTTTTCTAAGTTTCTGTGCATATGCAAGGTAAAGCTATTATTTTCCTAAATTTAGAGTTTGGGTCCTCCTTCCTTGAGTTGTGATTGATGTCTAGATCTATACTACTTTGAAAACCTGTTTGAAGACACGTAAACCAAACTTCTCTGAACCTCCCCAAAATGGCTCACAATCGAGCCATTTAGCTGACTTTTTTGCTTTTGCTCTGTGCTTCTACATAGTCCTTGAAGTGTAAATATAGAGCTGGAGAAAATAGCACTTGATCTGGTATCCCAGCTTGCACTAGACTGAAATTAAATTAGGAAATATGAGCTTCTGCTATAAATCAGAAACTTGAGTTTGTAACCCCTTAATTTTTGGCCTGATAAATCCTATTACTCCTCGAAAGCTGTTAAGGTTCACATCTGTAAGTCCCAAGGTTGTTTTAAATCTGGGTTAAATAACACATATGCAAAGGTTTAAAATAAGACTGTCAGCCCACACAACATGGCTGTAAAACCAAGACTGGACAGTGTGGGGCTGATTCAGGACATGCTGATCCAACTTCAAACCTAACTAGCGTTGAGCTTTAGCTTCTGCTGCCTATACTGCCTTTGCTGTGGTACAGGGATGGAAAATTCACAGGTTGCTGATATTTGTACTGGTGTCATTAGTCTTCCCAGAGTAATGGGGTGGATACTTTCTGTGCAGTGTTGTCACTCTAGGCTGACAGAGCCTAGAGAGCTCTTGCTTGGCACACAGTGTGAGCATGTCCTGAGTTTTCCCTGCCGCTGAGTGCAAATACTTGATAACTTCCTCAGGCAGCCAATGTTCTAGCAGGGAGCTGGGCTTTCCTCATTCTGGGGTTGTTCTTGGAGCTGAGGTTGCAAGCAAATATTTTAAGCACGGGTAGATGCAATGTGCTGTTATGGCAGGATGTGAATCCTCCTTGCACAAGCTTCAGAGGAGGTGTTGAAATTCTAGATTCATGATGTTAGAGGATGCAACTGAATTTGAATAGATTTTAAAGACTGACAGAGGAGATGCTCTAAGGAGAGTGACACACATACCCTGCAACTCCAAAATGAAGATACTGGTGCTCCCAAAGGCTGGCTCAGGAAAGGCACCTGCAAGAGGACTCTGCTGGAGGCAGGACCTAGTACACAAATAGATGAGAAGGAACTTTAGTTACACAGAGGAGCTAGATGATGAGATTTGATGCAAAATGCAACAATAAAATAACCCTAAGTAACTTGCACAGAGTTAGACACTAACCTGGATATAAAACTCTTCTATGGAGCAGTGGGGAGGCATAGTGTGTGCTAGATATAAATAAATCCATTTTAAAATGTTTTCTAGGTTTCTTTCTTTCCTCTCCTTGTCTGTTTTAAGGGCAGGCCAAGGTTTATCCTGCAAGATTCTAAGTACCCAAATTTTAAAATAATTGTGTTTTGTTTTGCAGAAACTGAAGTTTCCACATGGAAGTTTGAGACACAAGCTATGTTCCTTTGCATTTTCTTGGCTATTCCTAATGTAATAGTAGCTGTAGCTGTCATTACCTCTAATTCAGAGGCATAAGCTATCTCAAAAGCTTTCACAGCACAACAGGGAGTTTTAATAGGCCATGAGACACCCTGTGCAAAGCTTGTCAAGTGGCCACAGCTGGTTGGTAAAAGTGGATGATTAAAAATGAGCGTTTTCCAAAGGTTTTGAGTGTGGCAGGCTCATTGATTAGCCATGTTTCTACTTCATTCAGGAGCTGTGGGTGAAAGAACTTTTTCTTTGAAACAGAGCAGTGCACACATGAATGCTTGACACTTGTGGATGCTCCTACTTTCTTACCTCAGATGGTATCTGCACAGCATACAGGAAATGGTAGTAAAATTATTAGTACTTCTGAAATGGGTGTTGTGGAGATTTTTAACCATAACTAGAAAGCTACACAATGTCTTAAACTTGATAAAATGGTTCAATTTGAAGCAAAAGGCTTTGAATTGAAGAGCACATCACAATTTTACAAGGTGAAGTTATGCAGCTGAAGTAGATTGGTTTTACAGAGGGTCTGCTGAAGATTGACAGAGGCAAAGCACCATAGTGAAATGACAGTGTAGGCTGGATACCCTCTGATGGTGAGCAAGTATTTAAAAAAAAAAGGCAGCTCCACTGGGAAGTCTAACTAGTGCTGTTGTTTTAAGGGTCATCAGGAATGGCTTCAGAAACTGAGCTTACTTTAGAATAGCAGTTTATTGTCAGAATTAAGATCAGAAAATTTGCTTATTGCTTCTGAAGAGAAGTAGTATTAGGAGGCTTTTGCGTGCTCATTTCCTTCATTTGCTCTATGCTTTTTCATGTTATAGCAATATCTGTGTTTAAAACAACCTTTTTCTTAAAACATTTATCTTCAAAGATAAAAGCAAAGTATTTATAATGCTAGTATGGCGTTGGCAGCTTTTAATTAGATGATCTGAGTACAAAGTTAAGAAATGGCGCGCTGACAGGAATTTTTAGATCTGCTGGTTTTCCTGTTGTCACATGGATTTCGCCACATCGATACAACTTTTGATAATTACACCCTTGACCCAGTTATTCTTTTTATGCTTTCCTTTCCACTTTGAGTCAGGCAAGCGTAAACATTTAATGTACATTAGAAAGGAGAAGTTTTGTCTTCAGAAATGAATCACAGTGGAAGGGGAGGAGGGAGAACAGCAAGTCTTGTGATTTTTTTCCCAGCATTCTAAATGAAATTGTTAGGTAGATGATACCAAGGCATCATAGGTGCTGTGTTGAGGTCCTACCACACTGATAGGTGTTTTCCCCCAAATACTGATTGTAATGGATGAGTTTCTTAAAGTCATGTGTTCTTTGAACTGAAAACTTTGTATGCAAGTTGCATGTCAGCAGGTCAGCAGTGATTGTGTTGCCAAAGGAGGTCTGTTGATGCCACCATTCAGACAAGTGGCATGTTTTGGACTTTACTCCTGTGATAGGGTAATTGACTGCTGGCCCATATTATAAGGGCAGAAGAAGGTATTAAAAAAAAAAAAAAGTTTTTTTTTAAAAGGAGTAATTGCCATAATAATTTTCTGAGTGGGGCCATTGGTAATACAAAAGAAACCAGTCAATTCTTTTATTTTTTTTTTCCTAAGGATAAAAATGGGACGTAGAAGTGATGATAGTATAGTAGACACCTTCAGATTGCCTTTATCACAGATGGTCTGTTTTCCTGGATCGTCACAGGTAATCATTATCACTTAGGTCCTACTGTCTTTGTCTAGAGGAAGCACATCTTACTTTTTACCCTCCATCCTGATTTTGTGTAAATCATTAATTGCTCTTCTGTTTCATTTAGCTGCAGCCAACCATCAGATGTGGGATCATATTATTATTAAAGAACTCTGATGCTTTAATTACATGTGTGCCACACTTTTTAGTGCTATTAAAGAGAGGTTACACACTGCCTGTACATCCAGGCAGGCATAGTGAGAATAGTACTGGGTTTTTTTCTGTGAATTTTTGAGTGACTGTCATCAAGACTGTCATGTGTATGTAACCTTACAGCATATACAGCATAAATTGCTGCTCCAACTAAACTTAGAATATGTAAGCAGTAGAGCTTTGCTCCAATGAATTAATTCTCATGCTCTCAGGTATCAACACTGGTTAAAATTGGCTAAATTTCATGTCAGTGATCCCTTTGTGCAAACATATATTTGTTATCTCGGTACAGCAGTGTGGGATTTCTGAGGATGAGCACTGCAAGCCGCCAGCTGAGCTGAAAGGTCTCACGTGTCTCTTCCCCAGCATGGAGTGACTTAACACCTCTCAAGGCCTGTGACACAATTGTGCTTGTCTGCAATTAGTTGCTTGACTAATTTCCAGTGCTGGTGGTTATTGGTGGTTACAGGGACAGCAATGTTGTTGCTCTATACTAGGTATTTTGTAAAGAACAGAAATTAACAGGTATATTTTGTTGTGGAAAATGTGGATTTCCTTGAGGTGACTTTTCATATTGAGAGGGAAAATACAAACTTTGAATTTCTCATTCTCAGCAGACTGCTGCTTCTTGGAGTTAGTGAAACAGAAGCGGTAGGAAAAGCTGTTATTTTCTTGGATGACTAACCATATTTTTTATTCTCTGTATAGAATCATAGAATAGCTTGGGTTGGAAGGGACCTTAAAACTCTTATTCCACCTCCTGTGCCATGGACAGGGACACCTTTCACTAAAGCAGGTTGCTCAAAGCACCATCCAGCCTGGCCTTGAACACCTCCTCAGGGATGGGGAATTCACAGCTTCTCTGGGCAATCTGTTCCAGTTCCTCACCACCCTCATAGTAGAGAATTTCTTCCTAATATCTACTCTAAACTTACTCCCTTTTGGTTTGAAGCCTTTTCCCCTTTTCCTCTATATCCTCTTTCTCCTTTTCTTGTATCCTATTTCTCTTTCTTGTAGACTCTCTGAAAGAGAACTTCATGTTTTTTTGGGTTTTTTTAAAAACTCTATTCTGAGCAATGAAGTATTGTGTTTTCATTCTTTGCATATTTCTTGATTTGGTTCTAATAGAATATAAACATGTGTAAAAGTTACTTATTTTCCAAAATCGTAGCAGCCCTGCTGCGTTTGAAGCATCGTATGTGCTTACAAATGAAACAGTCAGACTGTTAAGTTTTAAAACAGATATTAAAGGAAAGACTAGTGAAAGTCATGTATGGAAAATGGGACAAAATGCAGAATAAGTTAATCTGTTGGTGGACTGTGTCAGAATAAATGACCCTTTATTTTCTTTTTCCTACCTTAAGATGTGAGTCAGAATAAATATTTTTATTTCAGCGGGTCTTTAATAAAACATTTGTTATGGCAGTTGTTAGAGCTACAAAGCAGTTAAGGATTGTACTAAAGGGGAAACAATAGAAGAGCAAAGGAAATGCTTAGATTGGAGAAGACTAGGGGTGGATGTTGCCAAAAAAAATTTGTCATCCAGAAGTTAGGAGTGCTCAAAAGGTGCATTAATCTTGTTGGTATTAAATGAGATGATGTAGATGTATCTAGCCCTTATACAGAAGAATTAGAGCCATTATACTGTAGAGTTCTTGTCTAGGAAGGAATTAAACATTTTGATAATGAGAAGTCAGAAAGATAATTTGAAATCCAACTTGGTGGTGCAAGTATTGGTTTTACCCCACATAGTACCCAGCATTTTGGGGGGCACACGCTTTGGGATTTCTTGTCCCTTGTTTTATCTGGTCTTTCCCTGCCTCCTTTCCAGCTCTGCCTCAGTTTGCATGTTTTTGATCTCACCTCTTCTTTCTACAACTTTCTGAAGTTGTACAGCACTCTTTGTGCTTATAGCTCTGGAAAAGCTAATTGAAACAAAATTTTGCTAATTGTCTCTGGAAGTGGCACAAAGAATGACTGGACTGGCTTGCTCAGCCTGGGAAAAGGGAGAAGTGCTCTACAGTTCCTGGACTTTGAACTGCTTGTGGCTTTATGGTTTCCCAAACTGTGGTTGCAGTTTCCTATTTGGCTGTTCAGAGGTGAATTCCAAAAGCTTCAGCAGAGTTTTGGTGTTTCTTGCTGCAAAAGCTTTGGCAAGGACTTCACTGCATACATAATTCTAATACCAGTGTATTAAATATAGAAGGTTGTATAATAATTAGTATTTATTAAATACTATCATTATCTGAATTTATAAAGTTCATAGTCATGTTGTGTGTGACCTGAAACCCCCCAGGTTTGAGCTTACTTTGTATATTAGAGTTGCCTATCTTAAGAATACCAAAAGATATCCCCTCTCCCTGATGTTTTTAGATGTCCGTGTAGCATTACAGTGTGTAAGTAATTAGTATCTTTGAACATAGTGCTGAGGGAGGATGGGCAGTCCCAGGAGCAGTGCTAGGATTTCCCTGCTGTCAGCTTTCCACAGTTCATGGTATGTAAGTTATGGGCTGCCATCTCCAGCCCATGAAGACAGGGAGTGATGATCCAAGTAGTGTCTCTTCTTGTTCCTTGCAGATCTGCATGGCAAATCAAGGTGGCTCTGTAAGATCAACAGAGAAGATGTTAGAGCAAGAATGAGGGTTGGCTTCTCTAAATACTCTACTGTATTTAAAATCTTTTGGGCAGCAATTCAAGATTTTATGTAGACAGTCAGTGGCGAACCTTTAATACATGTGGTAAAATCTTTCCTGTGTTAGACTCAAAGAACAGTGTAGAAAATAAGTTTTTCCTGTCTAAAGGAAAGCATTTGCCAGCCTTGTTACTGATGGGTGGTATGCTAATTCTAAGTAACCCAATGGAATTGGCATGAGTAAGATAAGATGGAGAAGTGTTGACTTTGAGTCACTCATGGTCAGGAGTTAAATATGGCACTGTGTATTCTTAATTCTGTAAAATTCGTTGTTTCCAGGATTCTTAAAAAAAACTTCGGATCTGAATAGCTTGGGATGCTGCTATTAAGTTACAACAGGGATTTTGATGTTCTGCGAAAATGCTTTTACCTGCCAGGATAATATTTTTTAATTTCTCTTCACAATATGTGGTTCCTTTGGCTTTGCTTTTGTATTTTAGGCAGTACTTTAATGTCTTCAAGACTTTGACTTTGGCCTACTGGTGCTAGTAGAATTGGTGTGCTGAAGTACTTCCCTCTAAGTGGAAGTGGTCCCTGAACCATGTTTGAAAGACATGCCACTTTGTTCATACAAAATGATGCCTCTCCCTCCCCAGGCTGGACATTGGGTGTTGACATTGGGTCATTTGCACAGTGAAGAGCACAGAGACAGCTTTGCTCTTCCTTGAAGTATCTGACTCTGAACGCTTTGGCTTTAGGCTGACAGTGTCCAAGCATCAGCCAAGTTGGAGCGTGTTTTCGATGTTCTTTCCTGGCAGTGAGATCTTTGTAGTTTCAGGATGGTTTTTCAGAGACATGCTTTTAGTCCTAGTGGTTCAGCTGATGCTTTCAAAAATTTTATCAATTTTAAAATATTGATATATATCAAAAACCCATGAGAAACTACTTACCTGATGTGGGGGGACTGGAGTTTGAATCAGGTTGGTGAAATTTTGAGATCAAGATATACTTTAATTGAAAATATTCTCTTGCTATAAAGCATAATTTTTGCTATAGAGAAGCTGCAAAACACAAGGTAAAATTGCCCTAAGCTAAAGATTTATTGGTTTTGCTTTTTTTCTTTCCTTCCCTTCTAAAACAATCTGCAGTATGTTGTGAAGTAAGGTAGCTGTGTTTGGACTCAAAAGTGTTTGGCAATGCTTAAGTGACTGCAGTGGGTTTGATACAGAGCAGTGTTCAAAAAAAGCATGGCTTTGTGTGGAAGGCAGGAGCACAGCAACAGGCGATTACTAATGGGTTTTGTACATGGTGCAATGGGAGTAGGGTAGGGAAGCTGTGGCACAGAGCAGAGGAGCTGTAAGTATATGTGCTGTTTGATATTTCAGTCTGTTGTGCTGGGTTGGACCATAACCATCTCTCCCTGTTTCCCTTTTTGTGTTTTGCTCCCTGCCAAGGCAGATGTAAACTTGCAGTGTTATTTGAGGTTTCTGTGTACAGACATACCTTTTAACTGCAATTAGGGTGGAACACATCCCTCCCCGATGGGTAACCTGTAGTAACATTGCTTATGTCCCTGTGTGACCAGAAATACAAAGATAACAAACACTTTCCTGCTGTAAAACTTTCCCCCAGGTTTAAATGGATAGGAAGATTCAGTGAGGCTGATTAGTTCTAATTCCTCCCCTTCCCCAAGCAAATAATTAAAGGTTGCTGTTAAATTCACCTCATTCTCTGTTAAGCCTCCCTGGTCATATTAAACTGCCTAAGTCAAGTAGTGTTTTTAGTGCTGGTAAAGGAAAGCATTATATTGAGAAAAACACTTTCTTGTGGAACAATTTTAGAATTATATGGAAACATAGTATTTAGCAACCAATAAAATTATTTGTGTTGCAACACATGAGAACAAAGGAGTTAAGAGTGTTGTGTATCTGCCATGAGGGTGCCTGCCTTCAGCTCCTGCATAACTACCCTGTGCTTAATCATGAAAGGATCTGTCTACACTGGCACATTGGCAGTGCTAGGGAATTTAACACATGCTCTAATGTCTAGTTTAAGTAAGGATTCCTACATATTTCAAATACTTGGTAACTGTGCTTATGTGTTTCGGGGGAAAATGTGCAGGGAGGTAGCTTGAGGGGTGTTGTTCTGTTGGTAGTAAAATAATTACACATCTATCTTTTCTTACTGAGTCACATTTGAGGTGTAGGTGCCCTTAAGGCCTCATTTTCCATAGTCCCTGGGGAAATTTCTCCACCTGGATTCTTAGCACTGGTGTTCAAAGTGCCAGCTGCAGTCTAGTGTTTGGTCATGTAAAAGATAGCTAGCATGGTAGATACATCTACAGGGGTGGTGTGACATCCAGGAATTGGCAGGAGGGAAATTCCTCTGGCTGGTTGTTGGTTTACTTGCAGGTCAACTCTTTTATTATGGATGGTTAAGTGAAGAAAAGACTTTGAGTGAGTGCCAGGCTATTTATTCTTGAAAGACTAGTCAATAAATTGTTTAAAAACTTATGAACAACAGGAATTAGCAGCCTGGCCGCCTAAGCTGTTACAGGCTTTGAGTAGCATGTGCTCGGGAGCATTTTTCCTTTGCCTTGTCAGGACAGCTACATTTTACAATGGTCATTATGCTCCTGGCAGGGTTTGCAAACACATCCAGTTGCATTTGGCTCGACTCCTGTTGCTGTGGTGTTTTGCTTTTCCAGAGTTCCTTTAACTGCAATTCAACACCTTTTATCAATCTGGCCTTACCACAGCATGGAAACAAGAAAGGCTTGCATAGAAAGTCACTGTCTGGTCCCTGACTGATGTTACTTATGTGTTTCATCATCCTCTTCTCCCAGCGTGGATTATTTTTGGCCACCAAGGTAGGGAAAGCCTACCAGCTCAATGGCAACACGAGGGGCAGCATTGTAATGAAGTTTTCCCTGTTGCTGAGTGGTGGTTTTAAGTTACAACAGGGAGACTTTCTTAAATTTTTAAGTTTTTGTGTGTTCTTGAGTAAAAAGAGGACTTCTTTTCTGAAGTTTCCTAATGCCCTGAAATATGTGCAGTTGTAAGTTCGGCCAAAGTTGAGATACATCAGTACATTTCAATGAAAACCACAAAGTGTTCATGGCTAGGGATACGTTTCATGAACTTCCTGTTTGGTTCTTTAAAACAATTAAAATTGAGGTATTCTGTTCCAACTCCTTTCTCATTGTAAAAGTTTGTTTAGTTTTTTAATTTTTTTTGTGCCTTGAAAACTGCACTTTTCATTTTAAATGAACTTAAGAATTCGTTTAAGAGAGGTTGAAACAAAAGGCTAAAAACTTAATTTGTTTTATTTTTCTATATTCCATATATTTCCAGACTCCCTGCACTTCTGAAGAGTTTAGGCAGAGAGGCAGAGAAGTTGGGGGAGCTTGTGAAGGTTTGGGGATTAGGTGTAAGATGTAGAGCTACCCCATCTGCAGGGATACAAGAAGGGTACCACTGTTAGCTCTTTCAAAAGCTTGCTGTTGAATCCAAAAGAAATCTCTTGAAAACCTTCAGACCCATTCAGATTAAATGTAGTGTGTGATTTTAGATTCATGCTCTTTTTCCGGAGCTTCAAGCCCATATCACCAAGCACAGATGAAAAGAATATATGAAGAAGTCAAAGGAAGAATAACAGGCACCTCACTTCAGCCAGCTGCACTCTTGGTGCTATCCTTTACAATTACAAAAACAATGTCTGGCATCCTTGGTTGTAAAAGCTGGTTGTGGAGGAGGGTTGCATTCTGCTTGGTGTTTCTAGCTGAGGACATGCATGTTGAATGATTAAAAGAGCAATTTGGGAAAGATGTTCCTTATGTCACTTCAGTGTTGTGCAGTGTTGGGGTAGTGGTTAATGTGTCTCTGGTGTGAGGATGGTAATAGGCTGCTCAACTCAAGTAGAAGTTGTGTAACTTAGAACTTCAGAGCTTCCTTCTGACAGTTAAGATAAAAGCTATACACTGTGGTTAATGAAGGAATAGTGATGATAGGACAAAAAAGTACTATCAGACGCTGTTTGAACAGCTGTGGTTTCTATGATAAAGACAAATCCCTTCACATAAAACGAATTGCAGTTTAGGAATTAAGCCTGTTTTGAATATAAATTTATATTTAAATTCTGAGAGGAAGCTTTTGTCTGTCTCTCTGAAGCTGTGTGAAATCCTTTGAGGGAGAAGGGAGTACTTAGAAAGCCATTTCTGATATTAAATGGCTTCTGAGAAGTTAGGCTCATCAAACCCTGAACTTGGGGTTTGGGAGTTCGTGTTCACAGGGTAGGAAAAACTTTGAGGAGCAGCTGATTCTGGAGTGTCACAGGTCAGCTGACCTGGATACCCTTTGTGCCCAGGCATCGCTCCTTGTCCCCGTTCCCGTCCTGGAGGAGAGACTGCTGGGGTGCTGGGGGCTGACTGCTCCCTACAGCCACTGGCACTGCTGCAGCCCCTCTGTGGAGTTCCCTGGCCCGTGTACTGTGAAGCTGAACAGATTCCAGTGGTAAACAAGCTTGCAGTCAATTAGGCACAAGGTGAAAAGAACAAGGAAGGAAAACCAAAAAGTGATAGCTGGGTATGAAATACCACCAGGGCTTCATTAAGGGCCATACAATTGACAGCTACTCAGCATCTTCATCCCTGCAAGGTGAGCCAAGGCCTCCATCACACGTGCTGCAAAGGCTAGCTTGGTTGTATCCCTACATCTAAACATCCTTTGCACATTTGAGGGTGTCCTCTGCTTCTAAAATAATGGTTTCTGTATCTTGCTCAATCTGGTGTGGATGTTTACCTCCCCCTTGCCCCCAAGAGCCTCTAGTCTAAACCTGATTTATTCAAGTCCTCTGACTTTGTACTTAAGTGGTATGATTTTATACAGTGCTCTGAGAAGTTGTGAACTTCTGTCACGGTTTGTACTCAGCACACTTTTTCCTTTGAAAGAAGATAAATGTGAAGAGCATGAATTAGAGTTCAGAAATTCTCCCCCTGCTGGGCTCAGTGTGAGAGGGGAACCCAAAATCTGGAGGCAAAAGCTGTTTTTATGGCAGCAGAAATAATTTTTAATTGAGACTTGCTATTCAGATGTCGCTTTTATGTTTCCTATTTCAGTCTTGAAAGAGGTCTGTTTTATATGATGAAATAAATGACTTTTTAATAAGCATATAACTAGTATCTTCCAAAACTCTGTAATTTAGGCACTTATGTGAATAATAGCACATGATGTATAATAGTATGTTGCCTTCAATTTTCCAAACTCTATTAGAAAGGGCAATGATGCACAAATATATATCTTCATTAGGTCTTTATATTTAGTACTTTGCAGCCCACTTTATGCAGATATCCTTATTTGTATTGCAGTGCAATTGAATCACTGGCATAATCTTCTGAGCAGTTAGACTGCCCAATTATGATTGCAGTGAGTCTGCAGAAATTAATGAGTATAACAACTTCTCTAGGTTTTAACTTTCTTTCCATTGAAAAGTGTACTGGAAGGAAAAGTTGGGGAAAATAATCTGGTGTTAACTTACTGGGTTAGCATATGGCTTCAGTCTGAATGGAAGCATTGGCTCTTAGCATCTGCAGAAGACAGCTGCCTCATGGGTCTGAGATGCTGGGCTCTGACATCTTCATGCAAGGGTGTTAGTGATTCCAGTTCCCTCCACTTTACCTGCAGAGTTGCTGTGGAAGGGGGTCTTTCACTCCAGTGTAGTGGAGAGAGCACATTTCTACACTGTTTCTGGAGACGACTAACTCCTCAGTGGAGTATATTTGGTTTGGGGTCCTTGAGCACCTTGAGTTTTTGCAGTGGGTGGAATTTCAGGAAAGTCAAAATGTTCTTATTTTAAGTGCTTTTTTCCCCACCTTTTTGGTTGGTTTTCTTTTGCCCTCCCTCCTTCTAGAGTGCTGCCCACAGTGAAATGTGGTATGCAGTGAAATGTGGTATGCAGTGATGTACACTTTGCCATAGAAGTCTCCTGTATTTTCCCATTGGTGTCCTGCCTGTGTTTGCATCACTTTGCTTTTTGCATAAACAGCCTTTCATTAGAGCTGAAGCATAGATTTTGTGCTCAGGCTGTACATGACACTTCCTTATCTTTCTTTTGCAAGTGCTTGTTCTTTGTTTCAGACTGCATAAAGGTCCAGACACCAAAATGACATCCTGAAAATACCAAAAGGCCTCTGGCTATTCTAGAAGAATTGAAATTGAATTCCTATTTTCATCAGGACATCATTAGTCATAGGCTTATGTGATGAGCAATTCCATTGTATGTTTGAGGACAGATAGCTGTTGAGAACAGCTCTTGATATATTCAAGTCTTTATTTTGCTTTGATCCTAAGTGGTCACCGTCAATGCGAAGGTGAAGCTCATAGGTCTTTTTCTACAAGCTGTTACCTGAAGTGATTGGTCTTCCAGAGAGTAAAATCTACCAGATTCACCAAAGGTGAATGTAGAGCAGAGCAGCAGGCAGTGAAATGTGCTTTTTATGACTGGAGTTGATGAGTTTGAAGAGGGAACGGTGGAGGATTTCAGTTGCATCTCCTTTGGTGATGGCAGTCATATCTCCCAACCTGACACACTTGTTAAGTGTTGGTATTTCACTCAGCTGTGGGAGCAGGTAAGAAAAAAGGAAGGAAATTACAAGCTACATGTCTGTTAGTATTTTACAGTGATTATGTGTGCATACAGTTCCATCATTGGCATGGCACTTCTGTAGCTCTGTTACTGAATATTCCATCCCTCACTGGGATTTATCAAAGCACAGTTTGGTGGGGACTTGGGCCATAACTGTTGAGGTTTTCTCCAAGTATGGAGAGTTTTTCCTCATGTATGAGGACTTAATCTCATGATATTGATATCAGGAGAGTGAGAGAATCTGCCCCTCATCTTATGTTTGGGTAGAGATGATGTCTTGGCCTTCAATAGGGAGAGAAAGTGAATGGTCTTGTGCCAACTAGAATGACTTACTTTTCCTGGGACCATATCTTGGGACAAAGGGACTTTTAAAAGAAGACCCTGAGAAGATAGTATTTGGATGAGGTAGAAGAGGTTACCCACTGGAGGAGCTAACATCCTGGAAAACAATGGCTTGGACTACAGGTTACTTTCCTAGAATAGAAAGGAAGATGTTGTAACAAATCTTCATGGTCTCCAAGGACCACTTAATTAATTTTGAACACCAAAAAATGTAGTCATAGTTTTTTGGCTTATAGAATGGCAGAAAAAGGCATAAACCCTTTTTTTTTTTTTTTTCCAGCTGGAAAGAAATTCATCTGAGCTTATTTTGAAGGCAGTGAGATAATTTAATCCTACTAATATTAATTTATCTAAGCTTCAAGCTAGGACATTTTTTCTCCGAGAAAACAGATCTTTGTTCATGCTAAATATATGCTTCCTGAGGTGAATGGGTTGGAAAGTCTTCAGCACAGCAGCACAGGCAGTACTGAGATCATTAAGAATGTGTATGTTCCCAGATGCTGAGCATGCAATTTCTGAAACAATTTAAACTTTTAACTGCACAATTTATGGAGGGGGTTCTAGCATGTGTATTATATGTGGAGCAGCAAGAGGAGTAAGGGAGCTCTGTGGATGGATGTCTGACAAATCTCCAGATGGAAAATGCACCAAAGTGTCATTTTAGTCAATATTCTAGAACTATGGGACAGATAGGTCTAAGAGCAGAAAGCATTCAAAGGAGAGCTATTTTTCCTTGAGAAGTAGACAGTTCTGCCAGCTCTGCAGAAGTTAAGCATTTCTCTGAGTTACCCTTGTGTACTGTTCATGTGGAGCTGTCCTTCCCACTTGCATGAGGATCAGTGTGCAGGGTCTTATGGTTTTCTATATAGTTGTGCATCTTGTATTTTTTTGTCTCTTGGCTCTGTTTGGTTATTGCTCCTTTGTTTTCCCAAACAGGATGGCTTTGTAGGGGTGGCAGCCAGAAAGGGTGGAGAGGACATTATAGGGCAGGTAGAATCATGGAGTCATTGGATGTTTTGGATTGGATTGGAAGGGATCTTTAAAGATGATCTGATCCAAAAACCCCACTGCCATGGGAAGGGACATGTTATTTTTTGCTAGACCAGGTTGCTCAAAACCTCATCCAGCCAGACCTTGAACGTTTATTTGCAGGGATGGGGTATCCACAACTTCTCTGGGAAATATGTTCCAGTGCTTCATCACCCTCATCATAAAAATATTTTGCTTATATCCAGTCTAAATCTACTCTTTCTCACTTCAAAATCTGTTCCAGTTTCAGCAGAAATGCTGCTCCTGTGTAGGGCTCTTTTTGTCTGGTACCAGAGCCAGACCCACTGTGGAATGAGCTCTATCTGTGGCAGACAAATAGAGTGGTGCTGTTTGAGTCTGGATGTTGTCAGAGTGGATCAGACCTATTTTCAATACCTTGTCCATGAGGTGTCACTGCTGTATGTTTCTGGAGGAAAAAGTAGATGCATCTCTGGGTTTTATGGTGTCTCTCCCACTGTTGTTTTATTAACTGTCTGTAACAGTTAGAGGTAGACTTGTGCCTTTAAGGTTGTTGATAAATGAGTCTTAGTAATAACCCTGGCATAGATGGAACAATTCTCCCTATCCTGATACCCACATAAAATGTTCCATACTTGACTTCCATGACTTCCTGCCAGAATTAGTTTTTATATTTATATACTCACACACTCTTTTGCACATGCAAGCAGAAACTGCCAGGCTTCCTTTTCCAAATGGTTTTCTGTCTTATCATACTTGGATTTATTTCAGCAGATTTGGATTGTTCAGGAAGACAGTATATTTTGAGGGTTTTTCCATTCCCAGAGCCAGACTTATTACCTCTTTATGAAAAAGGTAACCTTGTCTGGTTTAGCAGCACCTTTTGAAGTGATTAGCACAGCGTGTTATAGTAAAGGAATCTGCACTAGCGTCCTCTAGAAGACATTAATTAGGCTAACATTACTCTTCATCTCAGTTCCATTTACGTAAAGCTGTGGAATTTGAGGTTCTGCCTTTTAAACCATGAATGCATCTTGAACCTTTTGCTCAGCTGTTTCAAGTCCCGTTCTAGATGTTATAATTAATGGTTTAGTTAAAAATCCCGTGAGGTTTTATAGCTAGCTTAAAAGCTTGCATTTAGTGCACGTTTGTTAATACTCAGATCCATTGGTGTTTTATTTCTTGTCCATTCATGTCACTTATTTCTCTCTGCAGACTTCTCATGGTCCTGTCAGATACTGCTTTACATCAGAAACTGTCATTTTCTGAGGCTCCTACCTTTTATCTCTCTCTGCTGCAGCCTTCCTTTCAGTTCATTGCATTGTGAGATACTTCAAAAAGACGAGGATGTGGGAGATAGGATGCTACTCTTTGCTTTTGTGCACACTGAACCCTTGTACTGACCCTTGCAATTGTTCTCCCAGCTGGGGTTTGGTATGTGTGCATCTCACCACCTGCCCATGATCTGGTTATCTTGGCAAACCCATGCTGCCTGGGGAGGTGCATGTGGCAGTCCTTCCTTCCTCCTTGGCTGTGCGGGCAATAAAAAACACACTTCATTCAAAATGCATCAGGAATTACTGACTGACAAACTTGCTCTCAGACACTAGTGTGCCTGTTGTGGTTGCCCATGTTACTTTGGAGAAGTTCAGGTTTGTGTGGCAGCTACTAGTGGTATCTACAGAGCAGTCTGAGTTCTTTTTGTACTAAATTAATTTTGTAAAACACATCCACATTGATACTACTATGCATAGTGCACTAGTCCAAAGAATGAAGGGCAGTTCAGGTGGATAGAGTAGTCTTGCCTGGATAACTACAGCTATTTAAGAATTAGGAAGAAAAAATTATTTTGGCTGAAATTATTTGAAGTGTTTTCTTCTTTCACCAGTAAATGTCATTTGCTTTAGAGGCATTAAAAACTTGGGTCTTGTCCAGCTGTTCTTGTTCTTTCCCCCTCCTTATTTAGCTTTATGCCAAGAAACATATCCTCTCTAATGACTCAAGCATGAGAACTCTATTTTCTTTTATTTTTTTTTAGTCTACATTTTATGTACACATGTACATCCTGTTAACTTTTAAATAGCAACTGTTTGGAATTAAAGCTAAGTAGTAATGATGAAACTGTGCTTGAATCCATGGTGTAAAAACTTAGAGTAGTTCAGATTTGTGGGGAGGGGGTCCCACATGTAGTGAGATAAATGGACAGCTGGCAGATGCTCTTGGTTGCTCTGAACTGTGTGAGGAGGGGGCTCAGCCCAGGTTTCCAGCTGACTTCCATTACCTCCCATCCAAAACTGATTGTTGTGTCTTAACTATTTCTAAGTACTTGACCAGAAAAGCATAAAATTTGAAATACAGCTTTCCACGTATTTCTGTGTAGTAGTCAAAACTTTTCAGGATTATTGAAGGGATAGTTCAGTATTAATTTTTAATGGCCCACAATGTCTTATTTTAACTCAAAAGGCATAGTCCCTGTCCTGAGGAACTAAGGCTGTATCACTTTATTAAATAAAACATCACAACAGAGTCCTTGTGTTTGGTGAGCTTGATGGTGCTTAGAGTTCAATTTGATAACAGCACCCATTCATGTGTTGCTTTGATTTGGCTGCACATGAAACTTAATTTTCAGAGATTCGTATCTGTTCTCTGTTCATATGTTAAAAGAAATATTGAGGTAGCTTCCAGCAATAAAACTAAACTGACCACCTTTCCTGTGAAACTTCCAGAACTTCCGGCTTCTGTTCTGGCTTAAAATTTATGGTGTTAAAATAAACACCCTTTCTTCTGTCATTTCCACAGCCGATTTTAGCCAGAATGTGAAAGCAAGGAAACATTGTAACAGTAACAAATTAACATTTAAAAATATCATCATGCTAATTAAGATTTCTAATGAAAAGTCAGAGCTTCAGGTTTCTGGTACAAAAGAAGGTGCCTTCATGCCAGCTTATACTTCAAATATTAAGATCTTGGTGCATACATATATAGATAGAGAGAGGAAAACATGAGTGTAGGGAAAAAAAAGTTAAATAAAGACAAATTTTTGGTAAAAATTACATAACTTGAGGAACAATTGGAAGATTGGACCAGATAATAGAGTGTGTATTAGTTAGGGATAGTGTGAATGCTGTCTTGATGTTCCTCATGCAAGCGTAACTGCTGAGATCAAATTATGTTTTCAAATTGTGTTTGAGCATTAGTCAATAATTCTGTACACATAGGTCAAATATTTTCCAGTTCTTAATTGGCTTCTGTATATAGTGTGCTGATGGTAGCCATTATCATAAAATCATTTAGGTTGGAAGAAGACCTATCATGTAGTCCAGCTGTTAACTTAGCACTGCCAAGTCCACCACCAAGCCCTATTTCTAAGAGCCACATCTATAAGTCTTTTAAATACCTCCAGGGACAGTGGTTCCATCAGTTCCCTGGGCAGCCTGTAATGTTTGACAACCCTTTTAGTGAAGAAATTTTTTCCAGTATCCAATATAAATCTGCCCGGCACAACGTGAGGCGGCTGCCTCCTGTCAAATGACTTGTTATCTGGGAGAAGAGCCTAGCCCTTACCTGCCTGCAACCTCCTTTCAACCTTGGTTGTCTTGTAGAGAGTGAAAAAACCCCCGTGAACCTCCTTTTCTCCAGATTAAACAACCACAGCTCCCTCAACCGGTCCATCTAAGACATGTGCTCTAGACTCTTTGCTAGCTTTTCTGCTCTTGTCTGGCCATGCTCCAGCATCTCATACAGCTTCTCCTGTAATGAAGGGCCCAAAACTGAACACAGTTCAGGAACTGCGGCCTCACCAGTGCTGAGGACAGGAGTCCTCAACCTCAACCAACAACCCTGTTGTTTCTGGTGTGTTTCTGATACAAGCCACTGTATCAGGATACCACTAGCCTTCTTGGCCACCTGGGCACACACTGGCTCATGATCAGCTGGCTGTTGACCGGCACTCCCAGGGCCTCTTCCCCTGGGCCACGTTCCAGCCACTCTGCCCCCAGACTGTTGTGCTGCAGGGGGTTGTTGTGATCCAGGTGTTGGACCCAGCATTTGGCCTTGTTGAACTTCATCCAGCTGGCCTTGGGCCATTGATCCAGCCTGTCCAGATCCTTCTATGAAAGCCTTTGTGTCCTCCAGTAGATCAATACACCCACCCAACTTGTGTCGTATGCAGACTGTCTGCAAATGCACTTCATCTATTTGTCCAGATCATCGACAAGGATATTAAACAGAGTTGGTCCTGAGCTCTGGGTGCCACCACTTGTGACTGGCTGTCAGCTGGATGTAACTCATCACCACTCTCTGGGGCTGGCCATCCAGCCAGTTTTCTACCTGAAGAACAGTGCACCCATCCAAGCAATGATCAGCCAGTTTCTCTAGAAGAATGCTGTGGAAGATGGTATTAAAAGCTTTACTAAAATGCAGGCAGACAACATCCACTTCCAGCATCTCTCTGAGCACACGGCTTTTAATCTTATGGTAGGAAGTTTCTACCAAATTGTTGCCAACATGCAGCAAAAGCCAGGGAAGGTAAGAAAATGAAACCCAAGTTTTAAAATCAGTGAAGGAGTAAGAAAAGGGTTAAAACAGTGAAATGGTTGCTAGTATTTGATATGCAAATGAAAATAATTCCTCAAGTAGGTTTTATTTGTTGAGTTTAAAGCTTGGAAGCAAGCTGACTTTAGATGGTGGTGTTTGTGATAAGATACAAATGCAATAATGCAGGCAAACTTGCTGTCTTGTTCAGCCAAGCGTTGTTGGAATTTTTTTTTTTTGTAGTGAATAGTATCATGCCCCCCCAGCTTCTGCACTTGGTTGTTGTAGAAGGATTATCTGCATTGCACATAAATGTGCTGTGGCTATGGAGGAGATCTGAGCTGGTTTCATGCCATCTGGCACAGGACCAGAAGCAATGTGCCTGAGCTTGGGCAGCAGGGTGCAGCCTTGGCAGTTTGGGCTGGTGCCATCTCAGGGATGGATCTTTGTGCTTTAGAGTCAGCATTGCTGATATTCCTAGTGTACTCCTGTACACTCACATTACTCTTGGTTTTACATCTACAAGATTGTATTTTTAAAAAAAGGCTTTATAGATTAAAGAAAAATAGTCATCACTTGCAACAGCAGTCACCCATCCAGGCATTTTGTCCTTTGCATCTTTACTTCGTAATGTGCATAAAGTTAACACTTGGACTGTACTATAATTTTTTTATAACACTATATCTGAAGGTCTTTTAAGCCTTACTGTTTTATAAATTTGCTTTGGGTTTCTGCAGGGAAAATAATGCTTATGTATTCATCAAATTTAAGGGATTAAGATGACGAAGAAGCTAAATGATGGGAATAATGTGTTTGAATTGCAGGAACACAAACATGGTTGTATGAAAGATGTTAGGAAACAATCTGTTCTCTGTTACACTTTGAGATCTTCAGTGAAAAAGAGGACCTTTGTGTTTTTACACACCCTCAGGAATGCACTCTGGAAGGTGGGGTACCTCCAAATGCTTTTAACTGCCTAATCAGTGCATAAACAAAACACCCCCATAGGCTGCTTTCTTAGTTGAAGGACTGTGCTTGTGTGGTATGCATTTCTGGCTAGATTCAAGTAGAGGTTTTTGAAGGCCTTTTTGCATTTTTTGTGGTAAGCCTCTGAACAAAATATTTGGAGAACACACCCCTATGGTGTTCCTAGGTCTTCTTGTTTGTCAATGATCTGTTTCAAATCTGTGTTTAGAAGAAAAGTACTTGACTACCTTTTCAAGTGCACCTTTGGCTTATTTCTAAGCTCTGCATATTTAATATAAGGAAAATACTACTGCAATATGCTCTTAAGGTGCTGTATGACAGCATAAACTGGTAGTTTTGGCAATAATGCCTTTGTAGTGAAACTTAAGTGTTAGATTGCAGTTAGTGGCATGAGTTGCTGTGTAATCAAACTTTTTTATTAGAAGCAACTGGATGTGTTCATAATTTCTGTGGAAAGTAAGCAGTCTGTTCTCTTGGGGGAATTTTCTTGACTGTCTGTCTGACTTAACTTTCCTAAAGTCATCTCTTATTTGATAATAGAAAATAATATTAGACTGTTTGGGTTTGTGCTGAGAAAAAAGGAAGGAAGTCTCTCCCTTTCTGCCTTCGGGTGGCCGGGCACCTCAGGCTTGTGCAGTGTGCTGAGCATCTCCTCAGCTGTGTGTGCTTCCCTGCCATTGCTATATTTCTCAGCTAGCCCTCTCCTAGCAATAGGTTAGGGTTAGGGCGTGCTGTTTTGGGTAGGGTCACACAGAGGGTGATTCGCCTTATCTGTTAGTGGGAAGGATGCTAATGCTTTGGAGGATTCCTGTCATTCCTGTGATGGAAATTGGTCTGTGTATTTTGAATACACATTCAAATGATGAATTGTCTCATCAACAAAGCATTGGTGTTTATAACAAAACAAAGGTGTGAGGTCCCACTGTGCAGTCTAAACTATTCTTGATTCATGTCCTTGGGACTGTTCTTGCTGAAGTAGGGTATCAGCATCTAGAAGCAACTGTTTCCTTCACTGTGTGATGGCTGCTGGTGGCTTACGTGTTTTGGATTAAGGTATAAATAATCATATGAGGATTATATCTATATATATCTTCCTTTAAAAAAACAAAAAAACTTCTGGGTGCCTCTTTCCGTACTTGATCTACCTGCTACTCCTGCTGTTTCTGAGCTCCAGCAGGGACAGTCTGGGTCATCAAACATGGGATAAATACAGATGGTCCTGTCATGCTGTTTTTTGTGAGGATGCAGTAGCAAAGGTCAGGGAGTCAGGTTGGGAATCACTCTGTAAGTACAAAAAGGAATCAGCTGGCTGCAGTGACTATCCCTCCCTAGATCTTAGTCATCATGCAGCATGGTGGTGACACAGGAGGTGTGTTTCTAAGCTAGGGTAACCAAGCAAAGGAGTAGTTGAGTGCAGGGGGATGCTTCAGAGTGGCTTTTCTGGAGAGAATTTGCTAAAGTATGCTACCTAAATGGTTAATTTGTTTTTTTTAAAACATGACACTGAGTTTCCAGTGTGCCCTGGTGTGTCCTGGGATGCATCAGGCACAGCATCACCAGCCAGGCAAAGGAGATGATTGTCCCACTCTTTTCTGCACTGGTGCAGTCCCACCTTGAGTGCTGGGTCGTTTGTCACAGCGTAAAAATATAAAGCAATTAGAGAGAGTCCAAAGAAGGGCCATGAAGATAGTGAAGTGTCTAAAGGAGAAGACATGTGACGACCAGCTGAGGTCACTTGGGTTGTTCTTGGAAGAGACTGAGGTCTACAGCTTCCTCACATGGGGGAGCAGAGAAGCAGGTGCTGAAGCCTTTTCTCTGGTGACAAGCAATAGGGCCTGAGGGAATGGCATCAAGCTGCACCAGGGGATGTTTAGATGGTCTATCAGGAGAAGGTTCTTCACCCGGAGGGTGGTTGGGCACTGGAACAGGTTCTCCAGAGAAGTGGTCACAGCACCAAGCCTGATAGATTTCAAGAAATGTTTGGACAATGTTCTCAGACACATGATGTGATAATTGGGGTTGTCCTGTGCAGGGCTAGGAGTTGGACTTTGATGATCCTTATGGGTCTCTTCCAACTCAGGATATTCTATGATTATATGACTGATATGTGCAAGCACTGAGTGAGGAAATATTTGAGACATTTGCAGTGTGCTTTGCAGAACACAGTAGGAAATACTTCAGCAAAGCTCTTGCTAAGAAGTTTCTAAGGAGAGATTTGCTGTGAAGAGTGTTTTTTAGGAGGCTTGGTGTGGAGGTGCCGAGATGAACATGCTGCAGTTTTTGTTGGCAAGGAGCCTGCCTCTGGCTGACACATCTTTTGGTAGGCACTTGTGACTTCTCTCTTTTTAAAATGGTTAGTTGGATTAAATAGGACCATGAGGAAGATGAAGTACTTTGTATTCCTTCATTGATGTTGAAATTAATTTGATTTCTTACATCAAGGGAGGGATATAAGCCACAGGTAGAAAATGTATTCCTGTTCTACTGTATCTAACAAGCTCTTGTTTTTCAAATTTATTACCCTGTGCAATGTTATGCTTTACTAGTCTGGAGTAATTTTAGCAAAACTGAGTGCTCATTCACTGGCTTCTGCATGCCAGTGAAACTTCGGTGCTATGAAAGTAGTTTCTGTTCCACAGAACTTCTGTTCACTTTAGGTTTTTTGACTGTGGCCTACTGTTGCTGTTCCATGCTCTTGCCATAAAGTGGTATGTTTAAACAGGATGCCTTTGTTTGTGCCCAGGCACCACCGTTTTGGGGGGCGGGAGAAGCTGGCGAGAGGGATCAAGTGGCTGCTGCTTACAGGCCCCTGGGGGAGCCAGGCAAAATGGTGCTCATTCATGGGGCTCCAGCAGTAAAGTGTACCTTCCCCAGTGCTTCCCTCCTGTTTTATTTTGGCTCTGCAAGTTGCCCAAGCTGCAAAGAGTGCCTGGCTCTCAGTGCTTTAGGATATTTTGGGTAGTTGGAGTGCTTCTGCCATTTTTTCCGCGCTTTCCAGGCAGCAAGGAGGGCATGGAGGTCCTGTGGTGTGGCCCTGCTGACAGTGTCCATTGCAAGCATTGCTGAATGCAGAATGACCCTGTGCTGATGGTAGGTGTCTTTTGTCTTGTGCTAAACGGGTTTGGCTTTTGAGACTGGATGATCCGCATTGGTGCTCCAGGTAGGTGCAGCATGATTGCCTTGGCTGTCATCTGCTGCTGCCTGGTCATCTGTCTGGCTTCTGGGCAGTGGGAAGGGAATGTGGTAGTGGAGGGCTCCTGCTGGGCTGCATTCAGTGATTGCTTTCCTCTAGGCAGTTTTGGGCTGTCTCATGACTAAACCCTCAGTGTTCTTGCCAGAATGCTGTAGTTCTCAAAGTCCTGTGCAGTTTCACTTGGGAATTGTGCATGTATGATAAAAGTCACAGCTGATGGGGACAGGATTTCCTCTTTCCTTGCTAAAAATAGCCTTTGTCTAGGGAGGAGTAACAATTCCCAAAAACTTAACTCAATGCACTGGGCAAAAATGGGCTTGCTGGGGAGCGCTTGCCCATGAGCTTCCAGAAGGTAGGAGTGTGGTACCATCTCTGACAAGCAAAATGCTTCGAAGAGAGTGGCCACATGTGGAATGTGGGAGAGGAATATTCCATAAAAATAATTTGTCATTGCCAGTGAATTAATTTCTCCAAGGGTTTTGGAATTTAGTCTTGGATATTTGGAGCTAAAGGCTAACTCACTAGTGTCTGGGGCTGGCATCCTCTTCAGAAATTAAGACTAACAAAAGGAAGGAAGTGAATGAATACCTGAGAATACATACAATTCTGATGTGAAAATGGACATACCTTGTATTTTGGGAGAGAGATTTTTTAATTTTTTTTTCCTGCTTTGCAGTTCCCCCTCAAAAGAAATAAATAACACTCATTTTGAGTTCTGATTATTTACAAAACAGAGCAATTCCGTTCTTCTTCCTGATGTTTTATTATCCCAAAATTTAAGTAGGAAGACTTGGTGGGAAAACCCATAACCAGGCAGTGTGGGTGAGGGAGCTGGTGGTACTCATGTAGCATTTACAGCAAGCACAATTTTGCTGTTGGACCAGCCTGGCTATAGTCTGTTCTGGAGGTGTAGGGTGACTGGGCTGCAGTACATTGTCTGACCTGCTTTTCAAATTGAAATCCTTCCTGCCGTGTTAACAGCACCCCTGCAGCAGGTAGTGGTTCTCACAATGTACGTGGTCCCTGACTCCTTATGTGACAGAGGGATAACAAACTTGCCCGTTTACTCTTCAATGGTTGCATTTTGATAGATATAGTGATGTAATAGCAGAAATACAGTTGTGACAAGTTTTGCCTGGTGGGTAATGTATACCAGACTGGTTTTGTTACTAAGTTACTTTAAAAAGGATAGCTTAAATGAATGATTGTTGCTGCATTAAAGAAGAACTCCATCTCAATTATTAAAGACTCAGCTCTATTTGAGTCCATAAGATGTTTGCTCATTGCTTTTTCCTTCTTGAAAAAAAAGGTTGTAGAAGTTCTGCTTGGACTATGGGGAATGAAAAAATTCAAAATACGAACTGCAGTCCTCTTACTGGTTACCATAGAAATCTAAATAAAGAATGCTCTGCAAATAGTATAAATATAACACTTTGACATCTCTTACTTTCTTAAAAAGACATGTCATTGTTTAGATCACTGTAGTGACTGATCAGTAAGGGCCACTGCACAGATTCTGAATAAGATTGCTGTATAAGCGCTGTATTTATACTATTTGCAAAGTATTCTCAGTATCAGAAAACTTTTCTATTGCTGATTTTTGATGCCAGTTTGCTGTTCTGGTAAATGAGACTAGAAAATGCTGCTCTGTATTCATAGTGGGAGCTGCAAAATCTTAAGATTTTACGAATTATGAATGAGTCACCTATGGGGCTGTTCCTATTATTCCAGCAAGAAATGCAACCCAGTGACATGCAGAGCAGCCACCTTAAAGCTACAGATAGCAACTCGGGAAGCAACAGGATGTCTCATTCTCTTTCCTGGTCTGGCTTTCTCACTCAACTTGTTGCATAGCCTGAGGGTGGGGACTGGAGGTGAGATGGTCTTTTGGGTGTCTTTGCCCTCTGCAACTGTCATGGTCTGACTCACAGCAAGTCAGTGTGTGGCCTTATATCTTTTCAGGAGCTGAGATTTGTTGCAGAGTAAAACTACTTCAGGTTTCCTCCGTTGTCCTTAGGAACATGTATTATGCATTTCTTATGTGGTGGGACCTGATGGTATTTCCAGGACTTGTCATTGTTTTCAAAGTAAATAATAAGATATTATTATCTTTTAAGAAGTCACTCTGCTTGGTCAGTTTTCGTCTGTGTTCACTCATCTTATATACCGTAAACCACTTTCATAGTCCATTGATTTTTCTTTTTTAATTTACTTTGTTTTTCCTGGGGCTGCTGGTATTAGTAGCCTCCTTGCAGAAAGATGTAAAAATTTTAAATGAGTTTCCATCTGATGTTGGTTTTGGCTTGGAACAGGAATAAAAATGCTATGCATTTTTACAAAGTAGAGGATTTTTTTGTTTGTTTTTTTCTTCTGATAAGTAAAAATAGACTTGAAAAAGCAAAATGGAAATTTACAGATTTCCAGAGCAAGGTCACTGAGTTCTGGCCTTATATCAATATGCAGCTCAGTGAAACCAAAATCTGCACTATGTGATGCATGTGTGAACTGAGGGATATGTGGGCAAATCAGAGCTGGAAGGGCTTCCCAACAGCTTTCTCAGCAATACAGCAGCATGGCTGAGATGCTGTGCTCTTGGAAGTTTCTAAGTCAGACCTACTAGTCCTCTGTAATTAACTCAAATACAGTTCCCACGCCTGCATGGCATTCTGGACCAGATCATTCTGTGCACTACTTCTTTGGGTGTTGGCATTCCAATAGCTACTTAAAATCCTGGCGCGGGTTTGGAGAAAACCAGGCAGCAATTCTGGATGGGGGAGTTAGTGTCGCTTTCTCAAATTTTTCTTTTTTCCCCCCTTTCTCACCACTCCTGCTTCTCACCTGGCCCCGGCAGCTGTGGCTGGATGAGGTGGTTGGCAGTTCTGTCTGGGTGTGTGCTGAGGCTTTTGCAGAACCTGGTTTTGTGGGATTTGTCTGGAACACGTTTTAATGTGTTTAGCGTTTAATGAATGGGATGAGGCTCCATGAGAGCAGGGTTTGGAGCTCTGCTCTTCTTCCTCAGTGACTGTCGTTATTCAGTGCCATTGGTGCTTGTCCTGTTGCTGTCCTTCAGCTCTGTGCTCTGCATGCTGCAGAAATAACCATGGAAGGTTCTTCACCTTTGTGCCACCCTAATCGGAGTGATGTGCCTAGCTTAAGGTGCCTCCGTAGTGAAATCACATCACTTCCTATGGAGGACTGGTGCCTGAATGTACCTCTGAAAGTGAGGAAGAGTAATACAGGCATCATTCACCATGGCTGAGACCATTTCCTTTTGAGGTCAAAAGTATCTGGGGGACATATTTATTATTTAATAGGCATTTTTTGATGTTTCAAGTCTTTTTTCTTGATGTTCTGCCAAAAAAGAAATAGTTATTTCAGTAGCAATTTTACAAAACCTTTGTGATAAGAAGCTGACCTGAACTCAAAGTGATTTTTTGGATGGATCTGCAATTTTGCTCTTTGTGTGTGTGTGTGTCCCACTTTCTAAAAACCGTATTCAGCAATTCTAGTGATTGTTGGCTGTGTTTTTAGATGCTTGCAAAGAGTAGATGGTGGAATTTTAGCTAAGAAATTCTTTCCTTAGATTTGTGCTAATATGACATTCCATTTTTTTTTTCTGTAGTAACTAATCAAAATTGGAGTTCTCACTAAGGCATAATATGATAAAGAAAAGTTGAATCTACATACAGCACTAGAGTCGTGTTGTACCTAAGTTACCCAGTTAATTATGATTTATTGCACAAATATAATATGTAGCTTGAAATACACTTAATTGCATTTGAAACAATTTCAGTGCAAACTAACAGTATGCTTTTTTGATTTCTAGTTTATATATGGTATTTGAAAACTTTGTAGCTATTACCTCTGCAGTGTTCCCCTTTTCAAAGGAACAGAGATGCACAGAACAGCACAGAATTGCTAGACTGAAGCTTGAAAAGTAAGGTGAAATTTTAGAAGTCCCCAGCTCCTGGCTTCATTGAGGGTAGGGAAGGTCACTGTGATGCTTGGCAGTGCTCACAAGGCATGTCCAAGTACACAGGACATGCCTTAGCATGGTGTTGAATGGGGAGGCAGAGTTATGCTGCTTTCAGGGAAACAGAACTGCTTCTTTCTGTATTTGTTTATTTTTTAATTGTCACAGCTTGGAGTGTAAAGTGAAGTCACCCAGTTTTTCAGCCTTGCAGCTGTATGTAATCCATTCAGTTTGGAGCTCTGCTGAAAAAGAACTTCAGCTGTTTGGGTACACTGGGAGAAGAGTTCTTACAAACCAAAGAGCATCCTTTCATCCAAATTGATTTGAGTAAAATGAAATTTAATATTACAGCTGAGCCAGTGAGTTACTGCTGGAAGAGGCAATCCTTATTCTTTTAGTTTGTTTTGTGGGACATTTTTCCCTCACATGTTGTGTGATACGGCCCTGCCCTCTTGTTTCAGCCAGTGCTGTGGCTTGATTTTATGTATCACTAAGCGTGAGTTAAATGCAGTGCCTGGATTCATCCTACTCCCTATGGAGGCTCCTTGAAAGGGCACCAGACCAGGAGGTGTGAGAGAAAAAGTTCCCCTGAGATTCCCATGGTCTGGGAGGCTCAGGGTGGGCTGAGTCCACCAGGTGAGTGGGAACCCTGCCCAACCGAAACAGTCTGGAAATGTAAACTAAAGCATTTCTAATGAAAGGAGAGAAGCAGAGGAGCAAAGGAGTTTGTTGCAGAGGAGCAAAACTTGTGTAGTTCTGTTGTTTTACAGGGCACAATTATGTTGGATTTTTGAGTGCATTGAGTTGTATTTTTTCAGAAGCATCATGAGTTTCTTGCAGTAGGGAAGAGATCTATCTTGCTAGGTGGAATTACGCAAATTTAATTTGTTTTGTGCATCAGAAAATTGATGTTAGTTGCAGAGCAACAGTTGTGCTTTTAGAATTAAAAATGATAAGCAAAATTTTTAGTCACTATTTAAAACCAACCCTTTCCTCTCAGCTGGAGAAAATGTAGCATATGTTTGGAAAGAGCTGACTGCTGTGCTGTGTATTTGTATTTACAGGCAGATGCCCTTTGTTTAAGAATGAAGTTTTAAAATAGTTGTCTAGACTATCTGCAGTGTAAGTACAGTTTGGCTTCTCACTTGTTGGATGGTGCTAGAGTTCAGAAGGTGCAGGAGAAGACAGATGTGGTTACTGGCCACAGCCTGGGCTGCTGGGGAGGCCTGGCAGCACCTCTGTGTGCTTTATTGGGTACACATGGCAAGATTTTGGTAGTGGAGGCCTACAGGGGTGGCGTCTGTGGAGGCTGCCAGGAGCTTCCACCGTGTCTGACAGAGCCAATGCCAGCCAGCTCCAAGAGGGACCCACCATAGGCCAAGGCTGTGTCCATCAGTGGTGGTGGTAGTACTTTTGGGATAGCAGATATGAGTGTAAAAAACTCTGTGCAACACCAGTAGCAGGTAGAAGACAGGAGTGAAGATATGGGAGAAACAGCTCTGCAGACACCAAGGTCTGTGCAGAAGCAGGGGGAGGAGGTGCTCTGGGTGCTGGAGCAGAGATTCCTGTGAGGAAGCTGTGTCCTTGCAGCGATGGAGGTCTATGATCAGCAGAGATCCACCTGCAGCCATGGAAGAGCCCATGCTGGAGCATGTAGATGCCTGAAAGAGGCTGTGACCTCATGGGAGACCCATGTTGGAGCAAGCTCCTGGCAGGACCTGTCGTCCTGTGGAGAGAGGAGCCCACCCTGGAGCAGGTTTGCTGACAGGACTGTCACTTCATGGAGGACCCATGCGGGAGCAGCCTGTGCCTGAAGGGCTGTGCCCTGTGGACAGGGGCCCATGCAGCTCATGAGGAACTGCAGCCCTGGGAAGGACTCAGGCTGGAGAGGTTTGTGGGGCGCTGTCTCCTGTGGGTGGGGCAGGGCAAGAGTGTGTGGAGTCCTTCTCTGAGAAAGAAGGAGCGACAGAGGCGACATGTGGGGAACTGACTGCAGCCCACATTCCCAGTCCCTTGACACCACTGTGGGAAGGGGTAGGGAAAATGAGAGTAAAGTCAAGCCTGGGAAGAAGGGAGGAACTGGGGGAAGGTGTTTGATGATTTGATTTTATTATCTCAATTTGATTTTTTTCCCTATTCTTATTTGATTGTCTATAAATTACATTAATTTCTCCAGGGGAGGTTGTTTTGCCCATGATGGTGAGGGGTCTCTCCATGTCCATGTCTTGATCCAGGAGCTTTCTCTCTCCTGTCCTGTTGAGGAGGTCAGTGATAGACTAGATTTGGTGTGCACCTGGGGTCCAACCAATGTCAGTCCCCCTCATAGAGACCTGGCTTTGAAACAAAATATGCTAATTTGAGGGAAAAGAGGATTGTCATTTTCTTCACAAGTTATCCTTTTAGGAGTCTTCCTGTTCATTTTAATGTCAGCATTGATCTGTCTCAAAATTAGTGAAGAGAGGAGGTGGTTTGGGGTAATGTTTTATTACCTGATAGCCTCTCCATTTTTGAGAAGCATAAGTAATTACAAATAAGACATACGCTGAAACTAGGCCAGTGACAGAGTTCAAATTATTTTAAAATGTTCTTTACTAAGGGGAGAAGTGGATATGACACTGGGAAGGAAATGCTGTCTCCGGTCTGGGAGGGTCACTGTCCGTTGCACCTGTGAACAGTAAACATGCCAGATAACTTGGCTAACATTTATTTCCTCTCTTGGGGTCTGTTTTATTTAAGCTATCAAAATAGAAATCTTTATACAAATCGTTATACATGCTTATACAAAGCACAGTCTCTTTCCTGGTTGTCAGGATTTGCAGAATTGGCTCAGTTAATAGAGCACTGTAGTCAGATATCCTGGTCTGCCATAAGTTAGCTACTCCATTCTCTTCAGTTTGGAGGCTGTGTTTTTGCTGCCCGTAGCAGACACAACAGAATTGTGTTAGATTTAAGCCTAACTCCTCATGTGCCTGTAAGATGACCAACAAAGAGGGATGTAGTAATCTAATGGTCTGCAGCCAGTCAACAACCTCTGCAGTCTGAGTTTTGCATACTGGTATCCCTAATTAGGACTTTATCTTCTGGAGTAGTATTTCACTGGGTATGGTGAGCTTTTAAAAGTATTCTCTGGTGCTTTAATAGTGATCTTGCAAAAAGATAAGCAGCAAAAACCTGTGTTGTAGCAATACTTTCTGAATAACAACTATTTTTTAAAAAATCCTCTTTGTTGAGGCTTAAACATACAGCAGCATGCCTGTGCAATAGTAATTATGGATTTTTTTTGTTGTTTTTTTGGTAAGTAGAAATAGATTTGACTTTTTATTTCTTTTAGCAAACTATCTTTAAGAGAGTTCATAAAGCTTGTTGAAAGTATGGACAGAAACAGGCTAAATTGTAAAGCTGATTGGTAATAAATATGCCAGGAGATCAGATGGCAGGTGACGACTGGCATGGACACACTGAGAATTTTAAGGCACACTCTCCAGTAAGGTTTTTAAACAGATACCTGTCCTGGCATATTATATGTAAAATTTTTCTAAGAAATTATTTATTTGTACATTGATTTATCTAAGGATTTCATGAATACCTGACTAAATGGATATGTAATTGTAAAGGAATGCAAAGAACCCACTGGTCTTAGTTATGAATAAGGGTACAGAACCTTAGCTCCACTGATTGCATTTAGAACAGGTTTTGTTTGCTAATTACTGCTATGAACAAGGTTCTCCCCTCAGTTACACCAAAGCATTCTTCATTGAATTAAGGTTATACCTAAATTATTTTAACTGAAAGTACCTTTGTGGCAGAACACTTCCCTGGTTTCTGTTACATTTTCTTAACTTCAGCTGCCTTTGAACTATAATATTGGTGCTTTCTCAAGATTTCCTTATTTCTTCTCTAATTAACTGTTCAATTTGCAGGAGCACTGTCATCTCTGTCAGGTAAATGCTTCTTGGACCAGGAATTCGGTGTGTGGGGACTTGTGTGATGTTTCTCCAAGTGAAACCTGGTGGCTGCTTGTTGTACTCTGTCTCCTGCATCTGCTGAAGCTCCCAGGACTTCTGGGTATTGCCCAGCCTGGCTGATGTTTCTGACATAAGGTATCTGTTATAAAATGCTTGCTACTGTGGGCAGCAAGTGTCAGAAACTTCTAGATCCTTGGATGGGGCTTCTGCGTGACCGATGCTGGCATCACCCTTCCCTTTCTTTCCCAGGTCGCAAGGAGCAGTTCTGTCCTTTTGCCAGCTGTTTGTCCTCCTTCAGAGAATGAGGATGATCTATTTGGCTTTGCTGAAATTAGATCAGGATGTGTGCATTTCTGAAAGCTTCTGATGTTATCCCAATTAAATTTCTATTATTTTATTTTTTTTTTCACTGTTCTATTTTTAAACAACACTGAAAAAACAGAGTGGGCAGGGAAGTGTTGAGCACACTGGTTACATGTGTCACCCAAACCATTAATGCTGGCAGTGCTCCTGGCCTGTCATATGTGCCAGATGTGACATCTTTCAACGAAGTTTAAAGGCATGGTGAAAGATTATGGGCATGATTTCACATCACTTTGGACTGCTCCAAAATTAATGTTTTAAAAGCTGTTAACAGCAACTGTTCAAGGGTGCCAGTCCATCTTCTTCAAGCTATTACCACATGCCATCCCTGGCATTCTTCTGGCCCCCTGTCCAATCTGATTAATTTGAGGACCCAGCTGAAAACTAATCCCTCAAAGAAGATGCATCTTTGTGACCACGTCTCTGTGATGAGGAGGTGGAGCCAGTCTAAAGGCCAAGTGCTGCTGAAAAGGACAGTCAGCTTAAATCAGAGTAGATGTAAAACTGTACAGTTACCATCACTCTGCTGGCTGTGGAAAAGTAACTCTGACTTTTACATTCTGCAGCTAAATGTACATGAAATGATTCCTTGTGAGCACTGCCTGTTCATACATGGGCTTGAACTTGTTTAGTTCAGGACTGTATTCTTATTTAAGTTCTGCCTGCATGAAATTAAAGACTGTTCCAGCTCTTGTTTTTGTATATTTGAAATTCATACTGAACTTAATTAAAATACTAAATTTCACTGTTGCTTTTTACTATGGGATTATTTTAAATTGAGTTAGCTGGTTTTGCATGCATGTAAAGTGTGTGCCTGTGTCCATTCTCATGCGTTCTTTTACATAATTTTATACACATACACACTCATATCTCTGACAGGAAGTCTTGAAGCTGCTAGTTCTCCCTTAGCTTTGAGAATAACCAGCTTCCCAGGTGGGTAAACTGAAAACAATGGGGGTTATTGTTCTTGCCATTTGTGACTTGAGCAGAGATTGTAGATGATTACTTCACATGCTGCTTTCTAGCCACTTCTGGCACCATTTAGGTTTTGAAGGGTCTGATGGAGAATTTTAATGCTTTTGACTTTCAGGTGGTCCCATTTCAGCTGTCTGTGTTCAACCATGATGTGTGACTGGTCAGTGATTTTGTTTCCTAGAGCTGTAATTCTGCACTTGAACACTAACAAGTTCCACTTGGAGGTGACCTGTGAGGAAAATTACTTTTAAACTACAAAGAGTTTTGAATTTTATATTTCAGTTGCGGCACAGACCTCAGTCTAGGTTCAGTTGTTAAATTTCCAGTGATTTCCTGGAGGCCTCCTCAAGACATTTATCAGCATTTCAGTTCAATTTGTTCTACCATATGTTTTGCTTGTTGTTGTAGAGCACCTTCTTTTTGATTTCATAATACTTCACATCTTTTGTCACAGTTTAGCCAGAGAGGATCAATACATGGACTGCCCCAGAACTCTCCTGTCCAAGCCAGCTTCTAGTCTTTGTCAGTACTCATTTTGGAAGCTATCCAGTTCTGCTGTCTCTCTTCAAGAGGTTACATTTTTTTTGCTGTACTGATTAACTTGGCTGTTTTGAGTAAATTTGGCCACCTGTGGTTACTGCTGACCCTACATTCCTGCAGTACCTCCAAGCAAAATGCTAAACATAGCTGGCATTCTTGAAATTGGGGTGCTAGGGCAAAGCACTGCAGTGCACCTGCAGGGCAATCTTTGGGGGGAAAAATCCCTGCTTCTTATTCTGTCTTAAAATCTATTTGGGCACACAGTGTTGAGAGATGAGATTCCTCTCACTATAGTTGTATATGATGCCCCATGGTTTCTTACTGACCAAGTGATGGTTCTGCATAAATTGGAAAAAAATCAATGTAATTCTCTGGAATTAAGGCCTTGAATAAAATAAAGGGGTGACAGGAGGTTTTAATTCATAGCCAGAAATGATAGGGATCTAAGTGAGCTAAAGCAAGCAAATATTACTAGTTAGGAATTATTAGGGAATTTTAATGCTTCCTTTTGGAACATCTGCTAACACCTGGGTAAATCAGGTCTGCTCTGAGATGGTATTCCTGTCTTTCAGTGGAAGTGGCTCAGTAATGTACAGGCTATTTTACAGAAGACTCCCCAATATTGCAGTAAAATCTTAATTTCTGTGACTTTTTAGTATTGACATGAAGCATAATCATTTGGCTGCTTAATTAAGTGTATGATGTCCTGTAGGAAAATTTTCTTTCAATTCAAGAGGAAATTAATTTTAAACTTTTTTGATGTAACACAGACATAGATACTTCTCATGTGTTTTGTAAATGAGCTTATTTAAAAAAATAAACACAACACTTGTTAATCTAGGTCTTAAAATCTTAAGAGTGGAGACCTTGGAAAGAGCAGAAATGAATGTATTTTGGGAAAAGAAATATAGCTAATAATTGTTTTGCAGTATTACTGTTGCTCTTCTGTTAAATAAAATATTTCTAAAGTGATTGTTAAATAAACCACTTATAAAGTATGTTGTTTTTAAATGGGGAAGCTTTTGGAAAAGCTTCCTAATCAATATTGGATTCTTATTTTTTTTTATTTTTTAAGTAAATGCCATGTCAGACTTGTGAGCATGCATTGTATCTCTTGGAGGTGTCATCATACATGAGCAGAAGTTGTTACTGAGTAATGCCTTTTTTTTCTTCTTTTTTTTTTTTCTTTTTTAAGTGGAATTGGTGATTGCAGAAATTTTCAAATTAAGAGTATGCTTGCATGTTGCAGAGTAGAATATGGCTAAGCTTAGAGGAATAAACTTTTGAAGCCAATAGGATGGTGAAGGAAAACTTTGTATAACTTTGGGTAAAGTCATAGTTTTAACACTGTTCTGCAGTTGAGTCATACTAAGAATGGGAACTCAATAGTCCATGCAGGAAGCAAATGTGTGATACAGGACCTACTTCTCTGGCATGTAAGTACCAAGTTTCTTGTCATGGCTACAGCCATTCTTTGAGTTTTTTCTTTAGGTAATGTTCTCTGGACCTTTCTGTAGCTGATAAGTTTGTATCTTCTATCTTCCCAATTTCTCTTCCTGAAAAATGTGTTTCTGAAACACACACTGAAAAGTGTGTTTCCTGTTGTTTCTATAATAGTTAATAATAATTTTCTCAGGAGAAACTGTTGGATCTCTTCTGTCAGAGACCACAAACTGGGGAAAAAAAAAAAAAAAAGACAATAAAAACAGTAGAAGTAATGTATTAGATTAGAGATTTTAGTCTCATAGCAGATTTTATGTCTCTAGGGAAAATGTGAGCATGTTTTTTGAAGATGATTGGAAAATTAATCTCATTCTTTTAATCAGGTGATTGCACCATTAATAGAGCTCCCTATCAGAGGTAGTGAATTGAGAAAATACTCCATAGCATTGGAACAGTAGTGTTAAGTAAAAAAAACAACTGATAAAATATTTTTACTTCCTTAAGAGATCAACCCTAGACAGTGAATCAGGTCACTAGCAATGATGATTAATAAAGGAAAAAGCTAGCCAAAGATTTTTTCTGTTAACCACCAATTCTTCTGAGCAAGAAATAATTCCAAGTATTATCTGACCCTGTTTTGTTAAAAAACCAAACAAACATAACAAAAATCTAACTCAAAAGCCCCCAAACCCCAACAGTTGTTATATTTGAGATGATGGAGAAAGAACAGGTTTGATAGCTACTTCTAATACTGGTTCTGCCTTAATTCTATTAAGCCTGTCTGCAGTGGTCTATTCCAAACTTTTCATAGGCTTCTATAAGGTCTTCTAGTGTGGGGCAAAAAAGTGCTATAACATTTTTTTAAATTTCGTCCCACGGCAAACCAGAGTGACTTGAAGAGAGGCTTGTAAAGTAGATTAGATGATCTCTTTTTACAACTGAGCATACAGGCAAAAAAGTTTTGAATGTGTTGCCCTGGTGTGCAGAATCAGTGTGATTTCTGTTAGTACATGTTCTTGAAGTTAGAAATTATTTTAGATAGCTTTGAAGCCGAAATTATGAGGCCTTGTAACAACATCATTAAAATTGATTATGACTGAAATTAGAGACAGACATGAGTCTTTATTACTTTTTATTTGTTTTTTAGTGCAGTCATTTTAGGCATGCAGTCTGAGAGTCTGCCTGGGCATTAATGAATGCATTGTGGTCTCTTACTAGATCAGCTTTGCTGTACAGATTTTCTTGGGTATATGAAAATAATGTAAAAGAAATAGCATGCAACAATGCAGATGTGAGACAGAGATGCACCCTTCCAATGGCACAGTAAATCTGCAGTGTGAGTGGATGCCCAGGCTAAGGCAAAAGCTGTGTGAAAGCCAGGCATGCTGGCAGAGTGGCTGACTAAGCAGGAAGCTGGAAGGCAGAGTGTGCCAGAGGAGCCAAGCTGGCACTGCCAAGTGCCTTGTGTCATGATACCCATTCTCTCTGCGCCTTGCCCTGGTGTGGTGGATCTTAAGGATGCTCTAAAATGCAGCACTTTGTCATGTGCAGCATAAGCTGTGGAAAGTACTGAAGAATATCAAGAAGGGTTGTGGAGAATTATACAGTGATAATAGTATTCAGAATATGAATTAAAACTTAAGTGAGTTACTGGGAGAATTTGTGTCTAAAGCATAGATGATAATGCCTTTTTATAAAAGAGGTGACTTGCAAATTCTGATTTCCTTTCGGCTTTGCAGTGCACATTTAATAACCTATCTTCTTTCAGGCACAGTTATCAGTGAAGGCTGAGTGTGGCTCCATTTTAATTTATCCTGGTTTATCTAATGCTTTGAGAAATTATTGTCTTAATGGTGAGAAAGTACATCTATTGAGAAGTGTCAACGAAGGACTACCTTTTTGGGGAAACTTCCTGGTTTGTGGAGCTCTTGAGCTGAGCAGATAATACTTTCATGTGATCTCGTGACAGGGTATATTGCATTTCTGTCTCTCTGTTTCTTCTGTAACTACTTGTCCTGGTTTGCTGGGTTTGACTTGTTATTGTATATGCAGAAGCTGAGGTGGAGTGAGAATTACTAAAGAGCATGCTTGTGCCCTGGAGGGGGAAGGATGACTTAAGCTCAAATGCTGCCTCCATATCCCATGGGTATGCTATGTGGTAGAGTGACTGGATCTCCTGCATTATTCATTGCCTCTGGCTTCTACTGTGACGTGGGTGTTTATCACATGAATAGTTGTGCTGTGGGTTGCTGCAGAAGAGGTGTGTGTGTGTGACCTGAATACTCATCACCCACAGGTCTGTAAGTGACAGATAAAACCTGTTCTCAAGTATGGTGTGTCTGCTAAGAAGTCAGATGATTTGGAGATGTCTTTCTCCCTAGGCAGCTTATGGAAGAGCATCTTCAGTTGCTTCTAAGCCTCGCGGTTGGTCTCTGTCACATATATTAGCTTTCAATTCCTTCTTTCAAATATGATGCATGTGTGAAAGTTATTCTTAAAAGATACTGGAAAATTGTTCAGCTAGCCGTGCTGCACCCCCTTGTGCTAAGAATAAGATTTTTTTTGAGTGGAATTACAGACTGCTTTGTTTTCAAATATTGATTCAAGTTTTTATTTCCACTTTTAAGGTTTTTAAAATTCTTTTTAACTCAGCTGCTTAAGTGTTTTCAACACATACTTGTTTTGCTGCTGAAGTGCTATCATCAAATTGTGTGCTGGGCTTTTGCAAGCTCTAAAATTTGGGTCAGGACAGATGAGGAAACAGAAAATATGGTTTGATTGCCATCCGCTGGGGGGAAAATATGCTGCAGTGGTACTTGATTGAAGAGTTGCTATTGAGCGATAACGTACCCGTGTTGATCGTGCTGTGCTTTTGGCATAATATCCCAGAGACTGTCAGCCTCAGCCCAGATGTTTGCTCAGACATTTTTGTACTAACAGGAATTGTCTGGTTCTTGTTGTGAGTCATGATTGCAGTGATATTGAAAGCTGGAGAGGAGTGGACTTGGGGACAGAAAGGGGGATACAAGGCTTTGTTATGCTGCTGGGACGATGCTCAGCACATTGCAAACCTGCTTCAGGCAGGGCCCTGAAGGGTGGGATCTGTGTTCTGGATGTTTCTAAGTTGCCTCTATTCCAGTGGCTTTTGCACATTGGATGTATGTGTGCTGAGACCTCACACCAGAGCAGCACATGTCTCTCTGGAACAGCTCCTTGCCCTGGCTCTGGTTCACCCATAGGAAGCTGAATTACTCACCAATGAAAATACCAATTTTCTCAGGCTGTAAGTGTAGGGTATTTCCATGAAAGCTTTTCATGGTAAGGTGGTATGATTTATGTGTAACTGTAGTGGCAGAAGACAATTCAAAGTGGGCTTTTGGAGTGTACAATATGACAGGACCATGTGAGCTGAAGCCAGTGCTGTGCACTGGGAGATGTCAACTACTCCAAGGCTGAAGATTAATTCTGCTTCAGTGTCACCCAGTGCTTTGCTTTCTTCTGATTTTGGTGTCTGTGCAGCACACTTCAGCAAACAGTAAGACTTGAGAAAAGCAGCAAGTTATGCAGCCAGAGGATTGAAGTAATACCCTGATGTTTGAGCAGTCACTGGCGATATGAAGTTCTGCATAAATGTTTTGAGGGCAACAGTGAGGAGGATTTGCTAAAATGAAAATATAGTTTTGGGCCAGAGTGGCATAAATGTTTTAGTCCCACCCACGTGTGCCACCTTCTGATCAAAACTTTACAAGGAAGAACAAAACTCACATTTCATTTTCTGCTTTGTGTGTTTTTAAATAAAAGAATCACAAAATGAAGGGAGGATATCTTAGTATCCTTCATAAATTCTGGGACTTTCCCTGCTCACAGTCTCCTCTGCAGTGATCCCTGGTGAGTCTTCATTGTGGAGAGTGGGGAGCAGGGAGAAAAAGACATGTGCCCATGTCCCAGGAGGGCCTGAGGCTTTCCAGGATGGTGTCCAGAATATGCTTTGTAACCTGGAAGGGGAAGAGACAGGCCCCTCCTGCCAACAGTGGAACACCAAATCTCTTTGGTTTTGTTGGACTTGTCACTGTTCATAAATAAAACAGGGCCATGTGCATTTCAGTGTTTTATCCACTAGTTGTAAAAGGAATGCTTCTTCCTGACCTTCAAAAATTTGGGAAGGTAAAACCATCTAAGTGATGCAATTTTCCTTTTGGCCCTCTAGGGCAATAAGTGAATTAATGTGTTTGATGCGTCTTTCTGTGGATTCAGCAAAAACTACTGCCAAAGGAAGTTGGATGCAGATAAAAGTTGATGCTAAAAGTGTCAGGAATTCTTGGAGCATCTCCTTCAGCAGCCTTCTCCTTCACCCCATCTTCAGTGAGTTTTTTAGCCATCATTATGTTATGTGAGTTCCCCATGGTTGTCAGGCTGTTTTGTTGAGGTTGGTTTGTTTTTAAGCTATTTCCAGACTAAGACCCCTAGAAGCCTTAAAAATGAAGCTCTCCTTTTGGAAGGAAACCCCAGCAGACTGGGATCCTGGGGTGGTTGCATAGGGCTTATTGGGAGGCTGTCTGATGGACTGAAGTTAGACACCGTTAAGGTTTCTAGAAGGAAAGAGAAAAATATATCCCTAAAATACATGGCCATGATGTACTTACTAATTATTGATGTTACATTGGATGACTTCTTTCTTCTATTAAGAAATTGAAAGAGGTGAATATTAATGGAGGGATATATAGGATCCTGGGATTCCTGTTTAAAAGACAATTTAAGGCAGAGCTCCCAGTCTGATAATGTGAATGTGGCATGTCTGTATGCCCAGAGGAAGCTGCAATATGAAAACTGTCACCAGATTTGTTCTGATATCAGTTCACTCAGCTCTGTGATGAATACCATACATATGTAATATCCTCAATCTCAAACATGAGTTCATAACGGTGCTGCCAGTCTAAAAGTGCAGGAATTGTGAAGTTATTTTTCCCAGAACAATTGGATTCCTGCTGACTTGGATGTTACTGCTTTTACACCCTTTCAGCCTGTCCAACAAAGAGGTTTGCAGTCTGATAGCAATATATAGCCTTTACTGTAATGGATGCAAGAGTGCACCAGAGTGACAGAATTCTTAGAATTTGTATTCCCTGATTCAAATAGATGGATTTATTTTCATATAGAATGAGCTTTCAGTGTGAAGAAGTGGAAGACTATCTGCTCCTCTCCCTGGACAGATATGCCACCCCCAGGGCCAGTCTGGCTGCTCCTTTCTGAAGCACATCTGAGAAGCAGTTGCCCATTGGGCAGGGGAGAAGAGTTGATGAATATTTTTGATTTTTTGTGTCAGTTTTTAGATGTAAATGGATTTAAATCAGAGTTCTTCATTTAACATCAACAGAAACATCTGAAAATCTTGCTGGTGCATTTTATTTTATTCTTTAAAGACAAAAAGAAAAATACCATGCCATTGCTGAGCAACCCACCATTTATCTAGTGTGTGTGCTTCAGAGAAAGAGTTACTAAAGTATAGAACTGATTTTGATACTGAATGACTCCAGCTGAAATTTGATGGTTCGAAACCTGCCTCTTTTGTATTAAGCTGAACTTTCAAGTTCCTTGCCAATAACAAGTAATTGGAAAGGAGAGCTGTAAAACCAGTTAACCTTCTTAGCTGTTACGAGGAAGCCACCAGGCACAAGCACAGGATGCAGTGGGGAAGAAGGAAAAGGCTGCAGGGATTCCTAGGTTGGTAAATTCCTGCTAAACCTCAAGAAAGTAATCTGGCCTGAGTTTGAATGTTACAAATCCATGGGGAGTCTAGCTGATAGATGTCTGTCTCTGTTTTGAGACATGTACAAAAGTAAGTTTTGCTCTAGCTTCTCAAGAAGAGTAATAACTCACAGTTTTTTTCTGTGCTGACTGGTGGTTTCTTTTTGGTTTTATTATTTCTAGCTGAAATTCTGTGATGTTCCCAAGATCAGGGTTCATGCTGGCTCCCATGATACCACTTCTTTCTTAGGCTGGGTAAGGACAGGATTGCAGGTCTGTGTCCTATAGAAATCCAAGTACCCAGAAATCCCACTTCAAATATATGTAGCTGTTGCCCCACTTTTGCAAAAGAAAAAAATAAGGACAATTTAATTTTTTAACTTGCACCTGTTATTATCTCAACCAGCCAGTTGTTTATGAATGATAATGATATGTTACTATTTTGTCATCTGTGGGCATTAAACATTTGCTAATTACTTCTCTACTAAGGGTATCAGTGCCTGCATGTTATCTGCCTTTCAATTTTTAAATTTCTTCTCTTAATAAAGTCCTAAATGAGTTATTCCTGCTTGCATAGGTCTGGGAGGCTGAGCTGGCTCCACTCTTGGCCATCTGAGCCTTTCTTGAAATATGGAAGTTTATAAACAGGATGAAAAAGATTCCTCTCTTCATTTTCAAGTCTGCCAATTTTCAAGGCAGGCAATGTAAAAATGTGGGTGGAGAAGTGGACGTTTTCAGCAGGATTCAGAGGAAGGGAAAAACAGGGTGGTGGATTCTCATCTGGGAAATAGAAAATGTTGGGTGTGTGGCAGCACAGTTTCAGGAATTTATGCCATCAGTGTTAAGATCCTTTTTGGTCAGAGATCAGATGTCTGTTGATGAAACTTTGTTTTGCAATTTTCTATTTTGCTGTATTTTGTATTTCAGGCTTTCCTCTGATCTCAGAACTGGCAGCTGACCTTTTCTTACTTTTTGTCAAAAAAATGTCTCCTTTCAGGAGTAAAAAGTAAAAAATTTAGCACTCTTAAATGATCTGTTTTGTCACAATGGTTTCTAGGATTTATGCTTCTTGGATTTTTGTTAGAACAGAGAAAAATATACACCTCTCTTTAAAATTGAATATAATTTGGCTTGATTTAGCCTGGCTTTTGCTTTAATAAAGAAAAAAATATATATTATATAAGCTCTACAACAGATGAGATTTGTATCTTTGGTCTTGCATATTTATTTTCTCCACATGAGGGAACAAATAGAAAGTTGAATACCACCCTGAATCCTAGAACATAGTTTGACTGACAAATATGTTGCTGCTGCTGGAGCATCTTTTGATGGGAGGATAACCTCATTGTGGAAGGTTTTATATGTATTTTGGTGTATTTGTTGCATTTGATACTGGAAAATAACATACATTTTTTTCAGCACCAAATGCAACAGCATTGATTTAACCACTTGCCAGGAGTGAAATGACTGGGATCCAGTGTACAGACATTGCAAAATCAAATTATATACTTCATGTCTACTGAACACAAGCATAATTGAAAACTTGTTTTTTTTATGAACTTATTGTTTACTGAGCACTTTTTGCTGCTTTTTCATAACCTGGGCTCATGTCTATCATCTGGATTAATTTTCTTCATGATAGTCAGTGTTTGTGCATGGGGAAAGCTGCAGGTCTGTGTTGCAGTGTGGAGAGAGAGAGAATTTAAAAGCGTGCTTTGCAATGCGTCTCTTATGTACCTGAGCTGCCAGAGTCTGGCAGCAGATCGTGACACCTGCTTGGTTTGGGAAGATCCCTGCAGTGTGGTACCTGGATCCTCCGTTCTGCTTTTAGTTCTCCTGTGTGCACGTTGCTGAACACGGATGGCTTTAAGGATGTAAACTGAAGGGGGCTGCTTGGGTTAGTCAGTCACTGGCAGTGCTCCTCTAATTGCCAGGGTCCTGCTGCCTTGTGGCTCTCACTGGCACAGAGAATGGCCAGGACATTTTCTTCTGGTATCCAGCACCTGGATTAATCTGGTATTAATCCCTCTTGACTGTTCATAAATTAAAATACATTATTTGGTTTTGTTTTGCAGCTTGCCTGATTTCTGCAGAGACCTGAGGGGGTGCTGGTGCTTCAGAGCTTGGTGCTCTTGTACAGTGCTCTTTCCACCAACAAGCTGGGAAGAGTAAGTAAATCTGCTTTACAGCTGGTGATCCTCTAGGGTGGGGGCAGTCTTTATGAACCTTTCTTGTCCCACATCATAAACTGAAGTTTCAGCACAGAGACTGGAGGTACCTGTATTTCTATGCAGTATTTGCTTTGTGTTTATCACAATGTTCATGAACAGGGGTGGTCCAGTTCTTCTAATACTCCAACAAGAGTTCTTGGTTTATCCATTTTTTCAGATTAGCTGTACTGCAACTTGCTCTGCCACCTGATGCAGGATAAAGAGGTACTCAGCAGAGGTGTTTCACAGTAGTGCTGTTCCTCTGTGGTGTCAGTAATGCAGTTAATGCAGACACCTTTGCTGGATATCAGTGTTCTGTGCAGTGCAGAAGTGCAGTCTCCTGTGATGTATCCAGATGGTTCTCTGTGGGTCTTGGAGTGGGGGGAGGCCCACAGCTGGATTCAGATGCAGGGTGGTTGTGTCTCTGTCATTTAACATCCAGAAAGGCTGTCCATATCTCAGTATGCTACAGATGGGTTTCAAATACTTTTTCACTTAAGTAAAGCTACAAATCCTGCATAATATGGTTTGTTTGTCTCTTGTCTTTGGAGGGCTTTCTAGTCTCCATGGCAGTTAGAAACAGCTTTGGCTTGAAATCCCAGTCTTCAAGCAGTAGGTGGGTTCTGCTGTGCTCACTGCTTTCTTGGAAGGGTAGAACACAGGGAGTTTAGATTACATCATTAAGATGCAAACAGACAGAATGGATAAACTGGGAATTTTTGTCTTGAATAATAATACAAAGTCATTCTCTTACTTTTCAGTATTTAATGAAGGATACCAGCAAGATCTAGAAGGTGGTAGGTTTGGGTTTTGTTTTTCTGTCTGGACAGTTGACAAACTTTTGGGGTTTAGCATATACATCAGTTTGGAAAGAGAAGTTGTAGCTCTTCACACTAATTGAGAGCTGGCAAATGCTGATATTACAACATTTTTCTGGAGAATCTGGTTCTGCTTTGTCTCAGCTTCCAATTTTTGCATCCGTTCTTGGACAGGCTGCAGCAGTGCTGTGTTCATTCCTACAAGATACAAGGAAGATGAAAGTAGAAAGTAGAAAGGAGAGTAGTAGTGAAATGCTACAACAGAAAACCCAGCTGTGCTTGCAAACCTTCCCACAAAAAGCAAAAGCACAGTGGCATCTCTAACTTCAGAAGAAATAAGTACTTTCTCATTTAGAAATACTGTTTTTACCAGACAGTCAGCTCTGAAAAATACTTTTCATGGATCTTGGTGCAAATGAGGCTCAGAATATATGTCTGAAATACTGCCCTCTTGGTTCAGGCTTTACAGGCAGATCTGTGTTTCCCAGTGACGATTGCTTTGATCTCGTAATGCCTTTGCACTCCCACAGCTCCTTAGCTTGCCAGGCTTCCTTCTGGCACACAGCCCAACCTGCTGCAGCCCCAGAGGCTCAGAGCACCGCAGTTCTTCTTTTTTAATGCACAACATTACTTCTAACTTAACAAATCCTTACCAATGAGCAAGTAAAATTGAGATTGTTAAAAATACAGTTCATTCACTCAGTGCAACTATCTGAGCTGGTATCAGTTAACAAACTTTCAAGTGCTATAGACAGTGATTTCCTTTGTGTTAAAATATATATGGGGCTTATGCACAGTTATGCACAGGTGTTTTCTGTTACTTCTTGGTGAACAAAGTCTGCATTAAGATAATGCAGAATAAATATAAAAAGCATATGTGCTTTACTGAGAAAGTATGTATCATCTGTGCAGGGGACCATGAATGTTTTGAATTCAGCTTGCTCTATGTGATCGGGCTGCAAAAGTGCTGAAATGCTAAATTTCAGGAAAAACATGCTTTTGATGAGTTAGGGTCTGCATAATAAACCCTTGAACAGTAGGAATTTTGTTCAAGTGATTAACAGTGGTGATATGCTCCAGAACAGAGTGGGAAATAATAGCATCCATCCTCCAGTGGTGTATGGGAACCTCAACTAAGCAGGTGGGTGGCACAGTACCTGGAAAGGATGACCAAGAAAAAGAAAAGACCTCATGGAAGACTTCTCAATTATGGAGAGATCCAAATCAAAACTTGTTAGGGGAGAAATTAGAAGCACAAAGGCAGCCAGAAAGCATACAGGGCTGAGAAATGCAAGCAAGAATGTCTGCATGCAACAAGAATTTGAGTCCTGAGAATTTGTTGGAGGGAGAAATGATGGAGTTGCCAGATTTTTTGAGCAGGACAGGACTTTCCAGATATCTGAGCATATCAGGTCCAAGTGTGGTAAAACCACAGAAAATGCAGCATGGCTGGCGTGCAGGCAGGACATCCTCTTGTCTCTGTGGGATTGTTCTTGTCTTTCTGGTTCCAAGAAAACTTTAATCCTGCTCCAGAAAGCGGAGATGATGGGCGAGTGAGTTGTTTGGAAAGCAGGGTGGCTCTCTGCCTCTCAGCAAAGGCAGGTGGAGGAGACAGCTCCTTGATGTGAGCACAGCCAGACAAAACTGAAAGGATGGATAAGGTCCCTTAGCTACTAAGGCTCAGGAAAAAACCTTCCTGAAATGAAAATACCTATTCTTAAAAACTGTTGGTAGTTATTCGATGAAATTAATGGTTAGGAACTGTTGATGACCTTCAAAAAGGTCAAACATGCAATGATATAAGAGATGTGGCTAGTAGATGATATTGTGCTTTCTCCAAGAGGCAGAAAGACTGACTTGAGAGATCGATGTCCAATAGCTGTTCCTAGTACAGAAAATGAAAGTGCAGTCTCTGTAGGTATTTTCAGAAATCAGCAGCACAACTTCCTAATGGCCTGGCTGGCACTTTGCTTGCTTGTTTGAATTGTGTCTTGCTACTGTTGTCCAATAGGTGATGCTGCCAGTCACTACTTTGAATGCTGGCAAAGTGAAAAACGATAAATTTGCATTATATATGTAAATATGTACACAGAATTTGTGTGCATATTCAATTGTGATTTCCTAAAATATGCCATCCATCAGCCTTACAGACTGATTTTTAATTTTTTTCCCCGCCTAGATTAGCTTCTTTCAGTGTCTGAACCCTTTGCTGTAATGGATCTGTTCTGTATAGAACCTGTGGCCTGTATGTGCTTTTAAAACAATGCACAGCATTCCTCTTACGCATTCCTTAGCAGACCTGTTTCCTGGTATTCAAAGCAGGACTTGGAAGGTAGGGTTGTGTTGTTTGTCAGAATATCACACAGAGAGTGCTGTAGTGTGATTTCTTGAGTAGCTGTCCCCTGAGATACATCGTGCAATAACCTTTTCTTTCCCCACACTGTGTGCAGCTGTTCCTTGAAAGTGTTGAGTGATGTAGTCAGTCACACTTGGATGACTTCTGTAGCTAATTTGCAGTCATCTCCTTTTTTCATATCCTTTTTCTTGGGTATGTGAAGGTAGGTTGTACAGTCTGTTTTATGATATTATAGCAGCCAATATGAATGTACCTATATTTATATTTGAACACAAATGTATTCATAGCAAATGTTGCTTGTGGTGAACCAGGGAAGGTCAAGGAGTCAGCTGATCTCTCTAAGCAGCAACATGCTTGAAAAAATAAATTTGGGTGAAACACAACATATCTTTAATGGCCATTAATAGTATGGAGGTCGGATGGTGAATTGTTTGTTCTGAAACAGAAGGGAATTACTTCAAGCAAACTGGATTCTGTGTGCCAGCTGCATAGACATAACTCCTGGGTTGACTCACTCATTGAAAAAAAAAAAACCAAGTCACAAAGACCAGAATTTACTTTGTCTTTTGGGTTTTTTTCATAATATCAAAACATGAATACAAGCAAAATTAAAGCAGTCATAAAACCTGAGAAATGTGGAAGAGTTGCAAGAAAAGCTCAGTAAAGAAAGTGGTTTAGGAAGATGACAGCCTCAGTTGAAAGTCACGGCATCTTTCCGTGATGACATATGTCCTCATTATGTGTGGTGATGAGTAGCTGGTAGCTGTCACTACAGCTCCTAAAAGCACTTGGCCTGAGGTGAAGTGCTTCCAGGTGCTCCCTGGGTAGCAGATATGCAGTGGTGGTGCTCAGGTTTTGTTTCCATAGCTCTCTGTAACTGCTGCAGCGTGGGGATGGCCACCTGAAAGGAATCAGGGAAGATTATCAGGAAGGGACAAAAAATCTTCAGGCAGAGCTATATCAAATGATTTCTTGAAGAGAAGCTATAAGGCTGTATGTCCATTTGTGTATATGCAGTTTTAAATTTAACTGTAAAGATGGAAATACCACTATAAAGTATTTTTAAAGCAATTTTCCAGTATAATAGTATGCAAAAAAAAACACAGAAAGCTGTTAAGGAACAAATTTGTTACAAAACAAATGTGAGCCAACAGATTAAAAACTAATATGAAGACTTGATCCGACTTATCAGGTACATTGAGGTTTAACTCAGATTTGTGTGGAGTTGTGGATATCTAAGTTGTGTACAGTTAAAAATAAAGCCAATTCCAAACTGTACATGTATGATACGTGGATTTTTCAAAAGGAATGTTTGAGAACTCCTTCCATTTTGTTTATCAGTCTCATGGATGTATGTGGAAAATAAGGTTTTCAGATGCTTTAGCTATGGGATTTGGATAGCAGCAAGGTTGGTCACATTTCTGTAAGAGTTCCCTGGGCTTGCTGAGGAGCAGAAATCCCTCTGAGGTTCACCTCTGTGAGTGGATGTGTTGAAAGAAACGGGAGGTTTCTCTGGCTAGTCTGGTCACATTTGAAAGATGGTTCTTAAGGAAAAACAAAAGTAAACAAAAACCAACAAACAACAACACAGAAAAACCCCAAAACCAAACCCAAGCAGCATCTTCATTTGTCTTGATCTGGATATGTCCTCACTGGTACATACAACACAATATCACTATTATTTTATGGAGCAGTTCAACTTCACTTACTGTGTGACACTTCTTAATTAACTTTTGATAGTTGGCTTTAGTCCATCTTGTAAATCTTGGAAGTTCACTTTTTATGCAGTAACTGATGAAACCTTTGCTATAATGAGAATCTATGTTGTCTTTTCCACTGAGATTTATGGAGTTTTAAAACGTGATATTTAAAAATGATCATACCTTTGGGTCCTGACCACCACAAAGAGTGGTTTGCTCCCAAAGTGGGCACACTACCTTAGGAGAACCGTACTGCACTTTAGCTCAGCTATTTGAAAGCATGATTGTAAGGTTTGGGAGTTTAATTTTTATTTGTTAGGATTTTTTCTTACAGTGTGGTGCAGAAGGCCCTGATTAATACTGTGGTGCTAGGTAGAGAAGTCTCAGCCGTAGACATTTGATATAATTTAGTGAGGTTGCTTTGGCACAGTGTATTCCTTTTAGAAAGACAACAATGCATTTATGAAAAATGAATATTCTTGCAGTTTCATTCATACTGATCAAAGTCTGACACAAACCATGGAAAAGAATTGTAAATACTGTCTTCTGGTTACAGTCTGTTTTCCCCTCAGACTAATTTTTTTTTTTCTAATCCTTGCACAGGGTAAAAGTTATGTTCTGTTGTAAAGACTGTTCTATTATATTTATTATGAATTAAAAATTTGGTCCATTTGGGGTGAGGAGAGACTTAATTTTTTTTCAACTAATAAATATGTATTATTAGTTTTATTCCTATAGAACAGGAGAGGAGAAGCAGCCATCTGCAGGTTTTCTACTTGCACAACTTTACAATGTGTTGAGCTAGCAGGCCACAAAAAACACTTGTAAAGGTCTATTTGACCCATGGCATGGAGTTATGCCATATTGTCCTGCAAAAGAAATGCAGGGATTTTTGAATGAATGTTAATTTTACTGCATACCACTCACTTTTCTTCTTAACAGCCAGAATTCTTTTAGTGGCAAGAGTACTGTCTGTCTCATTGATTCACTGAACCTTCCCCATTGAGGGGAGTTGAACAGTTGTCAGCACTGATTAGGAAAACAACGGAGATCTTTACCTGTTGTTTGGACTGTCAGGTATGCAGCCTCACACGTGTCTATTTCAGAAGAAATCTACAAAGGCTGTGTGGCAATGCTATGCAGTTGTATTTAAAGTCATTTTAAGCTCAGGCTGCCATGGTCCCATTCTTTCCACTTCCTGTCACTAGCTACCAATACTTGGGCAACCACCATGAGCCATTTTAGGAGCCTAATCTGACTGAAAATGCATCTGTATATGGAGTTTTTAGCCGTGCTGGTTCCCAGACCAGCTCACCAGATAATTGCATGGATGCCAGTATATATAAAAGGCTTATCCAATTCAGGAATATGCTAATGTTGTGTTCAGTAAGGGAACTGACATGCTTGAAGATTTGGGGAGATCTCCCAGTTTCAGTGCAGTGCTATTTTGTCTATGTCCTGATATTTCTCTTTATTTCCTGGAAAGAACAAGCTTGTGCTTGTAGCTGCAGTCTGAGATATTAAAAATCCTTAATGAATAAGGAAAAACACACCTCAGAATTTGCTGCTATTCCTTGTGTTTCCAGCAAGGGAGTAAATGAAATAAGAGGGAATGTATCTTAACCAATGATGTAGTTAACAATCAATATATTGATATATTGATATAAATATATCATAATATGGGAAGATAAAGGCTATTCAGGTAAACTAAGAAAAAGACAAAGCTGAAAAGCAACTGCAAGTCATATTTTGGTACAAAACCCTACACCACAGGAAAAAAACAATGGGACTTAATTTTAGACTAAAACATTTTATACAAGTAATTTAACAGTATTTCAACTAAGACTTTGGATTTGTTATTCCAAACTGACTGTAAGATGTGCCATGCAATTTTTTGTTTGCTTAGGGTTTTGATAGTGCAAGAGAATTGATACATGATACATAGATTGATACATAGCCTGCATTCCTGTAAAGACTGCTGGATAAAACACAACAAAGCAGTGAGTGTTCTGTGGCACAGATAAGTTTTGCTTCTACAGTAAAGGGTACATAAATGATTGCTTAATGATTGCTTCACAAAATTTAAGACAAACATTGTTTTTAAATCTCACCTACTGACTTTCTCTATTAAAAGCCAATAGCAAGCTCTTTCTTGCAGTGTTTGTTTTTCTCTGCCATGGGCCAGAAGAAGCTACTGTATGACCTGAGATTTCTTTGTGTCTCAAAATTTATGTGAGCTTATTAATGGAGGCCAACCACCAATAATAAATTTGTGCTGCATGTATAGCACAACAGTTCATCTCCTCTGACTTCATGACTGAATAATTTATAGATGTAGTTATCCTGGAATTTGTAGGGGTTATTAGCATTTTAATGAAAAAGATACAGCTGTTGTACTAAATCTTCACTTTTTTTTTTTTTTTTTTTCTTCTCCCTCAGTTGAGAATTTCGATCTGTACTTTGGAAGCAGCTGACAGCGTGTGGTAATGTGCTGACTGGCACTATGGGCAGGCGGTACCCAGGGGCTCACTATCGGCCAAGCAGCTCATGTATGTATGCAATCAGTCTAATTTATTTGTTGCTTTATTACTTTTGAAGGCTGCTAAGCCTATAATTTTTGAAATAGTATTTATAAAGAATGCTGACATTTTCTAATCGATGCCAGCCCTTCTGTGTGTGTACCCAAATGGTAAGTGTATTGATTTATGTTTAAACTGCAAAAGTGCTTTCCAGAACTTTAAAAAGTGGCTTGCTGTGTGACTTGACCAGATCTACTGTAGTGTGCTGTGGTTTGTGTTCAAGGTCTCCAGTTTCATTTATTATAGAGTTTTAAGGTTAGCTGCTATTCCTCTTCTCATCCATCTCAAGCTTTTAATACCATATACCTTCAAATTAACAAGCTACTTGAGCTTAGCCAAAAATGTCACTGTGTACTACAGTTTCAATTGCTTACAACTGCAGCTAACATCTCCAGATTATTTATATTCTTGACTTCAATATTATTCATGTTGTTTCTTTCCTCTGAATTGTATCCTACTGGATTGTATTACAACATCTCTTACTGAAGTTTGTCTTCTGTAGAAGTGCAAAAAGAGGGCTCCTAGAATTTATCACTCCTTTTATCAGCCATCACACTGCAGTGGTTCCACAGTGCAGAACATGGGAAGAGAGCTGATGTGATTTCCCTGGAGAGCTGGGGGGTAGCACCTCACCTCCAAAAGTCTGCTGCTGGTCCTTGTGCATTTTCTGTTGATCCCTCAGGCTACTGGGGTGAAGTTGTGGCAGGTTAACTTTTGTATTCACTTTTCCTTCTGCTGTAGCAACAGAACATGATCCCACAAGGCTTTTATTGCCATCAAAGCCAGCTTGATAAGCTCTCACTTCTGTAACATTCTTTCTGTACCTTGAAAGACTTCTTTAAAACCCATGACCACTTCAGGCATCTGGCTCCACACATACTTGCATTAGCTGATTTGAGTGGTGAACTGCAGTGGGACTGACAGCTGTGGCAGGACAGGAACCTCTGTGGTGGCTCTGCCATGGACATGAGGAACTGCATGGTGACATCCTGCATTTAGAACCTGACTTTTGGGGTTTTGCCTAACCACAGGTCTAAACCCTAGGAAGTAGTAAAGCATGGTTACTTTCTGCTACAGAGTAATAATAGATATCATAAAGATATGGGTTAAAATGGTGCATTAGAGCCAGCTTAGGTACTGTGTCCAAAGATTTGTTTGAGAGATATTGTCTATACCACAGTGGAGGAAATAAACGGTTGTTACAGTTTTGACAGATCTTTGGTGGTCAGGTGCTGGAGTACTGAGTTGGACTGATCTGTTTGAATCACTTGCCATTAATTCTAGGCACTAGCTTTCAAATGTGGCCTCTTGATGTACTGCTGGACATGATATTTGTCTCGGCTTGAAATTCAGACAATTAAGATGTTCTAGTGTAGAAGTATCTAATCAAATTCATTCCTGCTTAGAAAGAACAAGGAATAGGCATTAGATTCTTACCAGAAGAGCCTGAAATGTTTTTCCTGTTGTCTAGTTGAACCATTTTATGCATGAAGAAGTTAAATTGTTTACTTGGGATAAAGCTAGGGCTCCCATCATCTGCCAGGGCCAAAACTTGGGTCAGAATCAATTGGCACCAGAGCTCCCTCAGTTTGAGGCAGAGATATCAAAACACCTACTTCATGACTGCTTTGTACTTTTGTTAAGCTAAGTTTTCCCCTTCCTTAACCTGTCAGGGTTTCTAAGCCAGGAAACTTTCTTTGTTTTTGGTTTTTTTTACTGTATGATTTGTGCAACTTCCTGGTGCTTAACATAACATGTTTTGGACATCCAGCAATAATGGTATTGAAATTTCCCAGTATTTGGGAAATGTGGAGCATAATGAAACCTCTGATAACAGATTAGATCTTGATGAAAGTGCTGATAAAACACATGATTTTGCTTTTGTGTTCTTTGCATAAATAATGAGTATTACACCATCTCAGTTACTGTATTTCATATTTACAGTTGTTGCAATCTTAATGGTGTACATAAAGGACTTGGTACAGCCTTAATTTAGTCCCTGACTTAATCTTATACATATACATAAACCTATACCTAAATAAATCTATGAAGGGAAGGATTTAGTCTGTGTGGAATATAGCATCTGTATTGACTCTTAGCTGGTAAGGTAACCTTTCATCCATTTATGGCATTGACTGTTTTTTTGAATGATTTCATAAATTTATTAGATAGAATAGTGTGTGGTCTTATGAGAATAACAAAAGGTTTTATAGTCATGGAAACATGTAACAGTTTAAATAGAAAATTACTTATTTGAAGCCCAATGCTAGGAAATATATTTCCTATACAGATGCTGAAGATATAAAAAACAGCAAGGTGTTTAAATTGTAAAATGGAGAGGTGAAAATTTAACAGGTGCCTGCTGGTTTAGACTTTTAAAAAGAGTAATTAAGAGAGCAATGATCTCCCTTGATTATAGTCAGCAAGCAAAACAATCTAAAGCATATCCCTGGCACTGTCTAACGCTGCTTGTCCTGATTGAACACTCCCTTGTGTACTATTTTATTTGATTTTATTTCTTTTCTCTATTTTCCTTGTGAAAACATACAGACTAAGGATGGATGTGCAGTCTCCACCTACTGAAAAGCTAGGGTTTTTTTTTAACAGACTTCTTTCATTAATTTCTCCTGAGTTTTTTTATTTATATTTTTGTAATACTTACTTACAAACTCCACTTTTCTGCATTGGCTGCAGCAGCTCTTGTGAAAACATGGTTGTGTTTGTGATGTTCAGGTAGCCTCAAATTTTTATGTAATACCAAGATTTTTTTTCTATGCTCAAAGGGTTTTGTATATCTGGAAAAAAACTTTGTAAAGGGCTTGTCCATGCATATCCCAGAGTATAAAAACACATATTAGTTAGTTGTAGTCTTTTGTATGACATTGAAATCTGACCAAGTATTTTGAAGAAAATGGGTTTGATTCCAGTGCCTTCCTGCTGGCATTCAGTGCTCACAAAGGGCTTAAACAGCAGCAGCAGCAGCAACACTAATAACAGTAATAATAATAAAGAATAAAAAAGGCACAGTTTTGTGAGACGGCTTTAAATAAAAAAAGCCCACTTTTTCAGAGGACATTGGAAATGAGAAAGTACAGAAATATGTGGGTGGTAGTTTTCTGCACTTGCTGACCTTTGAAGCATGCAGGGGTGGAAGCTTGGTCCTGCAGCGGCACATCAGCTTTCACTGGGAGGAAGGGACTTGCTTGCACCTGGAACTGCATGACCAGCCCTTGCTGCCCATGGACAGTGGTGCCACATGTCCCACTCTTAAGTCATTCTTTTTATTTGTGGCAGATAGAGGTGGATTTCTGGATTTTTGACCTATTAGTGACTCAGAGTAAGGCCCATATGGAATGATTTTTTTGATGTGATTCTGCAGTATAATTTGTAGAGCTGACTCAGGTTTTATTTCAGGAAGTTCTGCTGGAGAGTGACATTTTGTCCCAAGCAAACTTTTTTTGGGAAATGCCGTTTTCCTGAAGCATTCATAAATCAAAGATGATAATGAGAGGAAATATTCCTCATGAGATGGCACTCCCCTGGACTGCAGATGGGAGAGGTTTGAGTCTTGGTTCTTCACGATCATCTGCTTCATGATAAAGCTGCTCTTATAAAGAATTCAAAGTGTTTGAGGGGAGAGAGAGCAGGGTTGATTTTATAAACCTGAGGTTTGATTTCCCTTGAGGAATGCTCAAATTTCTGCTCTGCCTCTGTCTATTCAGTTTCCCAAGGAATGCCCAACCGTGCCTTTCTTTGCACTGAGCTTGTAAGGGAGCAGTTGTTTCATGAAAATGCTGAAAAATCTTAGTTTCACTGCAGTGAGATAAAGAAACAAATATGAGAATGGTGACACTACAAATAATAGCAAACCCCCCTGAATGAACCCCAAACTTCTGGTCTTGCAGCCGGTGCTGATAATTACATTGCTATCATTAGCACAAGATGATTTGGTATAAAAATATGTCATGGTGTGGCTCTGTGGACTTGGAGCTGCTCCTAGAATACCAGGTTACTGATCCAAAGAGTCACCTCACCCCAAGGAGGAGGAGTGTATGCATTGTACAACTCTTGGTAGAAGTGCCAGTAAAATTCTACATCTGCAAAATCCTGCCCTGTATCTCCTGACCTTTTCTTTCCAAACAAAGACATCTTAGTGTAAATGAGATTCTAGCTTAGCACTGCTCAGTGATGCTTGGGCAGGTGACACTTCTCTGTCAGGTTTCTTTAAGAGCTCCACATAATAGCTGAGGAAAAGGCAGGAACACAGATGACTGATGGAGTGGAAATTGCAGAAATACCCAATGACACATGTTCATTAAATGACACCTCTCTTCATTAAAGTCTCTCTGGTTTCTGCCTTCCCTAGGAAGCTGTGTGGAGACTGGCATAAGAACTTTATCTTCCTCTTGAGTGATCCTGGTGAAGCTCTAAAGCACGTGCTCCTGTTGGCAGATAGGAGCTGACTCAGAACCTGCAGATGAAAAACTTTCTTTAGGGACTGTGTAGTACTCTGAATGCCTATTGTCACTTATGCATTTATTTCTTAGCATAATTAAGTAGTAGCCCTACCTCAGGACTCAGACATGTCAATTTCTTCTTCATGGGGGAGTCAGAGATAGAAGGCGAAGATTTCTTGTCATTCCACTTGGGGTTGCTCATGGTCATGGAGAAGCACCATGTTAGCAGATTTGCATCATGCGCTTGTCCCCTTTCACAGAAACTCTAATTCCTTTGGTATTTGATACCTTGTGGAGTTTGTAGATAAGAAAGAAGAGCAGAGAATTTTGACTAGCAGATCAAGAACTCAAGATTCTGTGTTGGAGTTCAGGCCAGTAATACTGGTAGTTTGTTCTTTTCCACTTGTTCAATGATTTCTACAGCCAAGTTTGTTGAAACTGAATCTGCTTTCAGACACACTTCAGTGTAATTAATATAAATGCCAGTAAGTGCAGTTGCTTTTCTGTTACATTCTCCTTCCACTTTATTATGGATTGATCTGTTTAGTTTATGGGGACCATAAAGCAAATATGATAGTTTGATTTCATTTATGAGCACGTGGTTTGTTTTCTATATGAGCATTATGGACAGAGCCTTCTGAGGGAGCTCTACTGCCTGCATCAGGCTGGGATTCAAGTCATTGCTGTATTCTAGTACCATAATGACACTGGGAGGGTTACTGTGGGGTATGGCTCTTTTTAATCCCTTGGCATTCTGTCAGCTCAAGCAGTACTGCAACACTTGGTTTATAAACTGTTGTATGTTTTGAAATATTTCTGATTTGTCCCATTGAAATTTGATTGAAAAGAACACGTGGATTTGCGGGAGACTTTCAGCTTTGCTAGGTGTATGTCTTCGTGTAATGAGCCTTATTTTAGTTCAGCCTTTGATGAAAAAACAGACTGGAAATGTAGAGACTTTTTTGGTTTGATGTACCCTGATCTCTGTTCCTTTACTGGAGGCAAGGAATATGTGCATAGGACATGTGAGTCCAATTTTCAAACAGTTTAGCAGATGTAGTTAAAATTGCATATATATACTAACCTTACCTAGGACAATACAGAATTATTATCAATAATACGAATTACCTAGATTAATATAGACACAAAATGTTTTCGAAGTACGTGGAACACAAACAATCTTTTCAGCATGCCATATTTTAATTTGCTTTTCTGGAGAGCCCTGATAGTCTCATTGTGCAAAAGCTGGCACTCTACTGCTCTTTTTTTGTTTGTCTGAGACTTGAATTTTTTATTTTTACTCACTGGTCTCAACTTACTTTCAGGAATTTGAAATTATTTGCAAACACTTAGGAATTAATGAAATTAGATGTTTTCTTTATATTGATACTTTTGATAGACACATACTTTTATTCTTTGTTTCCATGTAGAGTTGCAGAGAGTCGACCGAAGGATTATTTTCCATTTTTAGTTTTCAAGTTTCATCCCTGGAGCCTTCTTTGGTACTAAGTAAAATTTTACAGTAAAGAGAAAAGAATTTTTGCTGTAGAATGCTCTTGCAAATTCTTCTTAAGATCTCAGCTATGAGGCAGTAAAAATAGTTGGCTCAAAACTATTGCTACCAGTCTGGGTAATCTGAGGATAAAAACATTTCTGGATAACCTTGTTTGATAAAAGTTTAATGTATAACTAGCCATAAATTTGTAATATGTGCTCCAGAGTGCAGATGAAGCTGTAGCAGGTGAAAGCCAGGCCATCAGAAGTTTAAAATAAATTAGTTTAAAAAGGGAAACTGAAATATCTTTAATTATGTGCATGCAGCTAGTTGTTCTTGGAGAAGCAGATTGTGCTCAGGAGTATGCAGCCTTGTTTCTAGGCTTTGCAGGAACAGAGAGTGTTTGCGAGCTGCAAATTGCAGAGCCACACACAAGGTGTGTGGGAGGTAGTTACTGATAATAATCTGTTTAAATTTTTTATTTTTATCTTTCCAGCACAGCATCTGTGCTGGAACCTTGACCATTCCACCTGACAGGGTCTCAGTTAACATTCTACCTACTTCTCTTACTAGTGCTGTGACCTGTGCTTTATGTCTTTCCTGCTTTTGGTGCCTGTGTCACCTGATCAAAGAGCTTGGGATTGGGCCAGTGCTGTTTCAGACAGCTGGAAAGCTGGTCCTGGACCTTATGGGTTTCCTTAAGCCTGTTAAGGAATCCTTCATCTTTTGAGTGGCTGTTTCCTGATTTAGCAACATACAACAAATGACAAATCCAAGTTAAATTTATGTGGGGCTGAAAAATCCCTGGTGTTAAATCAGTCTGAATCAAAGTCATTTTATGTGCCAAATCTGTGGCCCTTGATTCCTTTCTAACGCTCCATCAAGCATATGGGTAGGCTGCCTGTCCTACAAAACATTTTGGTAACATTTTTTCATTGAGGCAGCTTATCCTAATTTTCTGTTTTATATGACATTTTGGTTTTGGTATTTCTGATCAGCTTTGATTACACATTGTTTACCTTCAGACTTGGTTAGAGTTATTTTTGGATGGCACTTGAGATTGAGGCTGCAGAGTATAGAAGTTCTTCTTGCTTTATTGATCATCTCAGTTGCAGAAATTCAGGTTACAGTTTCTGAGTTTCTGCTTCTGTTTAAGGGAAAATTATGTTTTTGCTTGTGCCCTGTGCTAGCACTTATGTTAAAAGTGGGGATATTTGTAAATTAGCAAATAAGTCCGAGGCACGATCTTTATTGTAGAGATTGAGTAATTTATGTGACAGTTTAAAAAGTGGAATGTTAGGGCTCAGCAGTTTATTTTAAAAAGTGGGATTAGAGAAAATTACAGTCGTTCACTTAGCAAATGTCACTGTGAACATATATAGATCCAATGACAGAAGGTCTTGTTATCTGTGCTCACAAGTAGCCAGCAGATAAAACACGCTCTATCTTCTTGCTGTGGCAACACTGGTTTGGCCTACCAGACTGTTCCATTCTACACATGGGGGAAAATCTAATTAAAAGGAGAAAATTGAATTTGGAAAAGACTTAGCATGCCATCTTGGTTTTTTTCCACTCACTAAATCGTTAATTTTCCCTCAGTCGTTATGGCATGCCATGGCTATACCTTATATAAATGGAAGAATTGCTTTTTATTTCTTAAAGTGGTTACTTGATTTGGGAGTACTGTAGTAGCACAAGATGACCCATGTTCTCTGCAATATAAAGTTTCAGTCAGGTAGTCAAATATACACTGATTATTTAGATGTACCTATCTTAATATAAAAAAAAAAAAGTACAGGAACAGTGGATTTAGATGGTTTCTTTTTGTCATTAATATTTTTATTATTTTCCTTTTTTTCTTTGTATCTGTTAGAATCTGATTCTGAGAAGCATCTTATCTCAGAATTTTTTCTGGATGAGGAGTTTGACTGGCTTTGTGGGAAGGGGGAAGGAAAAAATGGTAAATGGGAAGGCATATTCAACTTGAGTGCTACAACTCATTGAGGATCTGAAGCTTTTTTTCCCTCAATTATACCACATAAAGACAGATGAGCTTTATGGATTCCCTTTAATTAGAGCACCACTAGAACAGAAACAGCGTTGCTGCTAGGCTGTTGCAGTTGGTTGGCAGCATGATTAGCTCTAAAAGGAGAAATGTCATTATTGTGGCAGCAGGGACTGGCAGGGTGCCTCTTGGGGATGGAGGAGCCAGGACAGAAAGCTGGTTACCAGATGGTAGTTTCAGTAGGACTAGGTGAAGCAGGAAATAACTGGAAATGGGAGAAGCTGCATTTAGCAATCAGGTTGAAGTGGTGATTTTATTCTGATGTGAGGACAGATCCAGGGTAGAGTAGAGAGGGCAGCAGTGATTACCTGCTTGGGCAGAAGTGTTGTGTTTTATGATCTGGAGAGATCCTTCCCACCCTCAGCAACTCAGAGATTTGTGTGGAGTCATCTGCAGATATATTTGAGAGCACCGTCTCTAAGGTACTTGCAGCCTTGCTCCTTTACCGTTCTTGCACTCCCCAAACTGCTCTGCCCACTATCATAATTCACTTTCTTGGCTTTGCTGAGCTTTCTCCTTCCAGCTTCCAAGCTCAGTCCAGCTAAGAGGTCATTGCCAGAGGGAGGAGCAGGAAAGAAATAATTGGCTGTAGTCTCTGGTCTACTACAGCACTTCATTTGAATATTTTCTTTCCTTTTCCATTCTGAAAGTGTTAGGTGTTGACTGGAATTTGTGTAGATATCTAGATAAGAAGAATCAAATGACATTTGGTACTAAGAAAGGTTTTAGTATCTAGATTCAGATTTCAGCTAATAATATAAATTTGGAGTTTATTAGGATGCTTTTTGCTGACATCTGTTTAACTATTACCATTTAGCTGGTCCTAGTTTTAGAATGAATGTTTTAACATTGGAATTCACCCTTTTGAAGTGAAGGGAGTAAGCTGGTGTTGAGACGCAATCATTGTATAATGAAGGTGTTCTCTATAGCTGTTTAGACTTTAACCAAAGCCCAAATATATAAGACCTGTGCCTCAAGTCCTATGGCATGAAGTTATCATTAAATGTTTTATACACAAGAGATACCCTTGCAGAAGAGAAATCTGATTTTTAGAAAGATTTGTATTATTTTTTTCCTATGTTTCCTAGATGCAGTGACAAAAATTGTTATGAGTGCCTTGTCTCTTTCACTGTGTGTGTCATTCATATCTAAACCAGACTTTTTGGCAAAATGGTTTATTTATGAGAAGACGGCCAGGAAAAGGTCCCATATTGGAATTTACTGCCTGACTTTCTTTTTATGATTCCCTCCTGTGAGATCAACCTTGTGCTTCTTAGTTTCATATGCTAGATCTCATTCTGCAAATTTTCTTGTGAACCTGCCTTACTGCTATGTTTTCTTTTACCAGTGCTGCTGTGGTTTCCTAAGTAAGCTGTAATGGGGAAAAACCTCATATTTTCCAATGTATTTAAGTCTTTGCTACAGTATGTTGACTAAATATGGAGAATATTTTTGAATTTATGTTCCTAGAAAAGTTGTACATTAACAAAAATATAATAGTTATTTTTAATCACATGTTCATGTTGCTGCAGACTAGCCTATCCCATACTTTAATGACTTTCAAATATCATTAAAAACTCAAAAGATCCTCACTGTTATGCTGTGAGCTTTATTTGAAATGCTTAACATCTCTCAGGAGCTTCTAAAATGTGGTATTTTTCTTTTGTGTTTTCCCTTTGTTTTAATTCTTAAATGGTCCCTCTTTTCAGATTTCAAATTATAAACTATTTCCTGAGGCATTGCTGATGTCCCGCGAGCCATGTCAGAAGTACTTCCAGGTCAGATGCCCTTTAAAAGATTCTGCTGTGCAAATATGTGAAATTCTTCTCTTATTTTTCTTCTTCTTTCCACGCACGTATCTCACTTTCATTTTGCATATGAAAAAGAGAAAGTACTTACTAGGTTTTTTAACAGTGCCTTTTTGAAGAAATTCTCTATTCAGCTTTTTAAAAACTTTCAAAACTTTTTAAAAATCTTCCTGGGGACAATACATTGCAAAAAAGTCACTAGATGGCAAAGACAAATTGGTCATGCAATGGCTTTTTCTCTCTTTTTCTTCTTCTAGCTCTGCAAGTTTTATGACAAGATTGAAAAACATCAATAAAAGCCATTCAAGTAATATCATTATTTGTATTATTAGGATCCTTAGAGAATTTGCACTACTCTGTGTTAAACACATTATACTGGTAAAAGTATTTTAATCAGTATCTGTAAGACTGTTAAAAGCCTACAGTTGAACCTGGGAACTCTTTTAAAAAATAAGCAAGTTGAAACCCTTAATGAATTGCTGTGACAGATCTACTGAGTTAAGTGCTGTCTTGAAGAACCAACAATTTAACCATGTTATTATTCCCAGTAATGATAATGTTCTAACTAATGTTAGCTTTTCACCAGAGGAGAGTATTTTTTAGTGTTGTACCTGCTTTTACTCGGTTGCAACTTAGCAGTGTTCCCCCACTTAAATTGAGATATATGTATCAACTCAGTGACTCCTGGTCTGGTTGTCCATTTGTGTTTGTTCTTCAGCAGAAGGTAGAGAAATTGAAAATATGGGGTCCTGTGCCAGTAGCATGGTCTCTGCTGGTGGCCAGGCAGCACAAGGAGCTGTCTGAGAGCGGGATGGAGCCTGCCCGGGTCAGTCCTGGATGCAGGAATCTAGGGTTCCTGCATTTTATTGAAGTTTTTAATTAGAAAGTTGGGATGTGCTTCCTCTGGGAAAAATTACGTGTTTCAAGCATCATTGTGTCCTGTACATAGGAGGAGGGACAGGCTATTTCTCTTCTTCCATACACTGTTCTGCTGTGCAATCTTTCTTCAGTGCTCTTAGGCTTTTCCTTGCATTACAATTTTTCTGGCACTTTAGTTCTAGTCTCGTAGCAACTTCTACCCCTGAGATGGAAGATCTGGCCATCTGTACTTCTTCTCTTTTTGCCTTCTTTTCTCTTTTCTCCCTTTTTCTCACATCTGTGTCTGCTTCCAAGAGCAGAGGGAAGCTGGCCATGTGCATCCCAGGGTGTGGCTGGAGCACAGGGTGACATCCTGCGAGCAGGCTCGTGACTCCTGAGAGAGCAGCCTGCTTCACTCTGTGCACTCCTTGTGCTGCTGTTTGCCTGTTCATTGATCTTTGGATCATGATGGTTTGATCAAAAGATCCCCTGAGATGGGGTCAGGAGGGGAGATGGTGTCTAGTGAAAGGTTTGTTTTGACATTTTTCTGTTCAGGGTCATACACCAGCCCAACTTAACACCCAAGTCACAAACACTATGTGGGTCACAAAGACTCCTTGGCTCAGTCATTGAACAATGTGCCAGTGTGCATCAAATCAATGGAGAACCTTTATCAAGCAGATTAGTAAAATGTAATACATTTTGTTGCAATGTTTCCAAGAGCTTATACTTAACAATATTTCTGAGCAATGAAACAATAACAGCAGGGAACAAGCTAAAGATAAGCTGGCAAGCAAATACTTAAGCTTTATCTAGAAAGATTATTTTTTTAAGGAATGTGTTCAGTGACAAAAACAGTGGCAAACATTGCATGAAGTGGCTCATTTGTAACAAAGGAGAAGAATAAATATCATTCTTGTTCCATATTGTGGTAATTGTACTTATGGGTGAAAAACATAAATGCTTGTTTTAATTTGCTGAAGCTTGAAGTAAAATGTAATCTAGTGAAATCCCTGGATACCATGCAACTGCACAAATTCTAAAGGTCAGGCAGAGGAGGGGGTGGGAAATATCCTGCCCTATTACTTTACCTCTTTATGTGACTTTCATGTTGTCAGATTTTGAGTGATTCAGAAAAGAATACAAAGCAGCCACTTGATATGTAGAAGCTGCTTCATGTAAAACATTTTGGTAACATCTGATCGGATGTGACCTTGCTTACATTAGACCTGGCTTGTTTTGAACAAGATCCAGAAAGCTCTGTGTGTGTATATGACATGTTTATCTGAGAAGTAATTTATAATATTCCTTTAAATTTTGTAATAGTTGTGTTTTAAAGCCTCTTGTGTGGCTAAGGTTTATTTTGGATTAGCTGTTACCTAAGATGATGGCTTTTGCACAGCATGTGCAAAATGTGCATGTGTAAAAGATGGTCATCTGTCTTCTAAAGAATTTGCAGTTGGTTTAAGCTGATTGACCAGGGCTTGAGAAATTGGCAAACGTGAAAAATTGTAAAATTTAGTATAAATTCTGTTTTTAACAAGTTTTAGAAATTGTTCTTCAACAGCTGGGTGGGTAATTCAGGGAACAAAGGGTATTATTACTTGATCTGCTTGGTTTCAAATGAACCAGAGTGATGTTTGCAAGTGAGCAGCTTTGACAGCACATCAAAGAGAAGGGAACACTAGAAACTGTGCCTGCATTTAGGTAACAATGTGAAGTGCTCCTTTTCATTCTCTGTATGTATTATGTGTTCTTTTAGAACCCATATATTTCATTTCTTGTTAACCTGTACAGCAGTCAGTTCTGCCATTGCAGCGCAGCTCAGCTGAAATGATCTGTCATCAGCTAGCTCAAATTACAGCTTTTCATTCATGGATAAGCCCCAGATACCTTTTTATGTGCAATATAAGCAGTCAATGATAATTGAGAATTAGGAACAACAGGAAGGGTGTTTCATGTTGTGGCAGATGGGAGTGATTTATTGCTTTCTAATTTAGTTGCCAGGTATCAAACAACTGTGACTACTACAATAAATTGAGGTGTTCATGGAGTACTTGTCCAGGTTAGTGGAAGCCATAAATAGATGGTACAGGAAGAAATTACAGGTTTTTTTAATGAATTTTTTTAAAGGTCAGTATTTTGACAATTTTTAGTAGTTTAAAAATCTGTTCCCTCCATAAACTAAATAGTTTTTCAAAACATGAGCTATGCCCCTGGCTAAGGAAAATCAGAAGCTTGTTTACAAGCAGACAAAAGAACGATATTATTTAGCAGCATCGTATGTGTACTCTGCCCTAGGATGTATGTTTTATCCTTAAGCTTGAACTTTGTGAGCTATAGAAATAGTAAGCCATCTTTGGAACCAGCCCTCTTTTTGAAGTTGATTGAATTCCAGCAGGGTATTTTGTCAAGGGATTTTTTTTTCACTGCCCCTAGGATACAGGGATACAAATACACCTTTGTGAAATAATCTTCTACTTGTCTTCCCTGACCCTCTAAAAAATTCCCTTTTCTAAAAAAATTTAAAAGGAAGGGGAGGGAGGGAAAAGAAAGAAGGACAAATAGCAGAGAAAATGCAGGTGTTAGGAGTAAACAACTGATCAGCCAGTCAGGCTTAGCAATAACAGCACTACCCAAAGATGAAAAAGAAGCAGCATCTGTCTGCAGTCTGCTTAGAAATATTTCAAATTTCTGCTTCCTAGTGATGAGCGCTTGAGGACTTATTTCCCTCCTCATCTGAGACAGAGGTGAAATACTGAAACAGTTATGGTAAGATAGTGAGAGTCCCAGGCATATTGCAAAGGACACCCCTGCTGCTCCAGAGTCAGCCTTCAACCGAATCAGCAATGAAAAATTTTCCCTAAAATTGTCTTGTATAGGGTCAAGCTTTCTGCTTTTTCTCATCTTCATGGTCCTGATGATCTCTGTGCGTTTTTCTGCCTCAGTTCTTCCTTATTTAATAAGATAAGCTTTTTTTCTCTTCTCTTGCCCACTTAGGTTGTTGTAATTTTCCTCCTGTAAAACAATTACCTAAAGTGCTACACGCCTTTACCAGAAGCCCTAGCAAAAGAGTGTATGTAAATGTGTTTCACGACTGTTTCTGTTGCTTTTCAGTCGATTCCGGCGTGGACGCGTTGGCAGTGTTTATGGCAAGCGGCAGCACGACGGACGTTGTGAACCGCAACAGCCCCGCCACCCCGCCCAACACCCTGAACCTGCGCTCCTCTCACAACGAGCTCCTGAATGCAGAAATCAGGCACACAGAGACCAAGAACAGCACTCCTCCGAAATGCAGGAAAAAGTATGCTCTGACTAACATTCAGACAGCCATGGGGCTTTCTGATCCAGCAGCTCAGCCCCTTCTGGGGAACGGCTCTGCCAATATAAAGCTGGTGAAGAATGGAGAAAACCAGCTCAGGAAAGCTGCCGAGCAGGGACAGCAGGATCCCAACAAAAACCTCGGTACTACTGCAGGCGTAAATGTAACTTCTGAGAAGTTTGAAAGCAATGAGCCGATCCCACAGGATTCCTCTGGCTGTGAAATATTACCCTCGCAGCCAAGGAGGACCAAGAGCTTCCTGAATTACTATGCGGATCTAGAGACATCAGCTCGAGATCTGGAGCAGGGTTTTGTTGCGATGGAAGATAAGTCTGCACAAAGCAACAGCCAGGCTTCTACCGTTATTGTCAATGGGGAAATCCTGCCCCGGAAACAAAACAACATGCCGAGCCCAGAGGATGGCCAGGTTGCCACAGTGTCATCCAGTCCTGAGACAAAGAAAGATCACCCAAAAACTGGGGCTAAAACAGACTGTGCCCTCCACAGGATTCAAAACCTGGCCCCAAGTGATGAGGACTCCAGCTGGACTACCCTGTCCCAGGACAGCGCCTCGCCGAGCTCGCCTGATGAAACAGGTACACAAGCAAAGGCTCCTCACAGCCACTGTTTTAGAAAGGGATTGCTTAGCTTTTCTCAGCTGATGCCAGGAAGGAGAGAGGTGGTTTAGCAGTTTCAGTGGGGAAGTGGATTGTATGAAAATACAAGCACTGGCCTTGTACACAGCTGCTGGTCTGCTAGGGAATGCTTGGAAGCTTTCTGGTCAATTGTAGCAGCTTTAAGAAAAGCACCAGCAGATGGCCCATACAGGGTCCTAGAAATATGTTAACTGCACCTCTTGCTAGTTTATAAATAATTGTTCTTCAATAATCAGTGGGTGCATGTTGTGAGAGGAACGTGATTGTTGGGTGATACTGAACTACTGATAGCTAACTACACACAATGAAAAAGCTTTTCCGAGCAATGATTTTTCGGTTCAGTGAAGATTTTTACTTTTGTTATGCACAGCTTTGTAAGTATGCCCACTACATCCCAGTCATTTGATAATTGTCCCTCCCTGTGTGCCTACATGGGTAAAGAGAAACCTTCCCAGCTGAAGAGTTGTGCAGGGAGCCCTGGCGATGTCTGTCCTGGTGGTCTGTGGTTTGGGGCATGGACAGGGCTCTTCACTGGATCTAGGGCAGGAGGAGAGCATTGTGTGGGGTCTTCACAGCTCAGTGCTCTCCAACCCTTGCATTTATGTTCCAATAATAGATGTTAGGGCCCAAAGAAAGAAAGATTTATCTAGGGGAAAAAAATATGTACGAAAGTTTTAATCATATGACTTGTGGGAAGTGAAAAAAATTGCCCAGTATTGAGAACAGTTAATACATAAAAGAATGTAGTCCAGCAGGTGCCTGGGTAATTAATAATACTTAGTCCTGAGATTGTATTTAGCACACCAGTTTATGCAGAAATATGATAGAAATATGGTTTTCCTGGGAAGACACTGTTGAAAATAACAATATGCTTCTTTCAGGGCTTCTGAATTGTTTTGTCTTCCTCTTCCCACTCTTAATAATATTACATTATTCAAATCCTGGAAATCTGAATGTTGTTTCGTGAGGTATTTTTGTTATTTTGTTTTCATGTGTTTTCTTTTGGAGTTGTGTAATTCAAAAACCCTGAAAAATTTATTCTTAATTGATTGCACTGGGAATGCATCATTGTTTAGATAAAATCTTCCTGAAGCCTCCTTAGGGCAGGATGCTTCTACGTGTGGTCTAATAAAAAGGTGTTTTCAAGAGCCTTGGCTTTCTCTCTGAGGAGGTCAAAAATAAATACAACTCAATTTAAAGATACAAAACAACTGACTTATTTAAACAAATGGTAATAAACAGATATGATAGAATCCGTTAACAATGAGCATTGACCACCACAAGCGCAGTTATGGTATAAGAAATGTGTTTTGAGGAAACTCTCCTTTCTTCTCCACAGAAATTAGCTCTATGTGCATCTTGATAAGAACTACATTGACCTCAGCTTTCAGATATTTTTTTTAGCACTTTCAGCTATCTAACCTTCTTTTTTAATTTCAGTACTTAAAAAAAAAAGTCTGTGATGATTTTAGAAGCAGAAAAAACCTATAGTCAGCAAAGCAATGGGATGTCATCGAGATCTTAGCACATGCCAAGCCCTAATGGGTTTCCAGGCAGCCTTCCTAGAGACAGGCAGTGCCTTGCCACCAGAGCTGACTGACAGCCAGCACTGCAGGCAGTCCCCCAAACAAGGAAACCTGCCTCTGTTGGCCTCAGGCACTGCATCTCTCCTGGGACTTACTGTATCTATCCAGCTGAATCCTCTGTCGTTTGGAGCGTCTTATGGATAACCAGACACCAGCTCCAGGTGGTTGTAAAACTGCAAATGGACCAGAACTGGGTTCACATCATGGGGAATGCTTCCTCCTTTTCTCTCAAGAAACTTTCCTTAGTTTAGCTTTCAAAGGAAACACATAGTGTGTTATTACACTGTCTACCTATACCTTCTCTCCCTCTCTGTATTCATCAGTTTCACCTGGTTGAGTTTGTATTTATTCATTGTAGGAATCTATGTGGTGCAAGCAGCAGCAAAGCACATGCCCCAGAGCTCAAACCTAGGAGAGAATGAGGGTGATGTGTTCTGTTTGTGGCTTGCTTTTTTTGTTTGGTTGTTTTTGTTTTGTTTTGTTTTTTGTTAAGAAGCTCCCTAGTAGGTGGACACATTTCTTAATCTTTGTATCACCTGAAAAACAATTTCACTGGAAAGTGATTCTGCCACAGTAAAGTGCAGTGCTATGTGTTATAATCTCTAATGAATTAGAAATGAGAATTCTTCAGAAAATAAAAAGAATTCTCTTTGCCTCCAAACCAACAAGAAAACTGGAATGTGCTTTTGCTTTCTGTTTTAATTTAAGTAAAACCCCCTCCTTCTGGAACCAGGAATAACCCCATAATTAGGAAAGTCCCTGAGATATGGGCCACATGATGCTAGAGAGCTGCAGATGTTTCTTGCTCTGTGCCAGCTGCCCTTCTTGCTCTCTTTGGGGTTGTGGGAGGATGTGCAGGGGCAGCAGCCTCCTCAAGCTCTCCTGTCTCTCAGCCTTTGGGTCACATGCCTTGTTTCTCCCTAGTTGATATCAAAGAGGTATTAAAACCACGAGTGTCCTCTTTTTCAGGAGTGCTGCTGTGTGCAATTGCATTATACCAAATGCATCTCTGCTGCTGGTCTCCAAGCAGATACAAGAGGGCAGTTTAATAGCTGGCTACAAATAAATGAGTTCAATCCACAGCTGCAGAAATGGCAGCTGTGAGACTGGCCCTTGGGGATCAGGAGTGGTCTGAAATAACAGCACGTCTGGGGATACAATAAAAATTACAGTAAATCATGAACTAGTCAGAAAGACTTATTGCAGCGGTCAGTTCTGCCTCTGATTTTAACCAGCATCTTTGGCCAAATTAAAATGGATGTCCTCTTAAAAGCACAATTCTTCCTTTGCAGTACCTATCTGATACAGACAATAAGTCTGTTACTTGCTCAGAACATGTTTTCTGTGTTCCTGAGTGGGGAAGAAGATTTATGTACTAAAAATAGATTCAATTACATTGTGGATTAACACAAGTCCTATAAAACTAGAGAGAGAACCACCTATACAGTTGTAGGGCTCTAAGTAAACACCCAATTTTCAGATTTTTAGGAATAAGAGTCTGGTTCACACCTGCTGTGCATCCTAAAGGCTGAAAACTTTTAATATTGGCTGTTACATATATATATTTTTTTAATCCTGCATGTTCCTGATAATCATGTCTCAAGGATAGTGTCTGTCTTATAGTGTCAGGCTTGACCGTTTGTTGACTGCTTATGAAATAAGAAAAGTGACTATTGCTCTGTATCCCCAGTGTGTGTGTAGGTAACATTCTGCATGTGAAATTACTAACTGCACATTTGTCTCTTATTTAGCTATATCCTTATAAAAAGATTTTAGGGTCAGTTTATTAGTTTTAGAAATAAAACTACAAGGGCAGCCATGGTTACACAATGTTCATGATATGAGGGTTTACTGGTAGAAGACTATAAAATAAATTGGACTTGATAGTATATTGAACTTGAAAGATGATCCTCTCAAGCACACATTACCACTTTCAGTTGCACAGGGAGGCTGCTTGCTGTGTTTAGGCAGTCAGGTTGGTTTTATTCTGTGATTCTCAGTGGAGCTACCTAAATCCCTATCTTGGATGCTTTAGTGCTCTGACTTGAAATCTAAAGATTCCACAATTAAGAGTGAAAATCAGCACCCAGATTCCACAATTAAGAGTAATAATCAGCACCCTTTTGAATTGAAATAGATAACAGAAATGGGTATGTAAAAGTGAATTAGCTTGCTTAAATTGAAAAATGGGAGAATAGATGCTCTATATAGCAATGATTAACATCCTCTTCCAAATTCTGTTTGCAGTTACCAAAATTTGGGACTATAGAAGAGGTTTTCCAGAAGGTATTGTGTGGTCTTAGTTACAGTTTCATACTTAACTGGTATCAAAAAGATAATGATTTTTTAGTTCATCAGAGCCATTCAACTTCCTCCCTAGAGTGAGCTTGGTTCAGCTGCCCACCTGGTGTCCCATGAGATGTCTGGTGGTATCCAAAACAGGCAGCAGAGAAGAGGCAAGAGCTAGGACTTGAATTCGGAGAAACAATCACAGGCTGAGCAGGATGCACATTAGGTAACACAGCTGAATTAACCAGCTGAATAGAATCTGAAACACCTGCCTTATAATGCAGAAATGAAATTTCTTTGTTTTACTATGTCTGTCTTTGTTTTAAAAATAGCTCCGTGTTTAATCTCTGCTATATTGTTCCCAAAGGGTTGAGGATGGTTTGTCATACAGCTCTCTCCTAGCCTGACATCTCTCCCTGGGTGCCCTGGGACTGGGGGAGATTGAGTTTGAAGACACTTGCCCTGTGCTGGCTGTGCTTTGACTACTAATGCACTGATGTGGCTAGCTCAGTCCTTTGGCTACAAATAGTGTCAAATGTGGCCCGGTCCTGGCACAGCTTCATTGATTTGACCTTACTCCAGCTGAACTTTTGCCACTTGATGGGAGTCTAACAAATTGGGTTGTTTTTCCCTTAATATTTCATTTCTTGTTTGGTGGTTGTCTTTTCAGGACACTTCCCAACTGCTACCTTAGTAAAGCACGTAATTCCTAATACAGAAAATATCATAGTGCTGCTTTGTATAAGTGCAATACTTATTTTGAGCATGTTAAAAATGAATATTTTTCTATTCAGTAAAATGAGTAGTTGTGGGATAAACAAATGCCTGCACGTATAGCTGTATGGGAAAGTAGAAGGTGGCAATGGGGAGCAGAGGTGGTGCTGAGACAACACAGGGAAGTACATGCCAGTGTCATGCTACTGCCTGAGTAATTCACAAGATGCCCAGAGCACTCTACGTTTCCTTTAACTCCACAATGCACTCTATGTGAATGTGTAATGTTAAGAGACATTAGGACTTGCTTTTTGTGCGCTCAAGCAAAGTGGAAAACTCTCCTAAGCATCTATAGGGCAGACTCAAGTTTCAGATGTGGTAAATAACTTTATCATGTCAGGTACTTAACTTGACAAACTATTTTTGGAAACTTTCCAAGCTTGTGTAGTTTAGGGATAGAAGTGTGCAATTCTGGATGCTGTGTGTACTCTCTGAGGTCTCCTCTGCCTAGGATTGTCAGACACAGGACCAAGCAAAGAGGAAGGGAAAACAAACCACAAGAAAGAGAAAACAGAGAAGGCAATGGGGAAAAGTCAGGATCCTGATTTCAGACAGTTGATAATGCAGGAAGTTGCACAGAGGAAAAGCCACAATAAGCTCATACCAGACGAACCACCTCTCCTTAAAAAAAAAAAAAAAGAAAGAAACTTTCCAGTTCATAAAGCTGTTCAAGTAATAAAAAATTATGGCTGAAATCGATCCAGTAAACCTCTTCCTCAGCACTTCTGAATGCTGCATAGAAGTCAGGCCAAACTTCAATCCACCTGATTGATGCTTTGAAATGGGTATAGATATCTCTGGGGAAGAGAAGGAACAGTATTACCTTTGGGAGGATGCTTTATGTGCAGACCTCTGTTAAGGCAAGCTGAGAACAAGGCTATATTCTTCCAGATGGGGTCTGTGTGCTCTGAAGCTCCTTGGAGCCTGTTTGGGTGCTTGTTTGTTATCTTCTAGGCTCCTGTGTATCAGCTGCAGGAGGTGTGGGAGAGGAATGGTATTGCCACTGAGCAGAATGAGCCTCTAGTCTTTGCAGTGGCCCTTGAGCTCTTGGAGGGCCTTGCACTTGCTGGGGTAGCAGTGATTCACCAGGTGTACAAGCTGGGCATGGCCAGCACAGCTTGGGAAGTTTACTGCTCATAAGATATTCCTGCCTCTTTGCACTCTGCAGAGTGGAAATGTAAAGCCTGGGCTGCTCCTGTGAGCACCTGCTGTGATGCCAGTGTCGAGCCCAACAGTGGTGAACTGGTCACCCCACTGCTCTCAGAGGAGAAGGCTGATGGGGGAACAAGTGGGTTGTGAAGTGGGGGAGATGGGCTGTTAGATGGAACATGACCTGGAGGAGGGACTCACTGGAGGGGGAAGCAAAAGGAGAGTAAATAATATGCAACTGTGGAGATAAATAAGGACTTGGCACCAACTGGGAGAGGTGGAAGCAAGCAGGGATGTTTTTAGATAGTAGGTTAGGCAAGAAAGACCAGCGCAAAGGCAATGACAGTAAATCAGATGGACTAAGTTTGACAGCAGAAGTGAGTATTGGGGATTTTGTTTGTTCTGGGATGTTATGTCAGGACAGAAGTCCTGAAAACTTAACACAAAAATAGGGAGCTCTGAGTTATTTAATACTGAAGTACTGCTAAGACAAAGTTCAGGCCCCTGTGAGAGGAGATGTCTGTACAGTGACTGTAGAGAGACTTAAATCCTCCTCAAGTTCCTGCCCTATTATGTTTGCACCTGGAGGTATTTCTTTTAATCTCCTCTAGTTAGTGGCTCCTTTAGACCCCAGTCTCTCGGTGCATTGGTTCCTTATGTGCTGAATTCTCACATAGGTCAAGCATTAGGTGATTGAAGTCTAATTTGGCTTTAATTAACAACATGGGATTGGCTGAAGTGGGTTGTGGGTCCCTTGAGTCACAATGGTGCTGTTCCAAGTTATGGTATTGCACATACAGAACTTTCTGGATATACAGAAACCTACAGCATGTAGCACCAAGACATGGAATCGGTGGTGCTGCAGACAGCCTTGGGTTTGTTGCTGTTGCATCAGGAGAATGGGGGTAGATCAGAGCAGTACTGAGCATCTCCACGGGCCAGAGGAGGTGCTGTGTGATATGACTTGGCATGCAGAGACCTTGCTCTGAACTCAGTCCTGCTTGAGAGTGGATGTCTGGTCCCTGCCTTAAGGGACACGAAGCCTTTTCAGAGCAATCCCATAAAAGCACATATATTTGCCGTTAGGACTTGATTGCTTCATTCTGAGAGCCCCTGGGTACTCAGGATGAGGCTGTAAATGTCCAATGTCTGGATGCCACAGAGCTCAAGATAATGACATCAAATAGGATCCTTGTAGTGTCTGGATCTGGTTTTGTAAAGCCCAGCAGTATGTTTCCTTCAGCTTGCACAGTAGGTTTGTCCTTGATACTTTAGTGATGAGAAGTCATTGGGGAGAGAACAACTCCAAATATAAAGCATATATTTTTGCGTCCTGCTTATAGTGTCTCTGGGGCATTTCAATCCATTTTTATATGGTGTTGTGTTACAGGGATTATTTTTTAACTTCTTTTTGTTATTTTGATTATTTTATATGTACATAATTTGATACACTGATTTATTACATAGTGAGACTAGTTCAAGGCTTTTGCTTGAAAATCATTCTCAGAACTCTTCATTAAACTGTTTCTTAATAAAACTATTTCATCCTAAACAATAACACAATTTAACTTAGTGCATTTTTCCTGGTTTTTAATTACTTTTGGATTGAGATTCTACAGAGGTCAATATAAATTTTTAACACTGTATCAGTTATTAACTCAGACATCATTGCAGGGCACTGAGGAAGAAGTAGCACTGTCATAGTCCGCAAGTCAGAGCTTTAACTTTGTAGAGCACACTTTTTGTTTGCATGTAACTGATAAAATACTCTAAATCAAAGATTATGGCTTTTACTTCTTGGAAGTGGATTTTGGAACTTCTCTTAAAGTTTTTAGTAGGAGCAAAGGGCCCATCCTTCCTCTCCTACTCAACAAGGAAGCCAAAAAGCACAACTCAGATTGGCCAAATTAATTTTTAAATTAGAATACATTCCCATTCAGACCTTAATTTAATTTTACTTGTACTCTGTAAGAAAGAAACAGTCAAGTTATCCTGGCCATTTTGGCTGACATGATTCTTGGCTTTGCTTAAATTATTGATTATAGCAAGGGGAGGGACTTTGCAATGAGAACAGTGCTCTCACTAATAGAAGCCTTCCTCTAAATCAATTTCTACCATTTCTGCTATGCACCTTCAGGGAGTCGGAGGTTTACAGCCTTAAGAAGAATTTTGTCTTCGAAGAGTGGATCTTTGCTTTATATTTTTTAAACTTTTCATGTTTATACAGGCAACTGAAGAGAAATAAATCGACATAAATATATTTCCAGGGGGTGACCTGCAGGATGAGGGGCTGTTCTGGTTCAAAGTTGAACTGATTAAATCTTGATTTGATTGTCATCTAAAAGCTTTTGGGCTGAAGGTACTGTTTCAAAAGCTTGTCTCCTAAGCAGAGTCAGTCAGAAAATGCATCAATGTCTTGCAAACTGGAATGAATTCAGTGGAGAATGCAGTATATGCACACACTGCTGAAATCCATGTATAGCCATCTCTCTTATTTTTTCTTGGCTTATTAGAAAATGCAGTCATTTATTTGGTCAACATAGGGTGTTTCCTCTGTTACATTTACTGGCAGTTGAATGGGGATGGCTTCTCTTCCCTCCCATCCGAAGTACAGCTCCTCATTCAACTGATTAAGTAAGTATTTAAACACAGCAGTGTATTTTCTCATATTTGAGTTGGAGATGCTACACAGAAGGAGAATATGAAGCTGTTGGAATATATATATACCAAACTTAAAGGATGCTGGTAACAGATCAGTACGTGCTGAACTATACAGGAGCATCTAGTAACTGTAAGTAACACTTCTGTTCCACTTTTTCATAGCATTGGCTGACAATGTCACTTAGGCCTGATACTGAATGCAATTATTTTATCTGTTAATAAATATTCTGTTCAGTGGAAGATCAGCTGGTATCTGACAGGTTAGGTTGCAACAGTATCTTCCTGAATGCTCATTATTTCAATAGTGAATTGACAAGTAATGTTTTATACTTGTGATTCATAGAGCTTGAAATCTGAAATTTGATAGATCTAAAATACATTAAAAACCAGACTTCTGATTTCTCCTTTACATGTGACAAATTCTTCCCCTGTAATTTTCTTGTAGTCAAAGGGAAGAAAAAAATTATCTCTAAGCAGTGCAATAGTGGTACCCCTAGTCATTCCCTAAAGTTCAAGGAAAAGTAACCTTTTTTGTACTGAAAGTATTTTGCAATACTGAATGTGGGTTTGGGGATTAGAAGGATGAGGCAGTTTATAATCAGAATTGAACTGGGAGCTGTCAAAGAATGTTGACTAATATCTTAGATATTTTTTTTGTCCATCTTGCCAGCTCTAAATAAATCAATTTGTTGAGGTAGAAAAAGGATGTCTGGCTGGAAAGCTGATTCACACAAAACCTTTACACAACTTTTTCTCTTCATTACAGCAATTAAATAGCACAACTGTATTTTCTCCTTACAGAAACAAAGTAATAGTAAGAAACAGTTTAGTTTGGCTTTTGTAAAATTATTTGAAATTTGGTTCATGTTTTTCTTTTGTGGGTAAGCTAGCATTGTTTGTCATACTCCAGCTGTAGCAGAATTTCAAGATAACATTTGTTGTTAAACTCAAATTACCTTCCTTTTCTTTTGTGCTTAACTAAAACAAAATAATGAGTCTCCATTTTTTGCCCTTGGAGGCTGTCAGCAGATCAACTAAGGAACTTTCAAATCTCCTGGCTACGTTAATTTCCTTTGGTTAATTGTGCTGGAACATAACCAATGCTTTTTTTAACAAAGATATCTGAAAGGTAGGAAGATGATGTCACAATAATAGAGATTTCAGGGCTAAGCTTCCACTGGCATGAAAGAGGAAATTTATTTAATTTTTCTTATAGGATTGGGTTTTTTCCCTCTAAAATTGGTGTGTTAGGCTTTGTAAAATTATATTGCCTATGTGTATTCAGGGTAGGTATAGGAAATAAAACTTCTATGCAACATCAAAATTAATGTATGATTATTGGCAGAAGATTTATTTTCTGTAGTTCTTTTGATTTCATGTCACAGGTGAATTCTCTCTTTCAGAACTATACTCCAGATTTCAGCACTTTGAATATAGCAAGCTCCTATTACCTAAGATTTTCTAATCCTACAATGACTTCACAGGGAAAATGCGGCATTTTAAGAGAGGCTGCCTTAGGAATAGAGTGACAATGGAAGTTTGCCCATTCTCTGTTCCTCCCAGTAGCTTCTGACCACATCCACTTTAAATTTCAATAAGTTTTTCCAGAAAATAGTGGGACATGGTCCAGTGTACTCAACACTTCCAGAGGAAATCACCTGTTTTTTTGGTGGATAAGTGTCTCTGACTTGAGGGAGACTTGTTAATCTGGGACTTAAGCTTCAACTGTTCTGAAATAAAACCAATTGACTAGTGACTCTGCTTAGTTGTGGTTTTCCAGGAATGATAGAGAAGGGTGGATTTTCTCTCTGCCAGAGGTAAGTGGAGATGTTATCTATGTGCTCTATCAATGTTTGAGGTTCACTACTTCCAGATTTTGTTAATGTCAGTGTAATAACTGTAGGAGAGTATTAAAAATAAAAATAAAAAAACACAGGCAAAATGTACTGATTTAAAAGTTGCATTTGCTGCAGACCACACTTGAAAAATACTGTAATAGTAATTACTGGTTGTATTTTAAGTATTCAAGTGTACAGCAGAATACTGTGGGTGGAGGAATACATCTAGTATTCACATAGTAGACCTCATTTGTTTTCCTCTGCAAACCACCCCTGCAGACAGGGCAAATGGACAGATCAAGCACTGGAAGTAAAGGGAGGGGAGGGAGTTTTCACATGTTGCTCCTTTAGTAATAATACACTTAATTTTACATCTTCGTTTTCATTGCACAGGAATACTTATAGATAGGATCATTTATAAAGGCTGAAGGAGAGATGAATAACTTCTTCAATATATTCCAGTAAACCAATTAAAAACAAAAGGAAAACAAACATAAATTCTTCTTGGAACCAATACACCTTGTCCCCAAGTGGGAGTTTGAAAACAATATATATTCAAAAGCAAGAATAAATTTCAGGTTGTTGTTTATCTTCTCTGGGTTAAGCTTTCATTTTAATTTTATTTTTTCAGCTTTTATCTTATTTTGAGAGGGAAACATGGTAGATTCTGTGGGTTGTAATGAGAGGTTTTTGAATATTTGTTGATTTGGTGTTGTGGGGTTTTTTTAAGTGGACAAGCTACAATTTCCCCATTGATTCCATCAGGAGTTAGGGAGCTAAAAAGTTCCAGGTATCACAAGACACAAAGTTGTAAAAATTTCTGTCAAAAATGCTGAAAACAAGTGTGAATTCACAAGAGCAGTATTTCCTTTTTTCAGTGTTGATAAAGTAAACCTTTTGAAAGGAATGAACCTTGCAGCTTCAATTCTGTAGTAATGAACAAATAAACTACCTCATTTGGTAAAATGCTAAAGGGCTTTTGGTGGGATGTGCTTTTATGACTTGCTGAGGGGTAAGGTGGTGGTCAAAGTTTGAGAGAGAGAAAACTCTTTTCTCCTTCTGGTAACATTACTGCAAAGGGGTCAGTGTAAAGGCCAGCAGATTGCGTTATTTTGACTTCTGGTTTATTGTTCTACAGATGCTGTGTCAGGATTGTGTGTTTTCCTGGCCACTGTTTTATCTGGGCTATTTTCAGGTGGCAGGATTCACTGAGAATTTGTTATCAGTGCATAAACTGAATTTCTGGCTAGCATCTTGCTTACAGTATGTTGCTGTCATCTCTTCTTTCTATTTCTGAAATTTTCTGGAATGCAAATAATATCAGGGCAGCAAGACTGTATAAACACTTACTGACATAAGAGCTTTCCTGACCTGTAGTAATTGTCTTGTGTAAAAGCATGTAGTGTAAGCAGTGCTAATTACCTTTCCACAGCAGTTGTCTCTGCACTAATCACCAGACAGATCTGATGTTAGTTAACCACTCCTCAGTAGTTCAGCTATGTCCCCATTTCCTTATTCATGCATATATAGATCTGTTCTATTTGCTTATAAATAAATTTATATTTGTTAAATGGTGATGCATAATTTGGTATAAACATAGTAAAGTCTTCATTTTGGATACATGTTAATATAACTTTGGAGGGGATAAGTGTGAAAAGATAATATTCAGTCCCATAACTCCTGTGTTTCTATTGTCATATGAGATTATTCTGTATCTCAGGGTAGGAAACTTACAAAGGAAATAATTAGGTTACAAAGTTTACAAGGGAAAGAATACCTTAGTATTTATGAGAATAAATTTATTATTTTCATTCTTGGAATATATATCTATATTTATATATAAATCACTTAGAGGAAGCTTGGATATATTGGTTTGAGAGTTCTCACATCAATGAGGCTTTTTAATCTGATCCAGTATAACTGCTGTGGTAACTTTTATCAAAGTCTTCAGTAATGATCTTAGTTCCGCTATTTCCTATGTAAACTAATTCAGTAAATGGAAAGCAGAGCTTTAGAAGAGTTGCAGAGGTTACAGTTCCATGTTGTACATAACCAAATGGCCCTTTACAGCAGACCTTAGGCTCATGTTGTTCTTTATGGGTTGCTTCTCCCACAGGCACCAGTAGCTGAAACTTTCGGCTTGACTAAAAACAGAACCAGGACTAGCATGAAGTGGTCCACCCCCTATTACATCTTTTTCACTTTCAGTAGTTTATAGTTATAGAACTTTCATACTTGGTATATCATTCATGTTACCTTCTTTAATTGCCCTTAATAGACTTTTCTAATGTTAATTTATTAAATCAATTTTTTCTCATTTGTATTTCTGGCATCCACAACATCCTGTGACCATGAGCTCCATAATCAAATTATGTATTATATGAAAAAGTGTTTCCTTATTTTATAAAATTTCTCTCAAATAATTTCATTAGATGCCTCTTGCTTTTCTGTTTTAGGAAGCATTAAATAACAGTGAATGATGATTTCCTTTCCATCCTTGCCTTCTTCCCACCATTCATGATTTTACAGATTTCTCTGACATCATCCCCTCCTCCCTGTCATTCATTCTCCAGGCTGGAGAGCCATGTTTTACTCAATGTCTCTTCCTGCAGATGGATTTTTATCTGTCTTTTCTAATTCTGCTACATCCATTTTTATAGTAGGGCACGTGAAGTGCATGCACTAGTCCTGTGATAGTTCAATCTTACATTAAAACTGTAGGCATAATTTATCTTGATCTTGGCTCCTAAAGTAACTTTTTCAACTGCCAGTGAATACTAAAATGCTACCTTCAAAAAACTTTGTAACCTTGATCCTTACAGAGTGGCAAAAGGTAATTAATTGCCTGCCATTGTGTATGAGGATTTGAAGTGACAGAAGAGTAACAGTAAAGGAACTTGCAAGAAGTTGATAAAAAAGAGGAGATGGGTATCTTTGTTGAAGAAAATGGAAAGGTGTTGTGCATTGAAAAACAGCTCTTGAAACTGTGTGTATCCTAATCCTGTAGGATCTATCTGTAGTCTATTGTCTTTGCTCAGCAACAAAGGTGAATAGAAATCAAGAAAAGGCACTCTTCACATCCTATATAACTGGTTTTCCAGCTTTCCAAAACCACCTGCAGTCCTCTGGCATGTCTACAAATTGTAAGGTTTCCACCAAAGATTATCTACTGTTTTCAGCTGGGGGAGAAGACCATTCTGTTGCTTGTGCATTTCATTTTACTGTTTGTGACAACATGTGATGACAGTCAGCTGTTTGTGATGACAAACATCTTCAGGATTTCTTAACACCAGAAGGTCTTTTCCACAGTGTTTATAGAGCTCAGTGCTTGTGGTTTATCATACACTGGAGATTTTGTCTATTGTTTTCCCGTATTTTGGCATATTTTTATTCTTACCAAGCAGGTGTTTGTGTTTAGGGGTATTCTATCTCAGGGTTCATAGTAAAGAAAACTTTTCAAAACTGCTCTGGGCAGATGCATCTTTAAGTGAAGTTTATCCTTGCTTTCAAAGCATCCATTTTGCTAATGGCCTTTGAATTGAAGGTGGTACTAATTGCAAGTGCAATTGTGTTGTGGTTCTGTGGGATTTTAAAATTAACCCCTTTATTTTTCTCTTTCAAATGCTGTCTGGCATAGGACTCTTGTTGTTGTGTGTTGGGTTTGTTCCTGGCTACTGTTTGCTAACTTAGACTTCCCAGGGTTACTTAGGCCCCAGTTATTTTGTCTGAATTTTCTTCTAATTCTTGCTAGTGCGTATATCAGAGATACCATTTGTATCTCCTTAAATGCAAATTTTTAAACCTAGCTTCAATTACATATATGAATCCACTCTGTGAAAAGTACAGAATTTTACTGCTGGAGTGTCATGAAGTAGATAAGAGAATGAAAATGCTCATATTTCTAGTGCTAGATGGATGCTTTCAAAGATGATTAACATCTTTGAGTTTTCTTAATACCAGAAGGAATTTGGACATTATGACTAAAGATTTAATAGAAAATTGATAAACCAATGTAGTCATGTGAAATACTTGAATTAACTGAAGGGCTAAGAGAAACCTTGTGTGCTATCAGCATGTTTCCTTCTCCCAGTGCATGTGGAAACACAGCCAGTTCCTCTGGAGCTTCCATCTGCTGTCAGAAGCCCCCGTTCATAAAGCCTTCCTCTTGTAGACGGTGTACATTGCACTTCATGTATGGCTCTATGCATTGTGCAGGAAAATACTTAGTTCAGCTGAAACAAAATTACTTTTGAAAAGGTTAAAGTTGTTTAGTCGTTGGTTTGGGTTTTTTTCCTTATAAGAAGTCTCAAAGTTTGAATGCTGGGAGGTGAAGCTTGAGTTCACCATCTTACAAGCCCTCAGCATGAGCTGGAGTGCCTGAGGTGCCCAAGCTTCCCTCTTAGTGTCTCTCACTGCAGACAGGCCATGGGGCCAATGTGCTGCTTCCTTGACTTGTGCAAAACTTCATGCTTATGCATCCCGAAGTGGATTTTCACCATAGTAAATTCTCCCATCCCTTCAGTACTATAGCAACATGAAATTAATTTGCAGATGGGGAAATATTAGGTTTTTGGCTTCCGTGTTGGAAAAAAACAGGAGCCTTGCTCTCTAATGTACATTTCACTACAGATTTAAAGTGGCAAGCTAATCCATTATATAGATTGTTAACAGTCACATTCTGGCTTTTATTGATGGTACTAAATTGAAAGTTTTGCCATACTAGAAAGAGCAGTCCATGCTGTAGGATGGAAGAGGACTCTGATGTGTAGTCATGCTGTGTCACTAAAGGACCCGAAATGATTCACACAGCCACTCTCAGTGTCAGAACAAAAATCTTTATTCTCTGACTCCAGTATTTATAGATTCTTGACAATGACCAGGGATGGGATAATTAAGTTACCACCTTCCCAAGCACACTGGTCATGAGAAATGTCCATCGAAAGACGTTTCTTAGAAGGAATGTGATAAACAACTTATGTTTACATGGAAAAGTAACTAAAACTATGAAAACATTATCAGAAGGTTTAATTTTCAGAGCAACAATGCTGGAGCACAGTGGCTGATCACTGCGTACTGTGTGTGTTTGTCTGGTGCTTGGGTGCAGGGAACCTGCATGGGCCTGGAGCCTGGGCATGACTCCAGGAGGGTTATTTAATGCATCTCACACCTCTCCTCCTATACCTCACTGACTTTGTTTAAAACAGGGCTTGCACTCTCCTGCCTCACAAAGGTGGTGTGAAAATAAATCAGTTATTTTCATGGCATTCTAGAGCCTCTGCTGCAGTGTGTGAACTGAAGGATGAGCAGAGTTTGCGTATGAGAGGGGAAATGACTGCTCTCGCAAACTTTGCTTTTTTTTTACAAAGTAAAACATTTAATTTCAGACTGTAGCTCCATTGTAATTCAATTTTATGTTCTGTTTTCACTGAATCATTAAATTCAGAAAAAGGTTTTTCAAATATATTTGCACAGTGCTCTAAATGAAGCTGTCAAAGGAAAGCAAATTTAGATAAGCCACTAGCAGAATTGTATGTCTGTGCCATTGGGCAGCATCACTTACTTTTAATTAGTAAGTCATATGCACAAAAACACTAATGAGGACTTGCCTCAAATTTCAGAGTGTATCAATATATTTATGCACGGTATTCTCCAGAGAAGTGCAGTCCTTTCTCTTCATTGACTCCTGAAGTCAAGAGTTAGGTCTTATTATATTTTAGGTGAAGCCCAGTATCTGACTTTTAATGCAAATATTTTTTATGCAGTTCCTTTTCTAGAATGGAGGGAAAACAGGGTGACTGCTGGTCAGATTCTTCCATACTCTGCTTTACTACTTGTGTTATTCAGATTGAAGAAGCACTCTCTGACATCACCAAACCTCAACTTAAACTACTGAGGATACAAGAGAGATAGAATAAAGAGGATAGAAAGCTGTTCCTCATTTCAAACAAATGGGATTTAAAGTGTGGAGTCCAACCTTGTTGCCATTTTTTAGTTCCAGGGGTTGATGGCAAGTGTATTGGCAGGATTAAGATCTGTTCCTCTGTCTTCCATGGCTTGTATCAAGGTAAGAAGCACTAGCTACTAGCAGAAAGTGTAAGGGAGATGGGAACCACTTGTGTCTACAGCCAATCCCAGTAAAATGGAGAGTTTCAGGTTGGGAGATATTGAACTCTATTTGAATCTTGCAAAACATGAGTGCTAGTTGTAAGTAAAGCACTATGGTGCAGGAATTCCCATGTGGAGAGTTGAAGTTGTTCAGGTGACCCCCTTGCCATATGCCAGATATTGGCACAACATCCCCTCCTGCTCTGCAGGCATCCTGCATGTGTTTAACTTGAATTAGTGTCAGTATTACAGATAGAACCTTTCTGTTTTGTGTGAAAATTCCAGACTATATTTGTTCATTGCCCAAAATTAATGGTTTGTTCTACAGATGGTTTGACACTAGCATACTGATTCACTTTGAGGAGACAGAAGAATCAGACTCTTTATTTTAAGAGAGAAATATATAAATCCAGAGCTGCTACCAACATAATTTTCCTGGTTTTTCTACTAAATGCTTAGCTACTGTTGTTGTGACAGATAAATTTTGTGAAAGGAAGGAGGGCTGGACTCCATGCTTTCCTTTGGTGTGCTGTGCAGTGTGCCTGCTGGTGTGACAGTGCGTGCTCTGGCTTCGCTCTGTGAGTCTAGCAGTCCCTTGGGTGGGGTGGTCATTTGCTCCTTAGACCAAGCAAAACCCTGCTTCTAAAACACAATAAAGTAGTTCAATATGTTATGAAGCCAGGACATGAGACTGTATGGTGCAGTCCTGCTCTCTGTGGGCAAAGTCATGGGAAGAAGAGATACTATGCAAAAAATAAAATCAGAAAAGCAGATGCAGATTGCTGCTGGACTGATTCAGCCCTTAAAGCTAACTTGCAATACCATTTTTAGTAATTTGCTAATGGTAATAATGAAAATGCTCTTGAATAGCTCTTGATAAACTACTTGCTGCTCAGAATCCTTTAAGGTAAGGAGGTGCTTTGGCTCACAATCACACAATGCATGATCACAGTGGATTTAGACCAAGTTAGAGGTACACAGTCTGCTGTGTTTTAGATTACTCTTTAAGTAAAAGCTTTTGCCATCTAGTGGAAGGAAAAGGGAACTAGCATTTCAAATAAGCTAGAAACCCACTAATACTGGTTGTGTTCTTTACTGTGAGGGTGAGAGCACTGGAACAGGCTGCCCAGAGAGGTTGTGGAGTCTGCTTCTCTGGAGGTATTCAAAACCCACCTGGATATAATCCTGTGTAACCTTCTCTAGGTGTACCTGGGGGATTGGATGAGATGATCTCCAGAAGTCCCTTCCAACCCCAACCATTCTGTAATTCTGTGATATGCAAAATATATTTATAAGTAGTAGATCACTTGGTAGAACAGTAGTAAATTATTCTGACTGCTTTGAAAATTGGTAGAATGGTAGAAATCTTCTAAGGTATTGGTGCACTTTGTTCAGATACTATCTCATTTAAGCACCAAGTTGATAGAAAGGGCATTCATTTATATTTTGCCCTCACTTGTTTGGGACTCCTTTTCATTCCACCTGCTAATTTTTTTCCTGAATCTTCCTTGGCCAATATGCTTTGAATTCTGTGGTGCCTTGTTTCCTCCCACCAGTGGGTTGGGGAAGAGAACTGGAAGAGCAAAAGTGAGAAGTCATGACTCATGATAAAGAAAGCTTAGTAAGTGAAGAAAGAAATAATCATACATAAAAAGCGATGTAAACACTAGCACTAGCAGGCCAATGCCTAGCCTGTCTGCTTGAGGCTGAGAATAGAGACAATCTGGGGCCTATGCAGGTACTGCTCAGCAATTACCAAACCACTGGTATGTTTCCAGCATGTGTTTTGGTCACAAATGTAATGTGCAGTACTTTACAGGCTGCTAAGAAAAAAAATTAGCCCAGCACATCATCTTAGTTGTCCAGCTTTCCTAATGTCCAACACCCCAGTCAAGAGATTGAGATCTTGTCGCAGTAAAGTTTGTGGAAGACCCATAGGATGTGTCTCCAGTACATCATTCTTCAGGTAGCAATTGAACAGCTTTTGCTCAAGCTGACATGATCCTTCCTACATGTGTATAATTTCATGTTGCCACCACTGCTTCACCAGGGTTTTGCTTGGTCTAAAGAGCTAAACAGCCACCCTTGTCCAAATGGAACAGAGGCTGGCTTCTTCCTGGTCCATTTGTTGCCACGACAGCTCCCTTGAAACAGCAATTCAGGTCACCTTCAAGTCTTCCTTCCTTACTTTACCAGACTCTGCTTGTTTTGTGGATAGATGTTTTTGGTTGGTGAGCAGGCTAGTCCTCTTGTGTTTGCCTGTTTTTTGCCCATTTTCCAGGAAGGAACATTCAGACCTTTCCTCACAGTCTTACTCTGCAGTACTTTTTCTTGCTGCTGCTGTTAGTATCAACTCCTGTAAATGCAAGCTGTGGTGCTGGTTTCTCACAGATTCACCTCTGCACTTCAGACTGTATTGCCCCTCAGAAGAGAACTTGGAGAGCTCAAAAATTCTCCCTTTTAAGCAGGATGGCTAATGTCATCCATCACCCTCATCCGCAGCTGTCATCGAATGTATTTCAGAGCCCCTCTGCTGAAGTCACTTGCCCTTGTTTTCTTTGGTAATTGTGCTAGTATTGTGGTCATTGTGTCAGCACTTGGGTTTTGGTCATTGAAAGGGAAAATAAACCAAGGCAGCAAAACAACTGGGTTTAGTTGTGGGGTTTGGATTTTTTTCCTGAATGTTGACAAATCTGCTTTCCTCTCCTTTCCATTAGATTAATCATCTCTGCTTGAATGCTTCTTATGCTTGTAGTAACTCATTTATACAACCAGACAAAGATCTCATCTCATGAAAAAGAAAAATAATACAGATGATTCATCCCAAACTTCCTTAGATTTTTTATGAAGTCAGTCTTTCGTGATTATGGCTGATTGGACAGTTGATCGAAACAGCAAATCATTTTGGCACAGATAGACTCTGGTTATGTGAATGCCTGTAAATCCCACGTTTCAGCATGTTTTCCTGGAAAGAGTTAGAGGATCTTCCTCTCCTTGAGTGCATGTGAGTGGTGACTGGTTCAGCAATTCGGCAAGGAGGATGACAGGGTTGTCAAGACAACCAGTTACATGCTGTGAGCAAAGATGGTGACAAATGACCACCTTCTGGCTGGTTATCACTTCTCGTTGAGTAGCGTTCTCCAAATTAGACAGATGTGTCTGATTTATGATTATTTGACCTGTTGACTTGTGTTTTTGCTGCATTTGTTTTGGGATAGCATTCATGCCTCTTGCAGTGATGCTTAGGCGAGGCTGCCCACTGGCCACATTGGTGTGACTCATGCGAGTAGGTGAAGCTGTTGATTTTGCTGTAGTGCATAAAAAGGGAGAAGTTATCTTTGGATAATTATTTTTGTTAAAACCAAACAATTTGAACTTGCACATTGAGCCCACTGCAGGAAATAGATGGGATAAAAATAGACACGACCCACGTTCTTTCTGTTGTGCTATTGAATGGGGAGTGCTCTTTGAATTTCACTTGCCCTCAGTTGTTAACGCACAGTCTTCCTCTCCCTTCAGTGCCTGACTTGATCTTCAGCATGCATATGGGGTTGGGGGGAATGTGCTTCCCTTAGATCCTGGAACTCCTGAAGTCATTGGCATCTCTTCAAAAATACTAAATTTCTGTTGCCTTCTTCTCCTTTACTTCTGCTTTTATTTAGATGCAGAAGACAGAAGTAAAATATTCTCACTTCAAGATTTTGGAACTTCAGAAAATAAAGCAATATTTCCCCCCACCTTTTTACTTTTATTTAAACCTTTTTAGCTTCCTGTCTTCCCAGTTCCTTTTTGTGCTTCCCCCTCTGTTGCCCAGAAGGATAGCATGTAATAGTATGTAATACACATGTGATATGGTGGACAGCTCTTCAATATGCTTCAGCACAACTAGGAAAACAGACATCAGATAGGAAGCTAGTGATTTCCCATTGGTGCCCAAACACTAGGACAACATATTAGATGCTGTTGCCCTCCCATTCTCTGCAATTTTTGACATAGGAAGCTTTGATGCAGATCCCTTATTAAAGACAAGGTGCTTTTCAGTTTGAATTTTTCATTTATGTTGTCCATCCACTGCAGGAATGTGAGCAATGGGAGGGCCAGAGTCAGAAGTGACTTTATAGATTTATTATTGGTCAGATTATTTTTTTTACCTTTGGAAAACACTGAAAATGTTCCTGTTTGTACCATCATGCTTCCAGCCTGGACAATGAACACTTCTTTTTAATTAATTCTTTTACTGTGGAAGTATATATTTGAGACTGTGATAGGCAATCACTGTCTGGATCAAATCTGGTCTTGGGATGGTATCCCTTTTCCTCAGAGGCTCTTGACAGAAGAAAAATTGTTACAAAACCGTCATAAGAATTGAGATAACTAAGCTAGAAGTACAGAACAAAAGAGATATCTCATCTTTATCTTTGTACAGTGTGGGTATTTTATTACTTAACCTATTTAGATAGTGTAGATCAAGTGTTTGCAAGTATTGTTGAGCCTTGCAGACAAGCAGTCTCATTTGAGCATTCTGCTCCCACACAGTGAAATAAGCCCTCTTTGAGCTAGAAAGACTGACTGAAAGTCTAGTGCTTGCACTAATTCCAGCAGAGCTGCATTTGCGTTAGCCAGGGGCTGTGCACTCATGTCTGCTGCTACTGCTTCCAAGGAGGCAAAATGAAATCCCTCTGTTGAAAGGAATCCTTGGGAAAGCAGAGCAGGTGTCCTTTGAATGATGCAATGATACCTCTCAGATTTCCCTGAATATATTTTGTCTTAGCATGACTCTACCTTGCTGCTGTCTCCCAACTTTCAAAAAATGTGGTTTCAGCATGTGAAATAACAGTTTAAATCGTCCTGTGGCATAGGAGCTGTTACTGTACTGCACCTTCCAGGAACAGAACTTCCAGCACTCTAATAACTCTGTACAGCATTTTTACAGTCTCTTCTTTGGAGTCATGTATTATGCCAAGCTCAAGCCCTTTGGGGCTGCATTTCCTCTTACTCAAGAGTGTTTTTTTTATCCGTAAATTAGTGCCCTAACCATGCTGATTGGTGGGATTTGTTTTCACCTGAAGTAGAGATGCGTGTGCAAAATACAGGTCTGTTTTTCCAAGTACAACTCCTAGTTCAATACAAAATTTCTCACGTTACACATGTTGCCTTACTTTAGACTATTTTCTTCAGGAAGGAAGTTGGCTTGGCTAGGTTCCCTCATGCTGAGGGACCTAAGCAGAGAGACACCGACTCTTTGTCCCCATACCTTTCTTATCATGACCACCAAGTTGTCTTGGAAGTGGAGATAACACCTAGCTGCTGTTCAACAAAAATTACATGTTTTGAAATACCATTCAATTGCATGGGGTCATTCCATTGAATGGGGTCATTCAAATTTAGAGGAAAATTATTTTGCTACCTGTTATTCCACATTCAAACAGAGTAAAGCCACTGATGTCCTGATATCCCATAGTAGGTCTGATGCCTCAAGCATCTTGTTAGATCTGTCTTGATAGATTTTCTATGTTGATGATTATTTTGTTATCTTTCTTGTGATGGTATCTCTTGTGATGCCACATTACCTTTGCCTTGCACACTGAATGCTTTTATCTGTTAGAACAGTCAGTGCGCTAGGGAACCTTTCCAGTTCATGCTAGTAGGAAGCCACAGCCTGTGGAAAGGTTATCCTACCAGTCTGGCATTCTGCAGCGTGAGCTGGGACACACATATGTTTTTTGGTGGGTTTTTTTTCCAAGCAGGTTTGCATAGCAAACATGAGGCCTGGTGTTTGAGGATGAGCACATGCCCTCTGGTGCTGCCTTTTTCAGCCATGCTTATCAGTCAGTCTGAGGCCAGTCCCTTTGCGTGAGGAGCACCCGCACGCAGACATAAATCAGTCATTTGGTGTGGGAAATGCTGCTCTTTCAAAGTCCTGAGCTATGTTAATTGAGAACAAACCTAATTCCTGTTTAATTTCTCAGCATATGCAAACATATTTTGATGTATTTATTTTTTTGCTAATGGAGAAATTTTCAAAATAAATTAATATTATTCACCTAGGTGATATTTTCTTATCCCATATATTTTACATTATTTCCTTCCAACTACTTGTTCACGCATGAGGTAATTTCTTCTCTTGTAACTAATTGCTGCAGAAATGTTCTTTAAGTCTCTGGGTTAAAAAAATATTTCTGCTCTGAGTTTTGTCTGCTTTTACTTCAAAGTAATTCCTATTTAGCTCTTTCTGGTACTGCATGTCATTGCAACAATAAATAACAGTATATTGTCTTCGGTTGATTAGTTTGAAATTCACAGTTCAAATGCAACCATAGCTTAACACTTTCCTGGCTGTATGTTTGAGTTGCTGTGTATACATTCATATGTATGTATAGCAAGGACAGAAGCTGTGCCTAAACTTTAAACTTAAACTGGACTTGCAGATGTTGCACACATACTTCATTGTGTTTTTTAGATATTTGATCACATTATTTCTTGCATGACATGGCTCAAATTGTGGAAAGTGTTTTGCGTTTATTTGACTTTTATGTGGTTGAGAAGAATGCAGTCAATTTATTCAGTTGGAAAACAAAAGTGGGCAAGGTTGAAGATGAATAGGCCTTAAAATATGTAAGACCTTGGAGTCAGGAACTACATACTTGAATGCCACAGAGGCCACAACAGGAGACATTTAAAAGCAAATGTTTAGAGTACTTCTGAACTTCTGGAACTGATTATGATAATGTTTTTTATGATAATGTATGATAATGATTTTAGATTTGTGCTGTAGGTGAAGTTTTTTATTAAATTTGAGTGTAATGATATTGTGTAGCATTTCTTCTGCAGAACTTGCTTAGATTAGTCCTCAAGTGGCAGATCAGTAATTTAAGAACTTTTTAAGAGGCAATGGGGAAGAATTAGTCTGGTTTGTACCAGTGTACACTTGGAGCATAAGAGTTATTTCAAGTTATCATGATTTTTGTGTGTCCTTGTGTCTGTGCATAAATTTGGGAAGAAGAAATGAGAGAGACTCAGAAAAAAGCAACCATAATAAAACACCTAGTGGAAGGCTTGAAGGCTAGACTAACAAGGAAATTTTAATTCCAAAAAGGGATTAAGAGCAGCAGTATAACAAGAAGTTATTCATCTATCATGTCACATAGGGTCTCGATAATTTGATATGTTTTCCTGGTGTTCATTTGCACAGGAACTGTAAAACAGCAATACCAGGTATGCAGACCCATGGAAGAACTTTGTGTCCTTGTGTGATGTATTTTTTTTTTTGTCTTTCTGTTCTCAGCAGATATATGGAGTGATCATTCATTTCAGACAGACCCAGACTTACCTCCTGGTTGGAAAAAGATAAATGACATTGCTGGGATCTACTACTGGCACATACCAACAGGAACAACTCAATGGCAGCGTCCTGTGTCCATCCCAACAGATCTGCAGGGCTCACGAAAAGGATCACTGGGTTCCATTACTCCATCTCCTACTCCAGAAACTGAGGTAACACACCTGCTGTGTCTTCTTGTGGGCTACATACTATAAGGAAAATTGAAATAACTTTTTGAATTTGCACCTTTAGCTGTTAGCTAAAGTGGCCTTATTATGTCCCAAAGAGTAGCTACTTATTGATAATACTTCGTAAGTATCTATACCCTGTGTTCATTTTATAATGGTGGTGCCTGGTGAAACCTTAAAATTTGGATAAATTGGAGAGGCAGTGCCTGATGAGTGTGAAACTTCCGCAGTTCTGTAGCACAGACTGAAGCATTGCTGCATTATCTGGATACAGGATACATACAGTTTTTGCACATGATAAAAGACTTTTGGCTGGACTCTTTGTTTGCATCCTCTTTTTGGCTCATTTGGTAGGAATGTCACAAAAGAGATATGAGTTTTGATTTGAGACATTAGTTCCTTTACAGGGTAGTTCCTATTGAATAAACATGTAGTGTTCTCCAGTGTAAGTTTCTGTACATCCTGCCAGTACCAAATTTCTACCAGTGTTGCAGTCAGGCTTTAACTAGAAACAGAAAGAGATATACTCTGTCCTCCACATGTGCTGAAAGAGCAGTATGTGGTACTGCCTTTTAAAATAATGCTTTCATGTACAATCCAAAGGTTTGTTTGGTGTCATGTAAATAGAAAAATAAAATGAGTTCTCATGAAGAGCGTATTTCAGATCGTACAAACACTTTGTTTTAGTATGCTGGGAATACTTCTATGGAATTAAATACTAACATAAAATAAGTTTGGCTTTATATTATTTTTATACTGAATTTTCAGAAAAATGTCCACAGCTCTGTCAAGGAAGGTCTTTGTACTGGCTCTGAGTTTTGGACCAGGCAATCCCTAGGGGTTTAGTTTTTTGGTTTTTAATTCATTTAGAGAGAACATTTTTTTCTGTTCTTGATTTTATTCATATATGCACCAAACTAACTTGCAGGAAAGTTAAGAGGAGTTAAGGACATTCAACTATGTATTCCCATCTTGACCCTGAAACTTTTATCTGTGTAGGCTTGAAAATGTACAATCCTGTTCATTGTTTTAGAAAGGTTGTTCCCACATTCATAAATGCTACTCATAAGATCTGCAAACTTGACCACAAGACTTCAGTTACCATTTACATCAGTCAAGCTCTCATACTGTACACCATGCATGCTGGAAATAATTTATGAGAGGATTCATGGAGAAAGAACTGTAACTGTTACCATTCTGGTAGATAACAGGAAAAAAATCAGAAATGCTGAATGCAAAGTGCTGCACAAGCTTCTAGTATAAATTCCTGTAATATACATGTGAATAATATAACTTTACCATTATTGTTTTTCTTACTCTAGAGAATGGTACCCTAATTTGAAAATGAAAATTTTCACAAAAACACAGAAATCAGTGTTGTTGGTAAACTGCAGAGGAAAAATGGTGTATTTTCATTTAAAATATTTTTCTACTTCTTTTTAAAGTGTCTTTACAATTAGAATTTCAGACCTCCTGGTAATGTATCACATGTATTATTAACCTTTCACGATTCTGTTTGCTTTAAATTAAATATAGTTTGTGATTATGAATAATAATCATTAATTCTCAGCAGCATCATGAGAGTAGAAAATGTATGAATTAGATTTTTGAAATAATTATAGATGTATTAAGGAAGACACGTGTATGTGAGTACATAGTAGGCTCACCTAATTTTTGATATGGCAGCTCTAATTCAGCAAGGAATTTGTTCCAGCAAAGATTTATGCGTAGACAGTTCTATGGAAGCACCAAGATCTTATACTCTGCTGTAAAAGTTGATACAGAAAATAAGCACAGCACCAAAATTTGTATTAGTATGATATCATGTACTTATTTTAATTGTAGATATAAGCAAAAGCATTTGTTTTTTGTCAGTTTGTGCATTCATTGATAAGCATCTTAATGTTACTGAAGCAGTACTGGCTTTTTGACTCAGTGGTCATTGAGATAGCATTCTAATACAGTACTTACCAGCAGATTTACAGTGCTGGAGTTCAAAAAAGAGCATGAATTGGGCTCAGGATTTTGCCCACTTCCAAATACTGAAACAGCTACAGAGGCTCCAGGCATAGCTGGAATTTATAGCAAGAGCAATTAAAAAAAGTCTTGTGTTTCTTGAATGAAGGATGCCAGGATTTATTAAAAGGAAGTGGAGGAAGAATCCTTTGTGATTCAGCTGGTTCTGAGCAGAACCCCAGTGCAGAGCAGTAAGAGAGAAATAAGTCATAGTGTGTGTTTAAGAGATAGGAGTATTGAAATAATTTGAAAGTGTTATCTATCATGAATTTCTGGGTTTTAGTCTCTCTGCAATTAGTACATGCCAGCACTGTATCACCTCCAAGTCACGGGAAGGTGGTATTTGTTTCAATTCCTGTTCACTGCACTGCTGCATACCTAAATGCTCCTCCTTTCCCTCCCTGGGAAAGGGTAATACAGGTATCTGTGACAAGGTCAATCTGACACTTCACAGAAGGCTGTGAATTCAGTCTAGACTACGAGCTCCCAAATGCCTCTGTCCCAGCACTACCACTGGCAGCATCACTTGTTGGCAGAGAGCTTCCACCTCCAAGCTGGACCTGTGTGTGAGCTGTGTACAGCTGGTTCCTTCATTGCTGCTGGAAGCCTGTGCTTCAAGATGATGTGTTTTGAGAGGGCTGGTTTAGCTCGTTCTCCCATGCTGGATTTGTATTTCTTCGTTCTGAGAATGTTGGGAGATATATAGGTTTTAAGCAGATGAAAGAGTATAATCTAGGATTGAGGACTGGCATGGGTAGCATTTCATATCTGAACAAGCTGGCTTCTATGAGTCCATCAGTCCATAAAAATACTTCATCTAAATCACATTTGTCTATAAAACATCATGTGCCAGTCCTGAAATGAGTTGAAATGAGTTTATTTGGGCTTTTTCAGGTTATGAGATTGTCAAACAAACATTTAGAGACACCTTCCCCCTCAGCCCCGAGTAACACCTTTTTGCCCTTTGTCTTGTTTCCTCCTTTTTTTTCCCTTCATTTTATTTTGTTGTGTCCCAGTCTCTTAAATAATATAGTATACAGAAGCTTTACTTCATTTGGTAGAATGTGGCTCACAGCTGAGGGCAGTCATCAAAGAACAGATCAAGTCATCCATTTTTATGTTGTAGCTTACTCTGGATATTTAGCATAAAGAAAATGTTATTACTGTTGAACAGAGAATCAAAGAAAAAAAAAGTGTAGAGAGGAATAATGTCATTGTGCGTAGAAATGGCAAAATGTTTTAAAAAGGAAAGTAATGCAAAAATGTATTACTTTTACACAAAGTGCAAGGCAATTTTTCTTTCACAAGATAATCAGTAAATTTCAATCCAAAGCAATTATGGGTTAAGCATTATGCGAAAATCCTGCTGATTTAACAAAAATGCTAATAAATGCTAAATATGAATAACCTGTAACATTCCTTCCCTTCCTTCCCTTCAAAAGTGTGAAAATGTATTTTGGTTTTGCACAGCTGTTTAAATTTAATTTAGTTTTATATCTCATTTTTCTCTTGTGTGTTGTTGTATTACTTCCTTTTTGAATCACTGTCTTTTCCAAATTTTAGAAATTTTGCTGCCTCTTTCCCATTTTCTGTGCAGAGAAAAGGCTGTAGTGTTTAAATTTCAGTATGATCTTCTTTGAGATCATAGCAGAATTTGATGATGGTAGTTGTGTCTTCTTATAGCTTAACTCATCCCAAGTCTTGAAGACCTCTAGAAGTTCTGTAGGTAGTATAATCACTAGCAGCTAATAATGAAAAGAGAAGAGGCTTGGGAGGAAAAAGTAGCAACTCAATTAGTTCAAAGACACATTAGGAATGGGTTACTCCTTTCTGGGATATTTCTCACTAAATAATTCCTCCAGTGGGGACATGTTGAGAATGCTTCTGAGGTGAGAAGCCCACCTTGCAGATTGGGCCTTATCAGTGGTTACCACATCACCTTGGGGCTGAGCTGGACAGCCCAGCAGAGCTCATCTTAAAGGGGGAACTCATTTCAGGATTTCTTGATTTGGTGAAGCTATAAAGAGGTGGCTGTGGGTCTCCCAGCAGTCAAATCTCCTGGCTTGTATTGAGGACTGTGGGAATTCTCTCCTGGTGAGACAAAAAAGAGAGGCACTCCAGCATCAGGTGTTCCTCTCAAGCTTTACAGAAAAGCCTGAACCTCGGGTTGCTTAGTGCTAAACACACTGCTACTTGGTTGATTGTATCACTGAACACCTCTGAAAATTTTTGAGAAACTTGAATGGAAAATGAGAGGGTGGGTGATTGGTTTGGGGTTGTTTTTTAAAAAAGCTTCTAGACTTTTCAAAAATACTTTTTCAGCAAAGAATCTCTGCACTCCTTACTAATCCTTATTCCCTTCCTTGCCTTTTTCTTGTGCTTTCTCTCTAGAAATATTTTATTTTTACCTTGTATATATCTTATCCTTGCATATATTTTTTTTGTGTTTCGGTATTTCTAGTTCCAGTGCCACTAGGGTCTTTTATCTAAAGTGCCAATCAAATAGAAATCCTAATGTTTCCCCTTAATTGCTGTTGATCAAAGGCTGTAGCAGCTGTGGCCAACATTCATATTCAGATTCATTTTGCTTGCTTTTAAGATCATAGTTAAAGAGTAATTTCATTGTCTGTTCCTAATTTATATTAACTTTCCTTGTTTCAATCATTTGTTTTGGTAAGTAACTGTTAGAAGCATGTCTTCTCTCCTCTTTCCTCCAAATGTCATGGTATAGTGGAGTAAGCAGTTGAAGTTTGAGGTGATCTGTTCCCTAACCCATCCTGTAAATATCAATGCTAACAACAGTGTCTTGTGTTTTTTTTTTCTTTTTCTTTTTTCTTTTTTTTTTTTTATCAATGTGCTTCTTCCTGTGTGAATAATTATGTGTCTAGAAACAGCCATGGAGTGATTTTGCTGTACTGAATGGGGGAAAGATTAATAGTGACATTTGGAAGGCAAGTATATTGTCAGATTTTAGAACCTTTACTGCTATTACCCTTGTTTTTTGCATGGCAGTGGCTGTTTTCCCTTTTTATTTTTCCATGAATGTCATTCATAACCTAGGCCAAAGCAAATGGGGGTACTGCTAGGGATGTCTAGCTCACAAACATGCTGCCTTTTCTGATCTTTCCACTTGGGATGGATTCAATCTAAACTAGCAGAGCAACTGCCATGATGTAACAAATAAGATGCCTGCACTGAATGAAATGCAGCTTGAGAAATATATATATATATATTTATATATATATGCATGCCTCTTTTCAACTTCAGCCAGAAATACTATCGCTTCTTTGCAGGGAGGATTTAATTTCCCTTTGAGATAAGAAATAACACAATGGTGTTCTTAATGCTATTATAATAGTATTAAAACTTCACTAATAGCACTGCCTCTATCTCTAGGACCTGCATGCAGCCACTGTGAACCCGGACCCAAGTTTGAAAGAGTTTGAAGGAGCAACATTACGCTATGCCTCTTTGAAGCTCAGGTATAATGACTTCAGAAGTTTCAGTGCAATGACCAACTCTGTTCTACATTATGCTGTAATTGTCATATGATTTTAAGACTGATTATGTCTTTTTGTTTTGTTTTGGTTGGTTTTTTTTATGTCACAGAAATGGTCCACAATCTGATGATGATGATTCTTGTAGCATCAACAGTGATCCAGAAGCCAAGGTCTGTATGAAGATCCACAATGATATGACAATTAAAAATCTAACAGTTGTAAGCATAAACTTACAAGGTGCAGAATGTCTCCTTAGTTTTGAAATTAGGTGTACCCCTCCTCTTGACGCAATGCAGATTGGCTATGCAAGACTAACTCCATCAAAGGAATTTGCAGATCTAAAGCTTCATTCACTTGGATCAGGAAAGTGTGACTTATTTTAAAATCACATAAGCCAGGAAATTGGATTTTAGAGACCAAGATTCTACTGTCAAACTGTAATAACTGTCCTCTTGCACAGCTAAGTGAGTATCTGTGTGAGAGAGGGCTCTATTTTGTGTTATCTCTGGATAGCTTCCGGGGCATTCAGTGACAGAATTTGCTCTTTATTTTCAAGTTTGTCCTTTTTAAAGTAGTCTTCCTTTTTTATATGTCTGCTTCAACTTACAGCTACTAACAAGTTTCCTTCTAGAACAAGAAACTTCATGTTTTGGAAGAGAGAATGCAACCTACTTTGATAATGCATTTCACAGAGAAAAATTAGATCATTATGTGATGAAGCACCGTAATTAAATCAAAGTTTTTACTGTTGTAATCTAAGAGTTTTGAGGAGAAAGGAGCAGCAGAAAGTTTTGAGTGCTTGCATATCTATCTCCAGATTTGTCTTGTTGATAGTTTTGCCTTGTTATTGTTAAGGGTTTATATGAATCTCTATAATTGAAAATCCAAGTAATTTAAATAAGTATTTTGGCTGTGCCATACAGCTGCAGCAGCTGACGGGATCAGAAGCTACTTATTTGCAGGAACAAACATGTAACAGTATTGATAATTTTAATAGCATTAATGATATATTTTAAGGGAGAAAACAGACTTGATCAGGGCACTTAATTTTCTTTGTCATCTTGATTATTTAGCTTGTCATGTTTGAATCACATATAAATAATTGTATTTTGCTTGGCCCACTGGTATTTAAAAGCAAGGGTTTCAGCTGTGCTCATTACAATGACAAGCACTAAATTCTGAGCACTGTAAAAGGAGTTGGAGTGATGAGCATTAGGTTCCAGTCCTGAGAATTGTAGTTGTTCCTTTCATGACGAGCCTTACCGTATTTAATTTGGAGCAGCAGAGGCTGAGGGCAGAGCTGATCTGCCTGTGCCCCAAGGAGAGGGCAAGTATTGCCATATGTCACAGGAATGGGAAGTGGTCCAGAAACAGCAGGAAAAATCTTCACCTGTGGAAAATGCTCTAGGATCTTCATGTCTCACAAGGATGGGGTAGGTGGATTCCTCGCTAGTCCATTTTACCCCAAATATTGAGAGACTGAAAGAAGTCTGATAGGATTTGGAGTTGATGATTTGGAAAAATCAGGTATTTTTAGCTCTTTAGGCTTTGCCCTGCAAAGTTATGTGCCTTAACTATCTTTGATTGAAGCTTGCTTTTGTGTGGCAGCAAGCACAGATAAATACTTTGTCATTTTATCACAAGAGAAGGAAGTTTTTTTAAACTCATTAAAGTATCTACTGGAGGAATTAGTTAAAACAAACTTTATTAGAGGTATGTTAGAGACCTTAAAACTATTCATGACATTGGCCAGTACATTTGAGGAAAAAACAGCTTCTCTGTGGCATGTTTAATGCTGTATTTCAGCAAAGGGAACCGTGCCACCTTGTGGAAAACTGTAGCAGTTGTCTTCCCCCAGAGTGTCAACTTCTGCAAAGATTGAAGCACTGCAAAATTGCCTATTTTGGGAAAAGCATGTAATATAATTCATGTAATTGTTGTAAGAAAAGTGACTTCTGCAGCAACACATTTAAGCATTCATAATTGTCAGTAAAGAACAAATGTTTCACTGTTCATAATGTGCTTAAGATGCAGTTCATTGTTTGATATCCATGGCCTCTCAGTCAGGCTGTCTGCAGAGGGTCATAAAGGAGAAGGGGAAAGAAGAGAATTACTACATCCAGCTTCTTAATTTCAGTAATTTATTTTGGCAGAAATTTCTTGAAGAGATGGCTCATTGTGCTTGATGAGGATCCTAATTCTGCATGTGAAACATGCACAGCTAGAAATGAGTTTTGAATTGGTGCTTCCCAGGAGACAGATCATAACCTTCCTGGTTAATTTATAGAGCAATGTGTGCCTTCCTAATTGAGTTTCTAGGAAGGCAAAAGATGTTTTTACCAATCCCAGACTGTAAATTCTTCTGGGTTGTCTTCTTTTTCATTGTTATAAAATATGATATCCCTATGTAAAAACATAGGAAGGTGCTAAATTTTTTCTTATGTCCGTATATGGAAACAGAACCTCCTGGGAAACCTGTCACTGTCCCTAGGAATGGATGAAAAATGGAAAGCCCATGTGACTGATTCCCTTTAAAACCTTTTACAGATTGGCTTGTTTGGCCTGACATTTGGATGTGCCTTTATTTTCTCCTTTTCTCTTTGAGCTTGGATTTTCAAATTCCCTATCCACATTAGTCTGCTCAACAAAGCTTCACTTCTCCAGCCTTACCATTTTAGAGCAGTTTTAGCTATATAATATTATCTAAGAATGGGAAAAATGTATTGAAACCTGTGGAAGGTTTCAATACATATACTCCAATACATTTACTCCAAAAGACTGTTTTCTACTTTAGAAACCAATAAATGTTCTGTATCTCAAAGGAAGAGAATGAGACTATTTCCAAGAGAGAGAGTATCAGGAGATGTTAACAGGTATTTAAATTTAGTGATTCACCTGTAGGTGAATGAAAACACTCTTGGAGACATAGAAAGTGAATTGGTGATGAATTTCTATGAATTAATTGGGTTTTAGCGTTTAACCAGATGGCCTTTGGCAAGCTGACTTGTGGCTGTTGTGAAAGTGGCCTGTAAATCAAAATAATCCATCTAAGCACTATCAAAATAATTTTACAAAATACTACATGCTCCACAAAGATTGAATATCCCTATCTTCACTGCTTTTCTTACTATGGAAGCAGGTGTATGTGTTTTGGATATTGTATATTTGCTTCTTTCTGGTCCTTTCCTGAAGCAAAAACGCTGCCTAGACACAGGATCATGTGCAAATATGCAGCATGTATACCCTTGGGGATGGGCATGAATCTGATTTCTGACCCAAGTGAAGACTTAACCTGAGAGGAGCTTTTGCCATGCCCCAAGAAAGGGTTCTTTTTTTTACAGCCAGAGTAGCTTCTAAAATTCTTAATGCAAGCAGGGGGTATTCAGCATCTTCCAGCACTATACCTCAGACTGCATTATAGTCTTCTTACAAGCTCACAAAATGCTTCAGAAAGCTTCAGTTCAATTAATTTCAATTAATTAAATTTAAGGAGTTCATTCCATCTTAAATCTCTTTACAAAAGGAGATCAAGTCTAAAGGAGAAATACGGTATCTTCAACAGTTTTGCTTCTAAAGTGGTATTTTGGTTTGATTTTGGATTAGGAATTTATTTCTTTCAAAACAATCTTTTGTTTTCATTCCCTAGGAAATAGTACTAGAAGAAATCTTGTACCCATTCCTTTATTCTTAAAAGGGAACCACAATATATAAACCCTTGTATTAATTTCAAGTTTAGAATAAAGCGGTTTTTTGGGTTTTTTTTCCCACCTTGACTAGTCTTACTGACCAGCTGATTCAATTGTAATTCTCCCTTCCACCTTTGCAGCTCCTGGGTAGCAATGGTGAGTGATGGGGGTGGCTGTTTCTAAACTGGTTTGTTGTCTCTGAAATTGGCTGTTTGCCCTTAGCAGCATTAAGACACCCTCCCGTCCATAGAGATGCTGCAGGTAAATGATGCAGGTGCTTGAAAATGTTCTGCTTCAAAAGCAGTTTTCGAAATAGCTGCCTAAAGCATTAAAATACCTCATATCCTCAATGATTTATTTTTTTAAATAGTCTTCTTCATGTTGTGCATTAGACCTTTCTGAGAATGTTTGCTTGTTATTTATCTCTGTCAAAGATAGTCATTACTATTGACATCTGTTGTGTCATTAGGTAAAAACTGGTAATATCATGATGTGATGTACATCACAATACAGATTTCCATCTAGAGGCTATTTGTTTCCACCTTCTTCCTAAATGGAGTCTTGTTTAATCAAATATGAAGATAACTTCAGGTCAGAGGAAAATGTAGCATTTTCCCAAATCTCATGGATTTACTTTATAAGGGCATACAGTTACAGTGTGGTTTTTTGTTATATTACTTGTAAAATATAAATATCTGGGATAATGTAGCATAACTTCTCAAGCCATTCAAGATTATAATGAGATCCTTCAAAATATTACATGTCTTTCACTCCTAGGAATCCCATATATCTCTGGGATCTAATTAGCTGTGAACCAAACATGCACAATCAGGACACAAGTGCCTAAACAGCAAGAGGGATGTAGAGGAGAGATTTTATTAATATTCTTCCTTAGAAAAGCACATCACAAAGCCATTCCTCATGTGAAAAAGAATGGAAACTGCTTGAATATTTACCATTAGTTTCTAAGTTTGTAATGCAAGAATCACGTCTTGAGTTTGGGGGCATTATCAGGATTTGCTTTGTAAAGATACACTCTACAAAAGGTTTGCACTAGGCTGTGAGATTTCTGCAGGACTGGGAAAAGAGAAATCATAGGAACACCTTTTTTCGAAATCAAAACAAAATATCTTCATGGCCAGTAAAATTCCAGTATTGACAGTAGCTGTGTCTGCCACAGGTGTGTTGGCCAAATTTGTCGGGGTAGTAAGAACATAGGTGCCAAATGGATTACAGGAGGATGCGTGATGCAGATGGGAGCTGTGCAGGTCATGCTTTGCTCTTGGAACAATTACTACCTTTGCCATGAGTGGCCAAGTTGTGACCCCTGTCCCTGGGGAGGCAGCTTCCCTGGTTGCCAGTCAGGTGAGGTGACACTGGAGGCAGCCTTGCCTCTGGAATTGCAACTGTGGGACACCCAATGTGCTGCTGTGGCCTCTCAGGCATGGAATACTAGTAAGTGCTGGCTATGTTTGACAAAACATGAATGAACCTTTTTTTTTCCTTAATGATGTTGTTTCTTCCATGGTGGCAGTTTCTATTGCTGTGCCAGTGTCATCTACAGTACTTTTCTCATGGAAGTGCACAGTCCAGTTTTTCTTGGCTGGAGTTTGCATACAGCATCTTGCTGTGGACAACCATGTAACAAACTGTGGTGGTTCAGTAGAACACAGAAAACCACAGGCTGCTGATCTAAGTTTTTTAGGTTTTTTTTTTCTTTAAGAATCTTCGCTTTCTAATAGTTGAATGTTGCTTATTTTAGTAGCTTTTAATCACAATTTATTCACTGATTTATGGTGCAACACAGTAAACTTTTGATGGGCCAGCAGTACTTTGTGTGTGATTGTTGAAGAAACCCTCAGGAATGGAAAGAAACTGGGAGAAGCAGCAGCTCATCATACTCATGTGCCACAGGCAAAAACTTTGTGTGGCCGTTCTGCAGACCAATGGATTCTGTCAACAAGCAGCTCCCAGTTTAGCACAGCCTGGGCTGATACTGCCAGCATACCTTCCTGTCAGCTCACCAGCATCTTTGCTAGTACAGTGCAGAGGTAACACAACTTGCAACCCTTCATATTCCCCATTTGAGACCAACCATTTCACCTCTGAAATGACCTATGTAGCCTCTGTCAGCTTCAGCTGTAGAATGGCCTGTTGATTGTGAATTGCTGCGTGAATGTCTGTTCATTGTATTGCTACAAAATGGAATGACAGATATTTTTGTATTTCTCATCAATTATTTACATTACCTTGCCAGTTTAGGGCAGCTCAGGGAAATAGCTTTTTTCTCGTTTGCAATTCAGTGCTTACCATTCCATGGCATAGATTTTTAATAGAAAAAATGCTGTTTGTATTTATGTGTATGTATAAATATGCATGTATATTTATTTATATTATATATTGGACATACACATTTTGAAACCAGCATGATACAAACTTGGTGAGTTATTTGTCCATTGTGGCTATCTGAAAGGTACATTTATAGAGGAAGTTCATTTAGAAATCAATTAAAGTGGAACATTGAGTTGAATGACAGAGCAATATTTAGATAACTCTAGCCAGCATGTGTATTTATTTTTAGTTCTATTTCTAAATTTCACTTTAAAAAATGAGAAGTTTTCCTTGTCAAAATTTTCTGCATTTCATCCAAGAGAAGAGGGATAATATTTATCTCTTAAGAGATGTAAAAGCATGAGATATGCCATACATCATACTGCCATGTTGCGCAGTTCTGCATTATTCTGTATGTTTGGAGATGATGACTCCATGGTGCTTCAAGGAGACTGTGTGACAGTAAATGGGTCCTCAAATGTGGGAGCTGCACCAGGAATCAAGTTTTCTGGACTCTGGATTCATGCTTATTTGAGTCTGTTTTGAAAAGTGGGAATTGATCAATAGTGATTTAACTTCATTGACTTTGGATCCTGTTGTAAACATAATTTCTGCAGAAATCAAATTACTTATAATAATGTTGCTTCTAAAGAGGCATGAAGTTCTGACTGTAGCGAAGCTGGAAGGTTTTTCTCCATTGATTCATAAGGTCAAGAGTTCACTTAAAGGTTGTGGGCTCTTCAGGGGTTTGTTTCTTTGTGTGTTTTGATGTTTTTTTTAAAAATTTGGATGTCATGCATATTCCCTTTGAAATTATGCACCAGTACTAAATAAAGTACTGCTGATGGCATTAAAAGCACTTATATCTGTCAGCCTGAAGAAGAGCCTACATTGGGAAAACACAGCATTTCAGGTTAAAGTTAACGAGCACAGAGCATTAATTTTAAAGAAAGGAATGCACATGTTCTTTATGCTCTATAAACTCCTGCAGGGCTTGTCTCTGCTGACAAAGCACACGTGTGTGTTTGTTGAGGTCATGTTTGTTTGTCTCAGAATAATGAAATCTGCTCAGGTTATCCTGACAGTTCAGTTACTCTGCAAGATAACCCCAAATTTGAACATCCTTTATTAGTTTCTGGTGAAAAATATGACTGGCTTTTCTTAAATGAGGAAGCACAAGTTTTATTTCACTGTATTAAAACAAAGCCCAAACCACACTTAGCTCACATCGAAGTGCATAAACCCATCCCTTAGGATCTGAAGTCAAGCTATCTGTAAAGCATCTAAAGTGAAAACCTGTTCTTGCTGAGAAGATTGGAGAAAAGAATAAGGTGATTTTAATTTCTTCCTCAGAAGGGGGTGTCAGTAGAGAATCGTAGTGTCCATTCTATTTTTTGCTAAAATGACTGGATTTTAAAAAATCTTGAACCAGCACAATGTTCCTGCAATATTTTCTTGTCTTCATAGATTTGACCTCTGGCTGTAAGCCAGGGGGAACAACTGAGACAGAAGCATTAAGCTCAAAACAAGAGAGGGTCTTTTGTCATCCTATACATTGAAACCTGCTGGTCTGGAAGAATGAGACTGTAGTGGCTTGGAGAATGACTGTGAAAGCAGAAAAACTTATACTGACTGCCTCTAAAGTAATTTATTACAAAGGTTATTCTATAGTATTTGTAAAGTCTCCATATTATATTATAGGGGAGTTTAGTTTATAATTATCTGCCTGAAATAGTATTTATTAGTGATTTCCGAATTCTGTTGTGACCTGAATATTTCTGTGCTTATTTTTGTATTTCATATGCATTTTCAGTAATTCAAGTAAGACAAGATGAACTAAAGCAGGAAGCTGGAAATGTTGAGAAGTCTTATTAGTATGTTTTTTATTAAGCATTTTGAATTTTTTGTAGCTAAGAACTTTTATGTGACATCTGTGAGTATTTCTTTCAGGAAGTAGATGCACTGAAGTCTCTTCATGTCAATTAAGTGAAAGAGCTTGTTCATTAATTGCATAAGTTCTTTTTATTCTCTTATTACTCTATCTTTGATCTTCTCTAGTATTTTCATCTGAAATCAATGTAATCTTTCTTGCTATGTAGCAGGCAAATACACTGGAACATACTTCTTCTTCAGAATAGAAGGATAATATGTTATGATACTTGATCTTCCAAAGCATAAAATTATATGATCGCTCTTTTTATTTTCAAACTATCAAGAAAAATGCAAGTGAAATTTTGGAAGTTATGTTGGCTGCATAATAAATGGTTAATTATGTGACCTACATGCTGTGTCTCAGGCACAAACCTGCTCAGTGGTCTGTGATAAAAGGCCTTATTAAATATTATAGTGATTTATGCATATCTGCAGGCAGATATAACCTTTAAAAAGGAAAAATATAAAAGGAAACAAAGGGAAACTGCTTAAAACCAAGTCCTGTGGGCTTGGAAGTAGAGAAGAAACAAGTAGCACATATTGAAAGCATCAAGGCAAGCATACTCAATGCAGATGTGTTCACAGTGGCTGCCCCCAGCTGTGAAATATAAAAAGTCATCTGTCTGTGGTCTTGCAATGTTCATTGGTTTGTTGTTCTCAAACTGATAACACTGAACTGTTCTAATTCATTTTTACCCTATGGTGGGATCTTTTCTATCCACAGCTTTATGAACCATCCAGTTTCCAATACTACTCTGCCGTCAGTCATGTGCACTTGATCACTTTAGTGCGGGATTGTATTTGCTCTGTTTTTCTTGATTATTTTATTTTTATTTTCCGTAATGCTACATGCTTAGCACTGCACGAGGCAACACCTAGAATGTACATTTGCTTATGGTTAGAACTTTGTCACAGTTCTGTGGCCCTGCCAAAGCTCCTTCCAGAGTTCCTCTCGGAAAAGCTGCTGCAGAGCAGAACTTTTCCCTGTGGTGAAGGGTTTGCAATGGCAAAGAGCAAAAGTGTGGTCTGTGGTTTGTTCATTTCTTCAGTCCTAAAGTTCCCCAGGCAATTTTTTGCATCAGAATTGCACTTCAAGAGAGGTTTACACCTCTATACAGCGTTCAGATGGCAGTATTTATTCATTTGGTTATTAGGTTACAGATCATTAACCCTGAAACATTAATTGGATTTGCAACTATTTGAACATAGGCTCCCCAGGATTGTAAAACCAAGCAGCAATACCTGTGTTTTCATTTTAGCTCATCTGTCTTTTCATGGGCTAGTGTGTGATAAAGTGGATTTTTTTTCCTCTGTGCAATTTCATTACACAATGTCCTGTGTATCCAGGCAAGAAATGTGAAGTCTGTAGTCAAGATAAAAATACAAGATTATTGATTTACCATGGCTTAAGTGATATTTTTTCATTCACTTTTCTCAGCCACGCAGTGTTTGTGGTAGTATCTTTGATCTTCCCAATCCCAAGCAGCAATGTTTGCACAGTATACAGTTCCTAAATATCTTTCATCCTGCTGTATTTATCAACTTCCTTTGTTTCTCTTCAAATCTTTTTTTCTCTGCCAGCTCTTGAAAAGTGTCTCAGGGCAAGCAGACAGCCTGACCAGGCTCAGAAAACCTTCTCTAAGAGAGAAAATAGATTAGACTACAGTAAACCAAAAGTTGGCATCAGGATTACTTTGAAATTATGACAGGCCAACACGTAATTGCCACTAATTATCTCTAAGCCTTGAGCAGAGATGCATAACAAACTGGCATTGCCAGGAATGATGATTTTACTGAGCTCATAGACTCTTAACGAAGAAAAGCTAGGCTCTGGTTTTTCAGCTTGGCTTGGTTTGCCTCTAGGTGTTAGTTCCAGAAGACAATAAGAGTGCATTATCAAAGCTCTTTGGAGTCAAGGGAAGTGATTTGTCTCTTGTCTTGTCAGTATCATTGGTGTGAGGCAGGGAACCACGATGCTGTGTTAATGTGTTAGAGTACTAAGCAATTCTGCTGTCACACCTAACTCAGCCACCCATGGTCTGAAAATTGGGTCATATCTGACTGGAGACACTAGGTGGTTTGTTTCTGCTGGGTTTTGTGCTCTTTTGTTTGTGAGTAGAATGTTGAGTCTTTTTGGGGTTTATTGAGAGGTTTTTGTTTGCAGTGAGTTTTTGGGAAATTGGTTTGTTTTCTGAAGCTGTTCTGAAGCATTTTGTTTGGGTTATGGTAAGGACTTCTTGTGAAACACACAAAAGCTTGTCAGGTGCCAGGAGCCAAGGGTTTTCTCACGTCTACCTCACTTGGAAGCACCAAGAGGGATTAGAAGCAGGGCCTTCCCAGGTCCTTCACACAGAGGGCAATATTTGGGGTAGACGAGAGTGTTTTCATTCAACTCACTGTACTGTTTTGGCAGTGGGCTCCATAAATATATTGGATGATGCCACCAGAGAATTTCAAACAGAATAAAAAAAGGCCAGGAAAATAATATCAAAACAGTTCACCATCTTTAGTAATAAGACATTTACCTGCTGTCAAGCTGACCTGATAGTCTTTCATCTTTTTTTTGGCCTTCTTAAGATAGACTCTGTTCAGTGCAAGGGCTGTATAGGTTGGATGGGCCTCTGAGCAACCTAATCTGGTGAAAGGTGTCCCTGCCCAGCAGGAGAATTGGAAATAGACAATCTTTAAGGTCTCTTCCAACCCAAAGAATTCTGTGATTCCGTATTTATCCTTGTGTTCAGAAAGCAGCTAACAAATTGTAGATGTGGTTGAGATGTGAAGAGCAACAAGGAAACAGTATTGCATATTATTATTATTATTGTATATATTTAGTTCTTCACCTCTCTTATGATTTAGAAAATGTTTCTCTCTGCTAGTATTCTTCTATTTAATTTAATATTTAAATACTTGTAAAGAAAATACAAAAACCTTTCTTTTGGTACAGTAAAAATCAGTATTTTTAAAGCTTGCAAAGATAAATATTTAATAGCCCAGTGGGTATAGCAGCACTTTTAGCAAGATTCATGAGCATGTGATGTGCCTGAAACAACTCTGCAACCTTAAGATTAGATCACCTTAATAATTGCTTTAAATTGTTAAAAATGTTTAAAAATATTTATTTTAGTACATTGTGTAGCCCTGAAGTTAGGAGCACCCCTTCCTTTGTTCCCTATTTCACCTTCTCCTTCTTTGCCCTTTAGAACTGAAATTCAGCATTTTTGTGGGTTTCCAGCGCAGCTGGGTCAGGAAGCAGCACCGTGGGAGAATTTGCATATTGATTCCCTTGTTTGCAAAGGAAAAAAAAAAAAAAAGAAAAAAAATCCACAGGAAAGCTGGAGGCATGAAAGGCTTTAAATTTTTTTTGCCTACACTCACTAAAGGGTTTTATACAATTGCAGAGTATCTTTGCTGTCTGATACCTGAGATGAGATACATCATTAGTGACTCATTGGAGTGGGTACCAGAGGTACAGGAAGCAGGCTCTCAGGCTGGTTTTCCTGCTTGGTGGAGTGAGCTTGCATGAATGCATTGTGCAAACTCAAAGGAGGCTGAAGGAGAAGTTTTAAAGGGAGGGAGAAACTCATTCATATTTTTATCCATTGGTGAATTTTATTCTTCCCTTACTTTGCCAGAGTTGACAGGGCAGTATTTCCCAAACAGCACACCAGTGATGGTGTGTGAGCTTGATCAACTCACTGACGTCACAGCAGGTTTTAGAAGGTGGCAAGTGAATTTTTGGCTTTTGAGCTCTGAAGCTGGTTTATTAACTACATCTTAAGGATTGGTGGCTGCAGCATGGGCCTGCTGTTGCAGCTCCTGGGCTACGTGGCAGCAGGGCTCCCAGCAGTCACCAGCACTGCCTTCCTTCAGCAGCTCCCAGGATCCTTGTCTGCTTTCCCAAGGACCCACGGGATGCTGCTGACAGCAAAGAAAGCTGTGTGGCACTAGGCAGCAGTGCTCAACCATGAGTGCTGGTCTACTATTGCTGAACCTCTAGGGAGCATCTAAAGCATTTGGTGTGTGTGCTCAGGAGGTACAACAGTAAGCACTCATAGTTCCGAGTGAAACACCTCTGACGTTCTCTGGAATAAGTCTTGGTCTCGTACACAAACTCCTGCTGACTTAGTGTGAGGCCTGTATTTCTCCCACCATAATGCCTGAGAGCAAATGAGCAGGTTTTGGTGTTTTTCTTTTATTCTCTACCTTTATAGATATAGGGTAGAGGTGGTGCCGTTCAATTTCTTGTTTTGTTTGTAAAAAGTACCATATGTGCAAAATAATATTGCCTTGGTTTGTTCTGCCAACTGAGTATTCTGGTTGGATAAGCGTCTTTCTGCTAAAAAATGTATAATTAGAATGTTTTATTTTAAAGGTAATTTTGAATTTCTTCTAGAAAAAGCCTACTTTCTTCTTATGATAGCTTATCTTCTTCGTTTTGAATTTGTTATTATTTGCTACCTTAGGTAAACTTACTATAGAAGTGATTGCTGTAATCCACAAAAAAATGTAATTTTCTGGTTAAAAGCCAGACAGTGGGTATCTCACAAGAGACATAATCCAGTAGTGTTTTCTTTCTTTTCAACTAGAATTCTAGATTCTAGCTAAAATTTCAATTCTACCCTATCTATAGTTGTGCTTTTTCCTTTATTGTTTTTGTATTTGTGTATATCCTAATATTTACTGCTCCCTTGTTTCCTCCTTTATGTTAACAAAATAATTTTCATTGAAAGGCATTACTGTTACCTCCACAGGCATCTTTCATAGCAAGTCATGCGTTCTTTTTTGTTCCTTTAAATGTTTTCACCTTGCCATTTACAAATTAGATTTTCATTTACTGATGTTTGAGCATAAGCCCATCTACAAGGCCTTAATTTTTTTTCCTGTTCTAGATGGAGATCTTTGACCTTAACTGCCTAGCTGATGATGCATGACATATGTTTTTTGGTTTTATTTTCAGTGCTTTGCTGTGCGATCTCTGGGCTGGGTAGAAATGGCAGAAGAAGATCTGGCTCCAGGAAAGAGCAGTGTTGCTGTGAACAATTGCATCAGACAGCTCTCTTACTGTAAAAATGACATCAGAGACACTGTTGGCATTTGGGGAGAGGTAAGAACAGAGCAAATTTCTCCTCCTCTTGGAACATGTCTCTTGCATCATAACACATCTCAAAGGACCAGTTCTGTAGACAGCTATGTCCATGCTCTGTGTTTGGGGTTTCACTACCTCAGCCTGGCACTGCCAGATATACAAAAGTGTTCAGGGAAAATGTTGACTTTGTTGTTCCAAACTGCTCAGGGCAGCAGATGCCACAAAGAGCTCACTTTCATGTTATATCTGTGCTAGTACACACCTGTGCAATGGTATTGCTGGGGACACACAGGCCAAACTGTTGGAAATCAGTGTAAGTCTTCCTCCTGACCAGAGGTCTGAAAGTGATGCTTTGTAACAACATTTTCAAAGATTTCACAATGACAAAGGGCTTTAAGGAAAACCACACTGGCAGGGTTGTGGTTCTGAAATGTATTAGAAAATTGGAACCGATGGACAGATGGTTTGTCTTATGATGATTATTTTATCAGTGTTTCAGAAGGAAATTAATGATATGTCATCAGTCTGTCTGTTGGCTCCTCTCCAATAACTCTTGTGTCTCTGCACCAGTGTCATCCAGTTTTGAAGGATGCCAGATTCCCACACAGTGAGGGAAAAAGAGCAAGTCCAGCTTTCCTCTTTCTTGGTTTGTTGAAGGGTCAGTGTGCTCTCATCAGCTGAACCATGGTTGCTCTTCTGAGTTGGCAGCAAATAGAGGATAATGCTGTGGGAACTTGGGGAAAACTTTAGGTTTTGTGATGTGGAAAATAGGTGTGCTGGGGACAGATGAAGAAGTGGAAGATGTTGAGGGGTCAGTAAGTGAAACAAGGAGGGAAAAGCACAGGAGACAAAGCTGCAGTAAAATATCTTTGTTATTTGATTGTTCATGAAACAACTTAAACTTCTGCCAAATCTTATTTTCTGCCTCTCTCCTGACATATTTTCAGAAGGGTTACACTACTGTGAATTTGCCACACAATATCTGAATACAAAAGTGACAGAAGAGTGAATGTTGTAACTTTTCCTTGTGTGATCTAAGAGAAATGGCACTGCCAAACTAAAAAGAAATCAAAAGAAAGACTAGTCTACGTTTCATTAAAGATTTCAGGAAAAATAACATTCAATCTCCCAAGTTATTGTTCCAGTCTATGGCTCAAGTCCACCATCCTGACTATGACCACAGCAATGCCAAGATGCTACAGGGGAGCTATTGAAAGAAAGTGCCCTTAAAAATTAAAATTATGTTTAAAGGAACACATTTATAGTGTTACATCTATTTAAAATAATTTCAGAAGGATTTTTATATGTAAGAAATATATATTGTACATATAAATGAACAAAATAATACTGTTTTCCTTTCTTCCTTACACCTGGGAACAGTTTTATTAAGATAATGTATCTAGACAAGCAATTAGAGATGTGTCAGTCATGGACTTTGGACTTACTGCTGGCCCTAGGAGAGAAAAAACTCCATCTTTATATGTGTGTAATCTCATCCATTTTTTGGCACTTAGATCAATTTGAAATATATTGTTTACTTTGAACTCTCATGATTTATGAGTTAGTGTTCACATTTTTTTATATTTCTCTCTGTCAATCCCCTTATTCTTCATTGGAAACCCTTACAGGTTTTCAAGCCAAGACAGTGAAAAGTTTTGGTCCTCTTGAATGGATGTTTAAATTTAGAGTGCTATTCATTAAAAAGAAAAAGAAAAATCTGCTTGAAAAAACAATAGAGACACTGTGCTTGAATAGGTGGCTCCTGAAATAAATTGTCTTCCTGATTTTAAGAGTTCATTACATCCAGACACATTTTCCTGCCTGGAGTATAAGGACTCAAGAGTGATTAGAAAAGGCACATTTTAGAGAGGAGCCTGAAAAAATTATACTCCATCACTGATGAATCAGATGGAGCAATTATAGCAGGAATCTATTATGAAGCTAAATTACTGCATGCAGGAATTTCAAGGTTGCCTAAAGATTTACTTTAGCTAGAATATAATGAAACTGAAACTGGGGTAAGGATTAGTCCCAAGTTTTCATGATTTAAAAATCTGCAAAACAAACCACAGAAACCTCCCACACCTGGGTAAAATCTTGACCTGCAGAACCTTAGTTAGTGGATTTAATGTGGGATTTCATGCCTTTTGCTCAAAAAAAAAAATTACTATAAATTTTGAACTTCTACTGTTCTGTAAAATCTAAAAAGAAAAACACTATTTATCTGTTTGTGTTGCTCTTTTGCCATGAATTATCACTTACATGAAAAAGATACCTCCTTGCCATTGACCTATATACTACAGCCCGTAACACTTCCAGAAAAAACTGCTGGGATTGAGCCTCTCTTTCCTTCATTCATTTTCTCTCTATGGCTCTTCCTCATCTCAGACCATCAGATCTCTGCAGCTCTTCAGCAGTCTGAGACATTAAAGCCTGTGTTCAAGCTCCTAGCCTGTCTAAATAATTTCTTTTTGACCTATGCAGTGCTTTCATCTCTAAAATAGCTTTTGTATAATAAGGCAACAAAATTTAGCAAAATTTATTGCTTCTGGCTGCAGACAAGTGATCCCCCTGAGCATTGCAAGGATAATTTCCTGTGACTTATGTTGCTTATCTGCTCATTCTCCAATTTTTTTCCAGCTAATTTGAATTCCATTTTGTTACTCTAATCCCAGTGTATTTTGCATGAATAACATATTTTTCTTTCTTGTAATAATTTCCTTCTGGAACAAATATATAAGTATAAAATAGGTCCAAAAAGCAATCTTTGTGACACTTGGTAGCATTCTTCGCACAATTTGTTTACTGCTTCTGACCTCCAAGCTAATTTCTCCCTTTTTTTCTCTGTGATGTTTCTTTTTCTGTCTGCGCTAACATCTCAATGCTGCTGGTTTGCCCCATTTTTTCTGCATGAATACCACAACTACATCTGTTTCTACTTCTCTAGAAGCAGCCTATATGTCCAGCCTTGCACCTCAGCCTCAGATGTGATATTTCCATCAGGTGAAATATGCTTGTGTTGGCTCATACCAGGTGTCACCTATCTCTCCCACATCCCTCTTGGTACTTGTACTGCCAACTCTGTGTCACAGCTTCCCTTGCAATCTCTGTTAAGAGATCTGGGGTTGTGGGAGGAGATGGGCACTGCCTGCCCCTTGCTACCTTGCCTACAAACAGTGGCAGAAAGCCCTCACAGAGTGACATTAATGTATTTCTTATCCAGACACAAAATTAGACATCATAAAGACTTGAGCCACAGTAATCAAGTGGGAAGAGGGTTTCTGTGTCACTGAGGTGAAGAAAAAGGTCCGTTTTGAAACATTAATCAGCTGGGATTCAGACCCTTTCCATTCTTTCTGTTCATGTATAGATTCTGTCAGAAAAGGGAGGAAACAATATGTTTAGCTGATAGCTTCCACCTTCTGATCAGCAGGAGCTTATCTTACTGCTCAGCAATAGGTCCAGGATAATTTCTGCAGGATCTCATGGTCTGAAGAATCTCTGTACAGCCTCCAAGAAGAGGGATATTACATGTGATAGAAGAGGCAGCAGACCTATTACGAATGCAGTCAAGAGAAGGAAGATAAGCATTTGTGAATTAGCATCAAAAGGAAAATTGTCTCTAAATTTGTTTCCTGTAAGAGAAATAAGCATTATCTTTGCTCTTACATGCCAGAAGAATTGTGGAGAAGTCCTGGCTCCAAGATTCTGCAGTCACTAGCAGAATTCACATTCAGATCTTAATGCTAGGTTTTCCCCTTTCATCTTTCTTCAAAGAGTAAATCATTTGACACGTACAAATTGCTGTCTGTTCCCATAATCCATTGGTTAAAATTTATGGAAACAAAACACTTTGAAGGGAGAAACTCTGCCTCAAAAGTACAGGTTTTGATACAAGCTTTTACTGTGAGGACAGACCATGTCTTCTCATATATTTGGAAGAATTTACTTAAAAACAGATAAACACATAACTTGTTGAATAACTCAGTAGTTTGGGTCTGAATGAGTTGTATTTAAAAGATATCAAAGCTTTTTGTGATTGAGATTGTTTAAAAATGTAGTAGCAAGATAACATCTTAGACCTTTCTCACACCAGAAGTATGTGAAGTTTTTTCCATTTTCTCTTGGAACAACCTAAAGCTTTGAGTAAAGATGAAGCTAGTTTGAACAGCACAGTCACAACACCTTGAGCCCAGCCAGTTTGAGAGGGTGATGTACTGTGTAATTGTACTTTGTCTGGAACTGCAGGGCAAAGACATGTACCTTATACTGGAAAATGACATGCTGAACCTGATTGATCCCATGGACCGCACAGTTCTGCACTCGCAGCCCATTGTGAGCATCAGAGTCTGGGGCGTGGGGCGTGACAATGGTCGGTGAGTATTCACTTTTGTCTGTCTTGACTTGATGCTATTTCAGTCTGCTAATAAATAGTACACGTTATTCTGTCCCAGAGCCTATGAGAAGGTGGGTAAATTCTTCTTTTTGTTGCTGCTGTTACTTTCTCAACTCTGTGCTTTTGGTGGTGTATCACTTATATACTGTTTTGTTAAACCTTCATTGAACAAGCCTTTCAGATTAACTCAGGTACATAAAACTGCAAACATGTAACATTGATTTGTTTCAGATGGATGTAGTACTTTGTGGTATAAAAGCATATTTTCAAATATGTCTTGTAGTATTTCTCCTGGCTATGTGAAAGCATGTCTTCCTGCTGGTTCAAGTTAAATGTACTACCACTGCTCTGACTGTAGGCATGTGTTTCTACTTTCTTGAGATACTTAATGTGATGGAGAAAAAAATCGTATTGAGGGAAAAATATTTGATTTAAGTCATTACTGTTACTTCTAGTTCTTGATGTAAGAAAATCCCCAAGGGTGTTGCAGAAAACTGAGGTTTGTCCCTGAGATGTGCTGCCTGCGAGCTGAAGTTGTTCCTTATGGTAGGGAGCAACCAGGAATGTGTGCTAAAGGCCTTCCTGCCCTGGAAGCCCTCTTTCCTTGGGTTTCATTCCTGACTGATCTTTTGGTGGTGTTCTTGTTTGTCATGTAACATTGCTGTGGAAACAGTGTTGTGAAAGTGACTTATGTGGAGCAGGACAGTGAGCTGTCTCCCAGTCTGATTGGGCATATTGAGGTAGCAAAAATATTGCCATTCCCATCAAGAAAGTCCAGGATCTTAGGACAGTACCCGTCCTGACACAAGAATAGAAAGTAACACTGTTTCGAGTAACACTAGCAAGCTTTTTGTGTCCATGTTTGATAATCTCAAGTCCTGCATGAACTATACTGGCTGTGATGCAATAAGTAGATCTCTGGACAAGGGAAGGGTTGCTGATGTCATTTATCTGGACTCCTGAAAGGCTTTTGGTACAGTCTCCTACTACATTCTTCTTTCTAAATTGAAGAGATATGGATTTGATGAGTGGACTGTTAGATGTTTGTGAAAGTGGTTTGATAGTTGCATCCAGATGGTAGTTATCAATGGCTTAGAGTCCCAATGGACATCAGTGGCATGTGGTGTCCCTCAGGGATCTGTACTGGGACCAGTTTACTTAATCTTCACCTAATGTGACCTTCCAGTACCTGAGGGAATTTACAGGAAAGAGGGGGTGAGGCAGTTTACAAGAGCATGCAGTTGACAGGTTAAGGAAGAATGGTTTCAAACTGAGAAGAGTAGATTTAGATTACATCTCAGGAAGAAGTTCTTTACTGTGAGAGTGGTGAGGCACTGGAACAGGTTGCCCAGAGAAGCTGTGGATGCCCCATCCCTGGAGGGGTTCAAAGCCAGCTTGGATGGAGCTCAAAACAACTTGGTCCAGTGAAAGGTGTCCCTGCCTAAGGCAGGGGAGTTGGAAACAGATGATCTTTGAGGTCCCTTCCAGCCCAAGCCATTCTGTGATTGTCAAGGTATTTGCAATTGTAGGGGTTTGGGTTTTTTTGTCTCTAACTTTTGATAATTTCAAATATGAACAATCTTTCCTAGTAAAACATTTTCTGAAACTTGTTTTATCTGCCTCAAAGTTTCTGATTACCAGTGGCTAAATCTTTAAAAGGAAAGGTGACTTATTCTTTAGGTGACTAGAGGTTTCTAATTTTTTTGCTCTTATAAATGACTGATAGTTGACTGGGCATGGGTTAACTGTTTTTCACTTCCATTGGTACAGATTTTTGAGAGATCTAAAAGGGGAAAATCCAGTTTGAAATGCTGGGAAGTAAAAAGGTTTTAACTCCTAATGAATAAAGCATTAGAATTCTTTGTTTGCATTAGAAAATGGGTGCATTACACATTTCCCTTCAAGACAGTTTTTGTAGTACCTTGTTTCAGTCAGAAAATAAATAGAGCATTTTAAGGAACACCTAAATGTCATGCAGCTTTACAGAGTAAAGCTTTGATTTTGATTAATTTTTTTAAAGCATTTACAATTATTTTCCCAAATACTTACATTCCTTTGTGAAATAAAATTATTCCATTATGTTCTTTATGAAGTAAGATAATGAACCATATTTCTTCAGGCTGGGGTACCTGCTTTTCCTGAAGACAGAGCTGGGCATGGATGTTTTTAGGAAACATTTAAGAGAAATGTACTTTTTGCAATCATGTGGCACCAATAACATAGTATTTGGTGAAATGTATCTGAGGGTGGGAGGCAGATGCTGCTAGATGAACATAAGCCCTCTCAACAGGGCAGGAGCTGTTGGGAAAGGTTGTGTGGTCACTCTGTCTGCTCTGACCTGCTGTGGTACACCACAATATCTACCAAAAGCTACATGCAAAGACATAGGAGATCTCTGATCTGATCTGACCTCTGATCACTCCTGCCCTGTTCCATGGCATAACTGGGGGCTGAAGATGAATTCCAGTTCTGCTAAGATTTCTGCAGAAACTTAAATCTCTATTAACAAAAAATGTTTAGATATGGGATATGTGGGAGAAGTAAAGGTCCAATTTTAAAAATACATGTAACAAGAACCCCTCAAACCCAGTTCTTCCTTCTGGTCATAAAAAGTAGCCATTTTCTCAACTGTTTTCCTGAAAGGAAGTTTTATACATGATGCTGACAATACAGATAAGCTGGCAGAGGAAATAAAATAATTTTTCCCCATGCTTCTACTATCAGTGATGGGACTAGGCCTTTCTGTGTTCAAAGTGAACATTTAGCGTTTCTAGAGAACATGACATATCTTGACCAGCTGCTGTAAGGAACAGCAAGAAATAGTTTATTAAATTTTAATATATATTGCATTTAGGTATTAAACACAAAGTCAAAACCAGCTTTAATATTTCATTTGCTGGCACACGGATGTTTTATTTGGGGAATTTGGGTTTTTTCATCATAAGAAATTTTATTTCATGACTTTTCTATTCATAGCCATTTGTATGAATTTTGATAGATGCTTTTACAGAAATTTTGTGTCCAGAATGACTTTCAGGACTGTAGCCCACTCTTTTTGAAATTTAATTTTAGTGTTTTATTGACACATTTTAAAAAACGAGATTGTAGGAAAAGCAGTGTAGCTATTACTTGTAAGTAAACTCAGACTGTGTTTTAAATACCAGAACAGACATGTTACATACCAGAAGATCAAAACAACAAGCAGAAAGGACAAACTTATGAGTGCGTGATCAGATGTACAATATGTTTTGGGCATAGAGATGTTCAGTGTAGGAAACATGCTTTGAGGGGTAGCATAAAAGATGTAGCATTTGCTAAAGAAGCACTAACACACAAGAAAAAAGCATTTGGAGACAAAACAAAAGGAGAACACAAGCTGAGAAAGTCATATGGTTGAGGTGGAAACTGTACTGCAGCGCTTCTCATGTATACATTAGCCCACAGTCCTTGTATTCATCCTGGTAAAATCACCTGTTACTGCTGAGGTGAGGAATACCAAAGCCATTCACTGACTGCAGAAGCAACTTTCCTTAATTATGGGCTTGTCATCGCCAGAAAAAAAGCGAGGGGATCACATTGCTGCTTAGGTGGATTATAAGTGTTCATGAACTTGGTGAAATCACAGTTTCTGGTGGGAACTACTTCCAGAAGTTGTTGCACATAAATTTCATTAATTAGTTACATCTTCTAGTCCAAGAACCTGTATAATAAAACATATTGAATTTGTTGTGAAAGGTAGTATTTCAGTTTTAAAATACTGTAGAAATATGTATTTCCCTGTATTTTGATCTATTTGAACCCCAAAATGGTCTGCAGGCCCTCCTTTTAACTCTTTTGCTTGCACTAATTTATTTGGGTAGTTTCTGCTTTGAAAGATGAAGAGATTTTCTAATGAGACATGAGCAGATGATTTTCTAAGTTCTGCCATAATGAAAGATTGATGAAATACAGAGATCTGCTGATGAAAGTTTAATCTGAGTATGTGGCTGCTAACTTACCTCAGGCAGAAGCATCTTCCAGGAGACTGTAATCACTCTTTTCATAGGTTACACTATTATCCTGACCTTTGGAGTTTCTTATTTAACAATCCTGGGGTAAGCAGAGGCTTCCTTATTTGGTTAACTTGGGTTGTGTGGGGATTTTGTGTTTCATCCCTTGTTTTCAGTTGATCAGTTGGTAAAATATGTTTGATTTTAAAAAGCCCGGAGGGCCTTCATAAAATCACAAACAAAAGCAGTTTCCCAAAAATTGGTGGGTATGCATGTATGTGTACACTGAGCTCCTATGTTTGATATGTATATATGGACAATAAAGGAAAATAAATGTCCTGTATATGTTCAACCCTTTGTCAGACTTGGTTTATTAGATGATATACCTTGTAACTTTTAAATGTCAAAAGCAACTGTCCTTTGTACAGTCTTCCTGTCCTGCTGTACTGAAAACACTCATGATGATTCATTTGGTATTATTTGTAAATAAGAACAGTCCTTGCAGTTGCATAAATAGTTTGATTCCAAGATCACTAAGGTCGTGGTCTCATGGAGGTGTTACAGGTATATCAGTGAATAATTGTCAGTGGTGTGTTTGCTTCTTAACAAGCCACAGAAGGCCATGTTTTTCTGCTCGTTGTTAAAAGTATGTTTACACCCTCAGCCTACTGAGGCTATAAAAGGGCTGTTCTTTTCACTTGCAGTATGCATGACTGCATTAATCATTCCTCGGGTTGGGTTTTGTCTCTCCTCCTGGACTGCTGGTGCATGCCCTTTGCTTTCTGAGCGGCTCACTAACAAGGAAGAGAGAAAAGGCAATGGCCCATCAGTTTTGTAAATGAGATTGTGTTAGCACATTTCCCTGAATCCTCCTTTATCTTCATTGCTCTTCCACTAGTCCATAGCCCACCTCCAGTTTTAAAAAATTGACAAGACTTTAATTGCCTGAAAGATCACATTTTCTTCTCTCCTGACTTCATACAACAGCAGTATATCCAGCTGAAGTATTCAGTGGTTAGCTGGCAAGGAGGGCTGCTGGTGAATTCGGGAGACATTTTTGATGGGAACTGAATATGGAACTGGATGGGGTGGGCACCTGGTACGTTGGACATAACTCGTAGCATGTGTCTATTCATCCACTAGATTTGTCACCACATAGAGCAGGTTTGTTTTCAATGTAGAGCTTGTGTATTTTCCTGACAGGTCAGATGGACATAATTCTCTAAGGCTGAAAGAGTACCGATAACAATATGAATTATCTGAGCTCTGTTATCTCAGGAGCTGTTAGGGCAAGAAAAAATGGGATAAATATGTGGAAAATGAGGAAGATATGATGTAAAATTATGGCTCAAATTCCTCAGAATATGGGGAATTAAAAATAGTATGCTGTCTTGCTTTTTCCATGGTTAACAAAAATGTCTGTGTTTCAGAGGTTTTTAACACCTGTGCTGTCCACTGACTACAGTAGGATCTCTGCACATTCAGTGTCTTTGAAAATCAAGTGTCTAAATTCAGATTTTGTAGCTTCTAGCTGCATCATTCAGGGAGGTATTTAAGTTTTTTTTGGATTGCCTTCACTCTGAGGTGATGATTGAGTGTGCTGTGAGTCTTTCTTCAGTTCTATGGGAGAAGCTTATCAAACTGTACAAGATGATGAATAATAAACTTTCTCTTCTGCTTTAGCGACATGGTCAAGAAAAGCAGAAAATAAAATAAATTAAGACTGAAATAGTGTTTGCACCTGCTCTTCTGAAAAGATAACACCTCTCAAAGAATGTGTAATTTCAGCTGAGCTCTTCAATCTCTGAAACACCATTAATCAATATTGCCTATTCCCTTCGGTCCCTGTAACCTTGGAATAAGGACAAAACATACTGTAAGGAATCACGTAAATAAGGGCATAGGTGAAGGATTACACTGGAGGAAAAGGATTTTACTGACTTTTCTGACCTCTCTTCTTATCTGGGTTTTTACAGTTATCTTTTGCTTTTTCTTATTCCTAAGCCAGCTTCATTTGAAAATCTTTTTCTGTATGGTTTGGTAGCATTTTCCCTTCTCACTAAGAAGTAGCTTAGGTAGTTATTTATGCAAAACTTCCCATTTATATCCACAAATTCTGGCATTATTCTTTGGAGGTGCAGTGTGTTCTAGGAGGGAGTGATGAAACAATACAGCTGTAAAAGGGGTAATCCAGTCAAGCTTAAAGAATTAATGTGCTTTAAAGCAAATATGGTCAAGTGGGTTCAAAAGGCTGTGTGTGCATTCATACTTTGATTAAACTGGTTTATTTTAGCTTCAGGATTTAACATGAAAGACACAGTAGACTGAAGATGCATTAAAATAGGCTGGTATTAACTTGAAATATTATATGATTTGAAACACCTGTAGTTTTGCACCAGTGTTTTTCTGTTGCTGGTGGCTTCAACTGGGGCAGCATCCCTCTATCCTTTTTGAGTAATTTCACTAATGAGATGAAATATTATTACACAGAAACACAGAATCAATCAGGTTGGAAAAGATCTCTGAGGTCATTGAGTCCAACTTAGAGCAATCACCACCCTGTCAACTAGACCGTGGCACCAAGTGTCACATCCAGTCTTTCTTGAGCACCTCCAGGGATGCAGTCCCCTGGGCAATCCATTCCAATGTCTAGTCACTCTTTCTGGGAAGAAATTCCTCCTTATGTCCAGCCTGAACCTTTTAAAACAGCACTTGAAATTATTCAATTGTAAAAGTTCCAGTTAAGACAAACGATAAATCTAAACATGGACTATAAATAACCACTGTGATATAGTCAGGTTGTCTCAATAAGATGGCATATTGACTGAGTCCCTGGCTTAAAGCCTTTATACAAATTTGTTCTAGAAAATCTCCACACATTCCCTGTCATTTCAGCTATTAAACTCAAACACTTTAGGATACAGCTAGAGTAATCCGTGAATTTAACTGGCTATCACAGAAGTGCCTTGAGAACAGCTGAGATGCCTGTGAAAGTGTCTGTGGCTTGGGAGAGCTACTGACTGCCAGTCTGGGATGGAAATCTGATGAGTTCTTCTACTATTATTTTCACTGCGTGTTTATCAAGCAGATGCTCTGTCCAGACTCTATTTCCATAAGTAACTGGTGCTTCAGCTCAGTGGCAAAACAGTGATGCAAGTGATGCAAAAAGCAGCTGCTGTCTACTGTAGCTGTCAAACAGAAAACATCCACCTTACTCCCAGACTCTCTACAATCCTCCTTTTTAATACCCAGTTAGAGGCTTTGATCTTACCTCACAGTCAAAGATGGTTTAAACTTACCTTATTTACTTTGTGGTCATTACTTGGGTGCACACCCCTTCCTCTCCAAGGAGCATGTGCAAACAAAATACAGCATCTTCCTTCCCAAACCAGCTGGAATCAGCAGAAGGTGTCTGCCTTTCATTCACCCCCTTTACCTTCAGCAGTGCTAAAGTTGCTCTTAATTACAGAGCAATTAAGATATATAAGCTCAGAGGCTATATCAGCATTGGGACTGTGTGTAGAGGGAGCCACCTATGGAATAAATGGTTGTCAAATAATTAAAGAACACTTTTCTTAAAAACAAAACAAAAGAACTCAATAGCAACTTTTTTATATTCTTTTGTTCTTATCTCAAGACCTTTTCTAATCTAAGGTCTCTGTAGCAGGTGAGAGAAAACCAAGTTAGCCCATGATTGATTTCACTTTGTTAGTCTAATGTATATTGAAGCTGTTCAGTTAGTATTAAGGTGGACATATAAAAAACCTTCTGAGGAGAAAAGCCACAGAAAGCATAGGCCATTGAAGAAAAGTGCAGTGTTTTACGAAAAATTGTGCCAAGAATACTTAGCGATACCTTGCTGGCTAAAAGTTCATAAAGCTCTCTGCAACTTTTGGTTGTAGTATGTTTGTATGAGCAAGACTTTTCTGTTGTGTAGTGGTTCACTTGAAAGTGTCAATCTTTTGCAAGACATGTAATTCTTTGCTTATTGTTTTCTATTGTAAGCAAAACTTTGACTTTGTAAAAATTGTTACTAGGCAAATAACTTCAGAAAAAATGAGAGGAAAAAATACTTTGCACAGCAGAAAGTATTTAATTCAATTATCTCACTCTTATGCTAGTTAATAAAATATGGGATATTCACAACTTTCTGATGTAGCAAATTAAAAAGCAAAAGTACAGACAGAAAGGGACCTGTGTAGCTCTTCTTCCTGTCCAAACATCTTATGCTAGTATTGTACTGGTGGGTTAGAGAGAGGGCAGGATGTTTCTATATGCACCTTTACTGTGTTTATATTTTTATCTACCTACATAAAAACACTTCTGGTGTTTGCATGAGTGTCTTCCTGATATCAAGAGGATTTGTGGCATGTCTGCATATTTGTAGACCACTGAATGTCCTCTGGAATTTGCTATATGCAATAGTAAAATAGCAGGAGGAAAAGCAAGGAGCCTACTATGTTTTTTAAAAGGGTATGAAAGAGTTAAAGGTCTGCAAGGTGGCTGTCTTCAGTATTTGACTTAGTATTCTCCTGACCCTATGTTAAGCATCAATGAAGGGAGTTATTCCACTTCAGACAAGACCCTGTGAAAATCAGCTTGTCTGTGTTCTGGGATACCTCATACTGACACAGCAGTGTCTGTGATGATGCTGTATTTGCCAACAAGATGCAGAAAGAGGTACTGTAGATTATGTACAGAATTGTTTTTTAGCTCAGATGGGAAGGGCCTGCCTGGGTCCTTATGACAGACAATCTCAGAGCAGTGAGGATGCTTCCTTTGGCAAACTATCACAGGTGTAGTTCAGTTTGCTAAGGGTGTATTGAGCTGTATTTGCTTTGCAGTTATGCATCATCAGTCTTTCTTCATCGATTAAGAAGTTTATTTTCTGCCTGTTCCTTTTTTGCTGTGTCTGAAGAACCTAAAGAAACTTCATATATGTATCTCCAACAATGTAGATATGTGGTGTTTAAGACTGATAGTACCCACACCCACGAGAAAATAAATGATAAAGATTCAATTTTTTTTTCTTTTCTATTTGGAGGACACTTGTGTGTATTTATTTAGGGAAACAGCTTTTCATCTCTGCTTTTACTCAACCACCATCAAGAACATAATGAGATGAATTAGACAAAGCAAACTGAGCAATTGTTCTTGCCCTCTGTTCATTTATGAAATACATACATGACTTCAAGGGCCTTAATGTAAAAAGACAAACAAAGCCCTTCTGGAGTATTGCCAACTCAGGCATTCACAAATGCTATATTCATTTTGTCACTTTGGAGTCTTTAGGATTCAAAGTAGTCAAATTTTCTCCATCCATCCATGGATTTTGGAAACTCGTTTTGTGATGTGTACGGAGATTCGCGTATACCTGCCTGAATCCAGGATTTAAACCTTCTGAAATGTTTCCTCACTTGCCTCTCACCTTCTCTCCTCTCTTCAAAAGTAACAGGAAATTTCAGATAAATCAGAAGATCGGCACTGCTGTTACTGCGCAATAATTTGTGATGGAAGCAGATGGTCACAATGAGGGGAGGTTTTAAGCTTCTAGATTGTTAAAGACTAAAGAATATTGTAGTGATCTGAGGTTTGCAAAAAGGACTAGTATTTTTTTTCCTGAAAGTGTCAGAATGTTTTGTGTTAGGGATGGGATGAATGCTTCAGAACAGCAAAAGGCAGGGCTAGTTTGGGAAGCATTTTTTCTCTGCCTGAGGGGCAGAAATAGAGTTTTTGAGTGCTGCAGTAGAATGAGCTGGAATGCAAACCTGCTCTGGCTTTTACCTGAAGTACTCTTGGCCTCACAGTATGAATATGGTGCTGTAGTAAAATTTTTCTTTTGCTCAAACTGAAACAGACTGCAACCTGAATCCAAGTACCATACTCATAAACTCATTTTCTTTTCCCCTCAAAATTTTGTGTATGTGTATGTACCCTTGGATCCAGTCCTTGCCACATGCTCAGGGTGAGTATGAGGATCTCAGATGCTGATAGTGGTTTTGTTTCTTCAGCCCATCCATAGCTCTGCTAGTATTACATGGGCTGTGTGTGATGGGATACCTGGTATTTCATTCTGAGATGCAGATTCTGGCCATGCATTGGGAATATTTGATCAGTTTAGGGAGAACATGATCCTGCCCATGTCTAGAGGATAAGCTCATTTCTCTTACTCAGGTGCCCTGCTGTTCACTGACAGTTTAACTAGAGATTTGGGCACCTCATTGCTACCAAGAGCACAGAGATCTGCCTAGGTTCTTTAGTGTTAAATACCCATTTCCTCGTTGTGTGCTTGGCTGAACCTCATCCCCAGTGAGGAACACAGCAGCTTGGGAAATAGACCCCAGCTGTGGACCCATGAGAGAGCAGCACATGATAGCTGGGAGAGCCTAGGGCAACACAGGTGTTATTTATACACCAGGCATGCCCCAAAACACTCCTTTTACCTTGATTTGGCACTTCTGGCAGTGCGGGAGTTGAATTTGTCAGCTCTTCATGTGCTGAGAGCTCTCCTGGGCTGTTTTTGCCTTGCCAGGGCTGGCTGTTTGTGATGTTTTTGTGTCAATTTGACCCATTACTTGCTGTAAGCTTTTTTCTTTTGCAGCCTGCAGGTAAATTGCAGTACAAAGATCCTTCCTGCCAAGGATTTGGCTGTAAGTGTTCAGTGTCTGGTTTGGCAGCAGGAAATAGGACTCAGTATGGTGTTTGCCCTGGAAATTTTTTCCCTGTGTTTTTGGTAGCAGTTGTTGCTAGGAAGAGCTTGTCAGCCAAACTTGGCATCCAGTGGGGAGTTCTGTGACTTCCAGGACTGATCTCAAAGCTTATTGATGATTATTCTTTTCAACACGTTTCATGAAAGAAGACTTCTGTGTGAGTTTCACCTTTCATTTTCAGAAGATACTTAGCCAAGTAAACTGGGAGAAATTAGAAACCAGGCACCACCACCATCATCCTGAAGCCTATACCTAAAGTTTTTAATTCATGTTTTAATTCACATTTTTGGGAGTGATTGAGAATTGGAAAAGCAAAGTTTTGTCACAGCAACACAGCTGTTAAAAATGAAGCAAATTGCTTGTGCACAAATGGTAAGAGATTTGGCTCAGATTGTTTTTCATTTTCAGAAACTGCCTGCTGGTTAAGCCCTGGGAGATTTTCCTGTATCTGGTGGCAGAGGTAAATTTGTTGCCCTTTTCATACCTAGCAACTAGAAGTAGCAAACTTGGAAGACCAGAAGGTGTGGGGCAAGGGAAGATGAAATGCTGAAACCAGAGCAAGTTATTCCATGAAACACATTAGTATCTAGTCATATCATTATTGACAGGTGCACAGGCAGTAAGTATGGCATCTAACAAAATATCAAAACCAACACAGGATTAGAATTTAACTCCACTTTTTGAAAAGCCAAGTAATATCTTGCAAAGTGAGATTTGGTTTTAATTATACTTTTTTTACAGGTTTATAAAGTTTTGGTGAATCTCTTTTTCTCTTTTCGTATTTAAGGAGGGTCAGAGAAGAGCAACTCTCTACCACAAACTGTTCCAGCATATTAAAATGGCTAAATCTGGCTTCTCTCCTTAGAAGCCTTTTAAGTAGAAGTCTGACATTGTTCTCATGAGTGCTATTGCCAGCTGGAAGGCTACCATACCCTCTTGTATTCTACTTACCAGGACTAAAAGAGGACAGCAGCAATGAAAAGGGTTGTTGTGATATTTAATAGTTATCAAATTAATTGTGTCCTCATTTTCAAATGTAAAGAAGTTACATTGACTGCATATTGGAACCTAGATTATAAATGTTATGTGTTCATATTTTGCCACATTAACCAGTTTCAGGTGGCACTTTGTTTGTCCATAAAATGCCCCTTTCTTTCCCCACATGTGAATTCCACACTTGTGTCAAGACTTTTGAGAAGTTATTTAGACAATGCAAAAATTATTACATGGCTTTGAATTCTTCTTAGCACTGGGCATTCAGTATATCCAAGGAAGAGCTGGAGCAGTTTTATCTCAGGCAGCATCAACAGATTGGTTTATTAAATTCCCTCCTGTTACTCCCTGGAAATCAGTGGAAAGCTTTTGGGATGGCACCGGTTGCTGCTTGAGCATAACTGGTCCTGCCAAACCTTGTTGATGATAAGCTGGAGAAAAGGAAGGAAGGAAGGAATCCCACTAGACTCAGGGTATATTTAGGTAGTGAAAAAACCATCCTGCTTCTTAGGCATCTGTGTGGTTGAAAGAAGTGACTGCCAGAAAAATGTCCTTAACTGCTTTTCACCCTCTCAGCTCTGCTGGTGGAAATATTCCTTGCTCTGCTTTCACTCAGGTTGGGCTCAGATAATTTAAAGAGACTTGTTGGTGGGTGTTTTCATGTTGGATCATTTTCCTTGTTGATGACAGGTGTGATCCCACAGACAGCTCTGCTGGCACATTTGAAGGAGAAATTCCCTTGGATGGAGAAGAGTGACTTGCAGGGTGGTGACCCCATGTCCTTGCAAACTTGGGGATGTTCTTTGATCAGAGTTTGCCTGTCCTCAGTCTTCCCCCTGCATTTACGAGGAATGATGTGCAATGCTGCAGGTAGCTGTGAAAGCTGGATAACCTGGAATGGGGCTTAAGCCCTGATATATTTTAAGTACAGTCCCTGCCAGAAGCAGCTCTTTGTTGCTGATTGAACACATCTGATGGAGAGTTTTGATAAAAGCTCCAGGAACCTTTAGTGCAAGCAACACCTCTAAATTGGATTTGCTGCATGTGCCAGTTCTGGAAAATCAAATTATTTGGTGCGTTTGTTTTTACAGCTCAAGGATAAATCTCACTTCCAGCATAAGCAGATGTAATTTAATTGAAGTAAATGCAGTTGTTACTTGTGTCTGAATTTTTTGATTTAGCTGTAAATCTTCGTTGCCTTTTTAAGGAGACTTTCTTTCTCTGTCGCATTCAGTACAGAGCTACTGTTGTCAAAGCTTTGCAGAGGTTTTGGAAAATTGAGAGGGGCAGACTCCCTGTGCACTTCAGCCTTCCCCAAAAGATTACTTCTGTCACAAAAGATTAATCTTTGAAGTTTACTGGCTAGAAACACAATGCCTAGCAGCAAAGATTCATTACCGGGGGAGGAGAGACACCTCTCCAGCGGGTCAGAGCGCAGGGAGCGGGCAAGTGGCAGAAGGGATGGGAAGGGAGGGAAAGACACACCCCTGACAGAGCGGGACTTCCAGAGAGAAGCACCCACTGGCTCACAGCTGGAGCTGGCAAACACAAGCATGCACAGTCCGTGGGGAGAGTGGGAGCTGACATGATGTGCTTCAATTGGATGCAAAATGAATGAGCTGCTGTTCTCAGGGGTATTTGGCCCCCGTCGCTGAAGTACAAGTATGCGGCTGCTTCAAGTGCACTTGCATCATCTGATGCCTAGATACACACTAACGGAGACGGGGACCAGTCAGAGCATTGACTTGGGTGTTTTGTATGACGTGCTTGGCATTTAATTCCTGTTTGCTGCAACAAAAAGGTAAGAAACTTAAAAAGTCACAAGAAAAAACCTCAGCCCTTCCCCCTTCCACCCCCCAGAAAACAGTTTTGCATTAGTGTAGCCTTTGTCTCAAGCTGTATTTTCAAAGCTGTGGTCTAATAGTCTAAAGCTACTGTGTGAATGCCTGCAAAGCAAATTACAGCTCCTAGTGTGACAAAGGCAAGTCAAATTTCTTTTCTCCAAGAGCTGACACTTAACAACCTTCAGGAGAGCACTGTAGCAGAAATGCTGGACTGTGTGCTGAGCGGTAAGTATTTGATGCTGTTCTCCCTCTCCTTTATCCCTTCAGATGTTGCTCATTTGAGCAGTAAGCTAACTAATGGATCTTGATGATTAATAGGTTTTGGGGACTGTGTTCAGCTCAGAATTACATGTTCCTAAACTGCCTGCGGTTACTGACTGCGTACTGACCAGCCGGATTCTGTAGAGGCTGATCGTAATTTGTTTTTCCTGGTAATGCCATGTTAATGTATGAAGAGATGCTGTAGTTAAGAGCAGCAGAAAACCTCATTTGCTAAAGTGGAGAAAGCTCTGTGTGTTTTTGCTCCCAACATATACCACCTGTATAATTATTTATGTCTAATTCCCAGCTAACTTCTAACTAGACACCCTGGGCTTCTTTTTTTCAGCCCAGTAATTGACAATGAGGATTGAACAATCTGTGTAAATCTTCAAAATATTTGAACATGTTTAATAGCAAAAGTATTGCACTATATGTCAGTATACATGTATGTTAAATATATTTAGTTGAAGTGAAATGGCTAGCAGCTTTTCTGACAGATGGGAAAACTTCATGATTAAATGTAATCTATTGCCTTAAGATCTCTGTGTTTGCTTAATCTTATCTGAAAAAATATAAAGAAATATATAAAGAAATTTCAGCTGGAGAAATTTCATTGATTTGTTAATTGATATATAGCTTTGAATCCTTATTACACTGGGTGCATGGGGAAAGAAGAGAGACAAGCACATTTATCTTTTTCTTTAAACTCAGCAGCTTCACTCTTCAATTAGGTTTCTCGCATGTTATGGAACCTTATTGCTCTCTGTTGTGTACAGTAGTTTTTGCTTTCTTAAAGGATAATAGCTGAGTCTATGAGGGGAGTACAGGATCTGTTTCATCTTTTAAAACTATGGCTTTAATTACGTTCTTGTAGCTGTTGCCTTGTGGTAATTATAAGAACTTGTGAGTGAGGAAAAGAACATTATTTAGCCCTGGAGCATTTCACAGTAAAAAGTGGCCTATTTATTTTCATAAGGATTTAAAAGAGAGAAAGGGAAAGATATTGGGGTTTTCTTGTGTAATACCAGTTATAATTTTTTTAAGTTTTTTTTAATTTTTTTTTAAGTACAGATTAGTTTTCCCTTTGACAACAAGTGGGTGTGTATGCATAAACCCTATTTATGAAGACATTTTAAACATAGATCAGTTGCAATACAGATGGAGAGCAAAGAATTTGAATTAGTATTTTAGATAATCAAGGTGTGTATTGACAGTCTGGGGTATTTCTTGTATTGTTGCAGTCTGTTAAAAATTCAGCAAGGCTTTCTGTTTGATTCACAATTCACAGTTTCCTGTATTTCATGACATGAAGTAAAACTGCTACAGTGGACAAAGTTCTGATACAGTTTATATTAGAGTGCTAGTATTGATTCAACAGCACTGTAAAAATTTAATTTGTTTTAGAGTGCAGACTTTATTTCAACATAGTTTAAAACAAGCTGAGATAACCTTATTCTCTGGATAAAGTTAATATAGGTCAAACTCTGAAATTTAACTGTTCTAAATCAGGGATATCAAGTCAGTAAAAAGTGTTTCATTGTGCCACATCCAGTCTTTTCTTTAATACCTCTAGGGACTGTGACTCCACCACCTTCCTGGGCAGCCCATTCCACTGCCAAGTCACCCTTTCTGTGAAGAACTTCTTCCTAAATGTCCAACCTAAATCTCCCCTGGCACAGCTTAAGACTGTGTCCTCTTGTCCTACTGCTGGTTGCCTGAGAATATCCAACCAATCCATCTTAAATGGTGCTCTAGTGATTTGGAGGGAAAGGCAGCCTGCTGTTCAACATTCTTTTTGTGCTTCCAGAAATATCTTTGTTTTCCCTAGCAAGCCAACATGTCCTCATGAGAGGGAAATGATCTGTAGTGTATTATGAGAGAGAACTCTGGTTTACATCAGGAGAGGAGGCACCTGGGGTGGCCCTGTGCTTCAGAGGGCTCTAAGTGCACCCACTCTTCAATCTCAGGTTTTCAGTCACTGAGTGTGTGCAGATCAGGGAAACCCTGAAGGAATGGCAAAATGACCTGAGGTTGCTTATTTATGGAGAGGACTTAAGAATAACAAGGAGCCAGCTTGGCTGTCAGATTCCAATGTGATGTCAGATACCAAGCTGTGAAACTTTCATAGTTTGGGTGCTGGATGTCACATTGATACCTGACAAAGTACCAAAAGCCCCAGTAAGTGGGGCTTACTGATTCAGAAAGTCTATTCTCTAAAACAAACTCTTCTGGTTTTAAGAGTATGATTCAGTCTTTACAAAATGTGGTTTTGTCAGTGTGCCTCATATTTTCTTTTTATTTTAAAAATAGAATCTGGTTAGGTTATAGTAGTCTTCATAATATATAATTAGCAACAGAATGCTAGATTAAGCCATCTATTTTTAAGCAGAGCTCTTCCTTGCTACCAGTGGAGAATCACTTAAAAATTGATGGCACAATCTGGCCCACAATGAACAGGGGATTCATGCAGAAAGCATTAGTTGTGATTCTACTCAGTCTTTATCCTGCTGGTGGCAGGATCCTGGAAATGCAAGACCAGTCTGCAGGAATAGTCTGCAATTTCAATACTTGTTGGGATACAAAAGGCTTAAGGACTACTTAAAAAAAAAAAACAAAAAAAACCCAACCAAACACAAACATCAAACAAAAACCAACCAAACAAAAAAACCCACATAAAACCCACACCCAAACAACAACAACAAAAAAATTTAAAAAGCTATCAAATCCTTAGAAAAATTATAAACCACAGCTAGTTTCCTTTCATTACAAGAAACCATTTCTCTAATGGAATACAAAAGTGAGACATAATCATTCTCTAAGCAACAGGAGGCTTTCAAATGCACAGAAATGAAGGCTGTTCCCTTTATTTTTTCATGTTGTGTTGTTGAGGTGTAACTACATTTTACATAGGGATTTTGTGGCATTAAGTGCTACTAGATTTTGTAGTTATAAACTGGAGAACCAGAATAGGGCCTCTTCTGTGCCTTAGAGGATGCACTCAGGCAAATAGTTGTAACTAAATAAAGATGAAAAGCTCATGCAATGGATTGTAATTTTTAATCAAATTAAATATGTTTTACTCCATTAAAATTCTATGGAAATGGACAGCAAAGACATTTCAGCTGGTTGTTATCTCTGAAGAAGAGAGATGGTCAGGGCTGCTGCTGGTGGCTGTAGTCCCATGTGAAAATATTGAAGGACCATGGAAGTTGGAGGGCAGACCTTTGTATTTCCTTACGGTGTAGTTAACACATGGCAGCCCTTTCTTTTTCTTTCTGATCTGCTTTAAAAAGACAGCTGAGGAAGTTGCAGTATGCCAGACTCCAGGGAAAGCTAAAGGAATGAAGGGGTGTGAATTGTTAACCATATCTTCACAAAGTTAGCTGAACGCATCAGTCACAAAAATGGTTGGGCTGTAGACCTCTGCCAGGTACAGGGAATTTCCTAACACTCTCCCAGGCTTATGTGCAGTGAAGTGCCACCCTAAAACGTCATCCAAGCATAAGAAAATCACCTTGATGCTTAAATACTTTTTTGAAGGTGACAAAACCAGAACTTGAGAGGTTTCTTGGTGTGCTTTGTTCTCCATCACATTGTAGCCTTACAGTAGCCATTGTTGAAGTAGAGGACACAACAGTAGCAAGTGTGGGGTATTTGGAGTGCGGGACAAGTCCTGCTGTCCCAGCCACAGGGATGGATGTGTGGGGCACCTGAGCTGCTGAGGCTCTCGGGCATGTTGTTTCATCCCTGCCAGCTTCCTTCTTCCCTCTTGAGACAGTCCCATACACTGGTCATCTGTGTAAACACAGCATAACCATGTCCATCAGTGCAGCACACCTTTGTGCTTTGAGGTGTTTCTGTTACAGACTCAGGGAATAAAGTTGCCCTGGAACGGACTGCAACAGGTCAGCTAGACCAGCCTCCTGCCCAAACCTGGGCAGGGCTCAGGACTACCTCAGAGCCACTTCAGGTTGATACTTAGAAGGCTCCAAGAACAGATTGCACAGCCTCTAACAGTATATATCTCTGGGTTTACCCACTCTCTTGGCAAAGAAACTTGTGTTCGCTCTATTTTTTAAACCCTCTCATGAGCAAGTGGGAGACATTAATAAGATCATCTTCCATTACCTCATCCCCAGTCTAAACAAGCCCACCTGATCTCCAGGCTAAACAAGCATGGCTCCTACAGCCTTAGTTGCCCACAGCTAGGCTCACTCCAGTTTGTCACTCTCCATGGATTGGTGAGCCCAAACTTGCATGCAGAAGTGCAGGTACAGCCTCATGAGCACCATGTTGAAGGGTGTTTATTCACCTCTCAGTGAAATCTCCGTCCCCCTTCTGCTTGTGAGGTGGCCATTGCACATCAATGATCAGCCCCCAGGATACAGTGTGCATCACTCATTGATGTACAAAACCTGGGACTGAAAGAAGGAATGGTCTTGTACTCACGCAGTGCCCTATCAGTTACAGCACTCTACAACTCTCTTGTCTCTACTGCATCCCTGGGCTTGGGGACTCTGGAGGAAAGCAGGGATCAGGGAGGCAGGTGCCCTTCCAATAGTGCAGAGCTCTGTCCCTAAAGACACTAATCAGAAAACAACCTGCAATAAGTGAGCCTTGCAGAAAGTGATGGGGAGGAAGAGACTGTTCCCACCTTCCCTGGAAGGCAGTGTCCTCTTGGGTTTGCTCCAGGAGGGGGGTCCTTTCTCACACCACTGCAGGCTGGAAGGCCATGGAACATTTTTCTTGGTCTTGGCCTTTTCCCCTCAGAAATTAATCTCAGATCATCTGTAGCAGCCCTGACACAGTTTTCTGGGGATTGTCTTCCCATGTTATTGGCAGGGTCTGGCTTGACCCATTTTAACTCAGCCAGCTTGGAAAGGGATATGTAGGGCACCACACCGAAGCACTTGTACAGCTGTTCTTACAGCATTTATGGCACTTAGAGCGATCAACAAAATCTGCCACTTGAATCTGCCACTTGAACTGAAACTTTCCGTATCTACTTTTTAGCCTTGGAGCAATTTTTTTTAAAAATTGTTTATTTAAGTTTAAAGGTAAATTAGTCAGCCATATTTGAGCTATTAGAATGTAAAGAGAATACAGAAAAATAGTCTTTTGTATGAAAATAATTAATGAATTACAAGAATTACTCCGTGAGAAGCTGTTGGGTTAATTGGAAAGCTGTAATTAACTGGTTTGAAGCAGGAGACAGCCTCCCCCAATTAATATGCATGCCACGGTAGCCAGAGCCCCACTCACTGCCTGAGGAAGTCCAGCAACTCCACTGTTGTCTTTCCCTTACCTTCCTGAATTTCTTTCAGTGGTCTTTTCTCTGGGCTGGCAGCTGCAGTGGTGATTGTTCTGTATACTTGTATCTTGCATAACAATTGGGGAATTAACAGATCTCCCTTTCAGAGTTTGCTCCAGCAGGTCATGTTTTGTGTCTCTAAGACATTTCTTTTCCTGTCCTCCCCGCAGTATGTTGTGTCTAAGTTACAGGACAGTTTCTCCAATATAATGCTTTTTGTGAGAGGTGGAAATCTCTGTTTGTCCACTTCATATAAAGCCAGTGATTAGTGGACAAAGAAAATCGTATATGTTTTACTTCTCATGCTAAGAAACACTGTGTTTTCTCAGCAAGTGAAAGTGATACTACTTTTTCAATTCTGATTTTCATATTGGGACTGACATATAGTATCAATGGTGTTTATATTCTTCCAATATTTGCAATGTTGAGATCTAATTTTAACCCTTTATTTTATAAAATGTTAGCAATATCTGAAGTGCTTGCTGATTCTGCAAAGCCCAGTAGAAAGCTCATGTAGCTGAAGTAAAGGAATGAGTGGGGTTTTGGCTGGGGAGATCCACACAGATCACCACTGGATATTGAAATGGGGAAACTCCAAGTTCAGTGTATGACAGGAATGGAGCAGAGCACCGTGTGTTCCTTCTTTACAATGAAGCTAAATTTCATGCTTCTGTTGTAAAATTTCTGGGAAAGTCCATTACATTTGTAAATATACAACATTTTTCCAACTTGGTTGCTTTCATAGACTCATAAAACAGCCCAAATTGGAAGGAATATGAAAAGACCATCTGATCCAGCCATTTATGGGAAAGGGAGCCTAAATGAAATAGTCTGTCCAGTGAAACCTCCTGTGATGGGAGCTCTGATATATCCAGGGAGAGGTTGTTGCAGTAAATTCCTGTTCATCACAGGGAGCTACATAGAGATAATTACAGCAGGTACAGGTTGCAGCAGGATTCATCTCAACATGATAAAAAATTAAATCTCTAGTTACATGCATACAGATCCATTTTGGATGGATGCATTAGGGAACCATATGCAGTTTATCTAAAATCTTCCTTAGAAAATGTATGTTTATTCCAGATATACTCACTAAGTCGTTTCTGAGCAACAGATCAGTCACTGTAAGCTTGCTGACATAACATGTCTAATGGGAATTGGATCCCTTCCCTTTAGTGTGCTGTCTTTTATCCTAGCCTTGTGGTGATTTTTCCACTCCACTTCTTTTTTTTTCCCCAAGAGTCAGTTACAAGCTGGAATGATGTAGGGTCTTGCATTCTTGCACACAGTGCATGAGCCATGCTCAGATGCTCACTAGAGGTAAGTCCTCCTTAAAAAAGGGAAGTTGTGAGGTGCATGCAGAAGACAGGAGTGGGAGAGCAGCACTAAGTAGCTCTCCTCTGAGAATAGTCATTGTCCTTGTAGAGACACTATGCCTTGCATAGAGTGGTGGCCAGTGTTTAAGGAGAGATGCAAAGAAACAGGCAGCAACCCACCTGCTTCCCCAGCCCAGCTAACCCTTTGTGGGAACATGCCAGGAAACTGCATTCTTCACAGGACGAGCTCCAGAAGCACACATGTCCCTGCCAGCTCACCCTGCTGGGGTTTCCTGGTGCCTGGCATGACCTGGAAAGCAGCAGGCTGTGGTAGATGCCAGGACCTGCAGGAAGCCCCCTCCAGGGCAGGAGACAGGCAGAGCAGGTCTGGAAGAGGGGCAGAAAGGCAGCCCCCAGCCAGGGAAGCTTGTGCCTCTCCTGTCTGCCTTCACCTGTGGGAAAGGGGTGTTGGTTAAGTCATACCAAGAGTTAGAGGTTGTGTAGACATGATTTCTGAACCTGAGAGAATTTTCAAGCTCTCAGACGCTGACTGTTCCCAAGGGAAAGTCTTGAGAACCTTTTCTCGCTCAAGGATTATTTGTGTAAATAAGGAATTACTTTCCCAAAACAAGACACAGATGCTCTGAGCATTTTGTCTCTTTTCCCACCAATGGGATGAGAGGGGTTGTTCCTTCTACCAATCAGGGTCACCTGGTCAGAGAAGCTTTATAAAAAGTTGACAAGACCCCGCAATAAAGGCTTTTTTCTCCTCACCTAAGCAGCTGTGTGTGATTATCTGAGGACCTTCGCTCAATACCTCGTGTCCTCTAGCAACAGGGTTGCTGAAGTGTTTTAGAAATGGAGGTGTGTGGTGATTTTATACATCAGGCTTCAGTTCAGTGCTTGTGGAAGGTTGTTCCCCAGACTGCCACGTCTTCAGGGTGCAACTTTCAGAGGACCCCAAGTGACACTGGGGCATGAACTTTTGTAAAAGGCATTTAAAAAACTGATGATCTTTCTACTCTTTCAGTTTAAACAATGTAACATTTGCACAACCTGAAGAATTATTCTCGTTTCTTTTGTCAGTGTCTGCTGTAGAAAGTGTTATTTTGGAAGATTCATGCACTTTCTGTGTCTATTTATACTTTCTGCATACTACTTCCCAGACTGGTGTGTGGTATTTTAAGGTTTATTACCTCCCACTGTTGATATGTCTGCATTGCCTCGCTGAATTCAGCTGACGCCTGTTGGCTTCACTGCATGTTTCCAAAAATACAAACTTCAGAGCAACAAGATTCAGTGAAAAAAGGTGTCAAGGGGACATAGTGGCCATACACTTAGATATGCTGTGCTACAAACAAACAGTGTGTGTTAAATGTACAGCACTTTTCAGCTACCCTGCCTTATCATATGCTGGAGCTCTGTCTGCTTGAGTGCTTTCTAACTTGCTCTTTCTGTTTCTTCATGCTTCCCTGGATTCAGAGAGAGGTAAATTATTTTCATTTTTCCATTTTTGTGTTTATCCTTCCGGCATGCACTGAAAAATGTTGTATTGGTTTGCATGTATCAGTGAACAGAAGCTCAACTTCAGCGAATAAATTAATATCTGTCACCTTTTCAATTTTCTGTTAACAGAATTGTCCAATTGATACTGGCTGTTGTCTGTTTTGTTTTTTTTTTTCTCAAGTCCAAAACCCTCTAATAATAAATAGAACAGCTTAAAATCATTTGATGTAGTGGGTTTTAGTATTTGCTTCTGGTCTTGGGATTTAAATTCAATTCAGATGATGTTCTCTGGAATCTGAAATGCAAGACACTAGTGTTAAAATCCCAGCTTTAATTTTAAAAATTGAAAAAACATAATACTGAGAACAAAGGATTTCAGAGCTAAGTTTAGCGATATTTTAAAAAGTTAACGTTTATTTTCTATTTTTGGTATTTGTTCTGGGTCTGTCTGAGTTGCTTGCATGTCTTTTAAGTTTGAAGAAAAGTTGTCCCTAGTATGTTTGATTTGTTTGGATGTACAAAGGGATCGTTTGGAATTCTCTACAATGCTTCCTGTTTCATGGGAGCACAGACAGTAAGGCATTGTAGTCAGGTGCTTTGCAGCACAAGGGCTGCAGCCACTCCAAAGGCTCTTAGCAATAGAATTGCATCCCTCAGATGAGATTTGGGGTTTGTTTGCTCTTCTAAATTGCAAAAACTTCAAAGTGGGACTGGGTGAAAGGAATGTGGTTAAGAGATGCAGACTATTCCTCATGTTTGCTTTGTGGAATATAATGAGAATGGTTTCCAGGCCTGACTTTTTTTTTAATCAGTTTTTCAGGTAGTGTTGGCTTAGGGAAATATTTGAACTTTCTTGATTATGGTTTTGCAGTATAATGTAGGTTTCATGCCTGTGGAGAGCGATGATCCTTCCAGCCTAGCACTGGCAAAAGTGTGCTTCGGGCAGATTCGTGGGTAGTGTCTGTGCACAACTGCTGTGTTCTCTGTCTGAATGATAAAGAACAAAGGAGAACTAGGAAGCCTTGCTTATAAAACAAAACACACTGGAGAGATTAACTATTCTGGTGTAGTCTGCTGTCTTCAGTTAAATCTATGGTAGTGCTTTGAGCATCTCAGCTTGATGTATTTCTTTATTAAATCTTTAAATATTCATTTTAAACAAAAGCCCATGTCTTCCAATTAGATCTGGAAGACAGAAGCATTGTCAAAAATATCTAAATACTAATTTGTCAAAGTCAAATTTACAGGATCTGCTGCAAAGAGGGTGTTCAGAGGTTCACAGGCATAGTAACACATCAATTTACTTAAGGGAAATTCAGGATTCATCACACTGGCCATCCTAAGGAGTTAAGCCACCACTTTACAATGCTTCAAGGGAGAAGCAACAACTATAATGGCCTTGACAAACTACCTAATTTGTGTACCTTTTCTTCAGAAACTGCTGCACAGGGTAGGAAGGCAGCCCCCTGCCCATGCACATTTCAAAAGTATTGTGAAGTAATTAAGGAAAAAAACAACAAAACACCCTGAAAAATTTGTATTGACCAAGTCAGTGGCCAGTGATTTTTCATGTGATCTGTCCCAGAAGTTCTGTCTTTTTTTAAATCTGTCTATAAAACAAGGAGAGGTCTGGCTACTGATTGACTTTTCAGTTTGCCATGCCTGTCTAGCAGTTGATGAGAGCAGTAAGCCCCATCTGAGCCCCGAGCACCCGCTGGATGTGACATTCTCCAGGGCACCCCTGGTGGTGACCATGGCACGTGTGACAGACTGACCTCCTGGCCATGGTAGTGGTGCTTTGTCCATGTGATTGTGAGGTGAGGCTGGGAATGAGGACCAGCTTGGGACATACATCTAAGCTGTACAATCTGTAGTGTCACTGTGCTAACAGAGCTCATGCATCTGGAGAACTGTGCTTTGACATAACTCCACTTGATGCAGATGTGTGGCCCTTTGCAGGAGTAGAATGAAAGCCCTTGGTAGCAGAGAGGTAAATGAGTTGTGACATCCCAGAGCCACCTTTCTTGCTAGTGAGGAGGTGCTGGCGAGGCTGACAGGACTCCTGTCCCCTCCACGCAGGAGAAGGTGGTGGGCAGCACTGAAAGCCCTTCTGGGGGACCAGCTTTTGCAGCTGCCTAAGCATCAGGCTGCAGGAAGGAAATTGGAGTGACAGTCACACAAATGCTTTCAGGCTTGGAAGTGCTGGGCTCTGAAGGGCTGAGCTGGGTATCAGACATATCAGCTCTGAGAGGGTTTTAACAAATTTTGGAAGCACACAGAACTGTGGCAATGATAAGACATCAAAGAAAAACCAGCAGCTGTGAGTTTTAGGGCTGCCAGATTAAAGCCTCTGAGTATCACACAAAGTAGCCATAGCTCCTCCTTCAGAGTGAGCACGTGACATTATCAAGGAATGAAGCAAACAGCCTTTCAGCAGGGGATAATTTGCCCTACAAACTTTATGCTTGAATTAGAGAAACAAGCTACACTCTGTCAATGCCAGATCATCAGAAGAAAATTAAATTAAAATGCGTAACTGATGTTTTGCTGCAAGGAAATCCATTTTCAAATTGTGTAAAAACTGAAATAAGAAAATTCTCCCAAAAATCTCTTTTTGGGGAGGGCATTTTAACTACTATAATATAGTAGTTATACTATAATGTCATGGTGGCCAAGTGTGCCATTCTGGGTTGTAGCTGGAGAGCACCTAAAGAGGTGGAGGAGCTCTGTGAGGTGAAGCACTTGGAGTGAAGAAAAATGGAAGTCTTTATGTGTGTTTAGGATTTCCAGAAACTGTCAGAAACAGTTGAACACTGAACAGAAACACAGGGAAAATTCTTCCTCCCCCACATCACTTCCAGCTCTTATCACTGAGAAGGGTAAATGTGGTTATTGTATAAGAGAAATGAGAAGGAGAAGACTCTTAGGAATAGTTCTTTTTCTTCCTCCTCCAGGATTTGATTCCAAAAGTGTTGGGTGTATATTCACCCGGAGAAGGGGCTATGAGTTTCATTTGGAACAGGTGGAAAGGAAGCAGTGGTTTCACTCAGTATCTGTCTGGTATCTGGTAGTTGAAATGTCCTCAGTAAATCTTTTACAAACAGATTTTGCAGCATTTGTGAATACTGCTTGTTTCATCTATTTATTTTTTTCTTACCTTTGCATTTTTCTCTGTAACTTTGCAGGTTCCTCAGTGTGACCATAGTAAAAACACAAGGGAACTGAACAGCCAGAAACATTATTTCAGCTATAAGCTATTCTCCTTTCTCCTATGTGAATAAGAAGTCTGGATAGAAAGCCTGAAATGTTAATCCAGAGGATTTGTAATTTCTAACATACATATTACTGCAGAGTTTCTTGCCCCTCATCTTTTCTGCCATTCATGATACTAGAATATTTGTGTGTCATGGAAAAGCCCCACCTGATGGTGGTCTTGATGACATTATATCTGCCTGCTTTTATCATGTGCCTCATCTCCCTTCTCTTGCTTTTCTCCTCCTCTGCTCCCATGGATGTTCAAGTCTGGACAGTGAATGGCAACCTCCTGCCAGGTGCCTCTGACCCTGCTCTGCTGTAGTGGTGGCTGCCCTCCCCTTTTTGTTTCCTGCTTCCATAAGTCTCTGGCGAGCTGTTTGCAGGAAAAGTGAAGCCTGAAAGTTACAAACTCGGGAGATTTTGTATTTCCCCACAGCCTGGCATCTGTTCTGTGACCCTGCAGTTGCAGAAGTCTATACACCAGGACAGAGAAATCATCTTCTGTAGGCTATTCTGGATGAATTTCGATCAATTTTAAGATAAACCCTTTTGGTTCAAGGATTCTTGTTACTATTTGTAATACATATATCTGGAAAGAAATGTACATTGTCCTGCATGTGTATCATTTTAATGTAGGTATTTTAAATAGCAGCAATTTAATTTTATTGAGAAGAGTAAAAAATTTTATTTCATACTTTAAGGCTAGGATGTTAGGGGTTTTTAACCAAAAGCAAAAAAAGGATTCATTCAATTCTATGTTCTTCTACAGTCTTTTGAAGAAATAAGTTTAATGTGAGAAGGTAATGAAGGATGTACTACTCTTTTAGGCTGTACTTAATTGGGATGCCTCCTAGGACTTTAGCCTAATAGTGGCAAATGGTTATAACTGCTACTCAAACAGGACAGCATTAGCATAAATTGCTTTTAATGTGATTATATTCATCCAAGGTTGAGCAGCTAAGTGATGCTTAGCCAGGTGTTAAATAGGTATGATAATCTAAGGTTTAGTCAATGACTGTAGAAATTTGCCAATTAGAGAGAGTAAAAGAGCAAATAAAAATTAAATTCCCTTTTATTTAGCACCTTACATTTTCTTTTCAACTCTCAAAATTACTTTTTAAAATGGCTTTCTCTGGTTCTGTATTCTTTCAAACTAAATTACTACTTAATTCTTAACTGTTCAGCAGAACCAGTCTTACCCACTCTTGCACAAAATTATTCTTATCTATTTTTCTGTTTTTCTAGCTTTGTCTAGAATACTAATTTATATCCAGTTCCTGTAACTGGAAAGTTATTAATGGATGGTGTAGTACGTGTAAAAATTACTTTAAAAAAATTTAAAATTACTTTCTGTGCAGTACTTCTTCTCTATAATCCTGTATCAGTTGAAGTGTTGCACCTGTGTTATAAAATTTCAAGAGTATACAGCTTTTTTTGCAGCATTATTCTCTCACTAAACACCTTGCTGTTCTCCCCACTGACATGGAATGAAATTTTACTAGGAGCTGTCATCCAGATCCCACCAATTTCATGTGCACATACACCCCATGGAGGCAGAGACTCATCCAGCTGGATGAGATGTGATGTTAACCCTGTGCTAGCCCTCTATCAAGCCATGGGCTTTGAAACAGATTTTCATTGTCTTTTTTCACTTGTTTTCCCAGCAGAATGTAAAAATAGGGGAGTGGTAAGAGGAGGCATTTGCCCTTTTCCATAAATTTCTATTACAAACACGTTGCTCAGCACTTCTTCATTATCCCAGGGGCCTATTGCACATAAATCTCACTTAAATGTTAATCAGCTTCAAGTGAGCTGCAGTCAAATGCAGGTTTATAGATGAAGCAACCCAGAAGGGACCTGAAGTGGAAAAAGGATCAGAGACTGGTCTTCTGGCTTACTTGGGATTCAGGGCTTTGGACAAAAAAGCAGCTGTTGCATTGTGGTCCTGTGTAGGGAAACACAAGACTTTTCCTTAGTTTTACTGTTGCTGTAGGAAGCAGACACTCTGAAATCCTCAGAATGCCATACCTTTCTTCTCGCTCTGTTTTCCGAATGCCTAGAAATGCCTGAAGCGAGGCTGCAAGGCTCCTGCAGGCAGAGGAGGAGCCACCAGCCCGTTCCCCAGCTCCAGCTCTTGGCTGCTGGGCTGCAAGCACACAGGCATCTAGGTGGCTTCCATGAATTAATAACTGCAGTGGTGCTGTCTGTGCACTGCCAGAAGGGGCAAGGATGGTTTGTGTGCTAATTTTGATTGATGATTTGAAAACAGATGGTGCTGGCAGGGTTGAGTATGATATGGTACCACAGGTTTAGAAGAATTCATATTTCATGCTTTGTTGTAGATGTAGGCCCTGATCATCTGAAACTTTATGTATATTCACAATCCGTGAATGTAATTAGCTGATTTACTTTGTTCAAGCTGTTCAGGTACTTAAAGTGAAACACTAGTGTGTGAGTCTGCAACACCACCATGAGTGTTTTATTAGCTCTCAGTACTTGAAACTGATGTACTGGCTGGTGTGTCATTTTCTTCTGTAATTGTGTAACACAGCCTTGTTTGTGATTGCATGCCGTTACAAGCAGAAATATTTACAGAAGCTGCAGGACTGTGTGCTGGAGAGGCTGGACACAAGCCTTGCATGCAGCACTGCAGTATTGAGGCAGCACTTGTGGAATTGAGGCGTGGGCCAGGTGGTCCTGGCAGGAAGGGTTCAGGTGGCAGCACATTCCACGTGCTGCCCCACTGCCTCCTGTCCCTCCTGTGCCCTACTGTGTGCCATTGCAGGCTGGGATGCAGCGAGATGGAGAGGGGCCTCCAGCTTCACCGTGTTTCTGCATGGTTCTGTCATGTGGAATTGCTTTCAGATTTCGTGCTCTGATAGTTTTGTGTGGCTTGGGTTTTTAAAAATATTATTCATCAGGCTTCAGGTTACAAAGCACTTAAATGGAGCAACCACCTGTACGTTTTACTGAGCAGCCCTTACATTGCAAGGGCTTGTGAAGAGCAAAATCTGCTGTTCAATTAGATACAGGTATGGTACTTAACTGCAGGACGGTGTCTGCATCTCGCACAGAGCAGGAAGGCCAGCAATCCATTTGCCACAGTCTCTGATTCTCCCTGGATAGCTTCAGTGTAAAATTCTTCAATTCAATGGGCATTTAAAATGAGTTTTAAAATTGGCCATCCATGCTACATTAAACCCTGCTCAGAATATTTACTGACTTTTATATGCAGAAATCATTTAGTTTATACTAGGCCTGTGGCTTAGGAATATCCCTCCTATCTCTTCACCACTGAGAGCTTTGCTGGTAATTATTTATGTGTAAAGCAGAAAGGCACTGAAAAGACACTTCAGACATAAGAGGCTGGAGCAAAGTGCCAGAGAAATTTGAAGGTATCAAGAGGGTCACAAAGTAGGAATGAGCTGTGGCTGTATGGAGGACATGAGAAAGCAGAGGTGCAAGGCCAGTGAACAGAGGGAATAGCAAGGATGGCAGCTGGACAAAGTCAGGCTTCTTCCTGGCTCAGTATGTATTGCTGGCTGTTTTGGTAGAGCTCCAGCCCTTAAGCAGCCTGAGAACAAACAAACCTAGTAATGGCACTTCCTTCATCCATGCTAGAAAGCTATACTGTGCTGTGGTAACTAGCCAGTGCAGTGCAGAAATCTCTTTTATAGGGCAGCTTTATTTAACTTCTGAAAAAATAAGGTCAGAAATTTAGGGCAATTAGTGTGAGCAAAGCTCAGCAGGTTCACATCTCCCTTATGCAACCAGATCTCTAATTACTATCTGCATATTTTAAACACTTTATGCAGTCCTTTGAAATACAATTTTTCTCTGACTACAGTGTTGTATGCTGTTTCTTGGGTTTTTTTAGCAGTTAAGAGCTGCATATGTTTTCTGTCTTAATATGCAATTCTGTCTCTACTTCATCTTCAATAACGTATTTGAGTAAATTTTGGTGTTTGTTTACAATTGGATTTGGAATTAAGGGTTGTAACTTGAGCAAGTTGCATGGTTAGGAAACTGTAATGAGCTTTTGAATTATATGGAATAAGCACCAAACTTTAGATATCTGTTTCATGGGTAAGCAGTTTATTACATTTGTAGACCTGCTTTGTTGAAGGCTTGTATATTATGCCTTGAGAGCTCAGGCATATACCTGTTAAACTAAAGTAGATTTGCAGTTTTGGAAATACTGATGATTCTAATGTCATCAAATTTGTTTTGCATGTTTCTAATGTGTCCTTCTATCTCGTTTACACAGAGACTTTGCTTATGTGGCAAGAGACAAAGACACAAGAATCCTGAAATGTCATGTGTTTCGATGTGACACACCTGCAAAAGCCATTGCTACAAGTTTACACGAAATCTGCTCGAAGGCAAGTGGATTTAAAATCAGCTGCATTTGTCTGTTCAAAGGTCCTTCAGCCTTATACGTGTAATCAGCAGTTGTACGCAGTGTTAGTTTAGTTTATATAACTGGCAAGGAGAAACAGTGTAGAGAATTTGTAAGGGAAAGGATGCAAATGGATGGGAATTATGGGAGAGTGGGCATTTGGATCTGAGGAGGATGATAGGTGCTTTTGATTTGACAAGTGGGTATAGAGGCCAAAGGCTTTCCTTAATAATAAAGAAGCTGCAGGTTCAAAATGGAAAAAGAATACAGAGGTTCAATTCATAATAAATAATGATGTTAAACTCCATAAATAAATCAGACCTTGTTTGAATGGTTATTCAATGGTATTATCCTCAAGGACACAGAGGAAAATAGTTGCTAACTGTATTTTAAAAAGTCATGGAGAAAGGGTTTAAGGTAGTGAACTCTAGTTATGTAAACTAAAGGATCTTAGTTCCTGCTCTGATAGTGTTGTCCATAATAGTGGGGAGGACTTTTCTTTCCAGTCATTCTGCCTTACAGATTTGACACCATTCCCTGGTTATTAATTTTGATTTTCTTGGATGATCAGTTCATGAGTGTCCTCTGTACAGTCATTTCATGCAGCGGTAACAACGCAGCACTTCCTTTACAGTGGGCAATCTGAAACGTTTTATGAAGAGGAAGTTAAACTAATCTACTTGAAACCCTTTTCTAGTTTGCATCACATAAAAAGTGGGCTGTGGGAGTGAATAATGTTATCAGTTATCTCTGTGTCACTTGTCTGTCCTCATAAGTCACAGCTCTTCTAGAAATGCTAGTTAGGAAACCTTCAGATTTTAAAATTCTGCTGTATCATTGTCATTTGCTTTTTACATTTTATCTTCATGTTAGTGAATGGAATCAGTGATGCCAAACCCTCCTCTGTAGTCAGTTGTATAGTCTAAAAATTTTTCATTTTTGCAACACTGAAGAAGTGTTATTGAACTTGTTTGTGGTGTTTCACGCAAGCAACGTAAGCCTTTGCACAGTGTGCATTACTGCAGCCCTCTGGGCAGCAGGGTTATGCCTGAGGCAGAAGGTCGCCCAGCAACTGTGCAAAGCCTGGCAGGTTTGCGTGGGTTTGGGCTCCAGAGCGAGTGCCAGCAGCAGTACTTGGGGAGCTGCTCAGGTTGGCCAAGAAGCAGCAGGCTCTCTTGGTGAATTTTAACACCAGCACTGCAGCAGTGGCTGACTGGAGACCTGTTATGTTTGTCCTACTTCTCCTCCAGCTCTCCAGTTCACACAGGTATTTCCAGCAAGTGTAGCAGGGGAAAATATGCTAGACAGGCCCTACCACTGCTGCTACATTGAGTAAATGCCATGGTGGTTTTATACAGGAATATCAGAAAGGGAGCAGAGCTGTCACATAAGTAACTGACATGAAACTTCTGACATTAATTTTGGATAAGAGAACACCTAGGCATTTAAAACCATAGCTAACAGCAACACAGTTAATTCAGCAATAGATGTAATCCTGATTCAGGGAAGCACTTGGCTTGTGCTGACATGCTGTATCTCCTTACTAAGTCAGGGTTTCTTCCTAAGCTAGTGTGTATAATTTTTCATCAGAGGGGCAGGAATATTCTCATGTGACCCTGCAACTGAAAATACTTTCAGAATATAAAGCTAAAAAAAAATAAGGAGGGGGCAGAAAAGTTTGCTAGAAGCATTTTCAGACCAAGTGTCATCTGCTGTTAAGACCAAGTATCTTTTTAGCTTAATTACAATGAACAGATGTAACATAAAGAAGCAGATAGCTGTGGTTCATATATGAGCTTTGGAAAACTTCTTTTACCTTCCCTGGATCCTTTCTCAGTCATATCTGTAGGGAATAACCATCCAAAATATTTATTTAGAAGTGGGTCTTTACTCCTCTTTTGCTAGTACTACACATTTTGTAGGAGCCACATGTTATATTTTGTATGGGATTTTTAATTCTAGAATAAACATAAAAATGGAGGAAAATATTTACCCAGCAGAAGACAGTTCAGAGAGGAACATGCATAAGGAACACTCTGCTATGTGTGTTACATATTTATGTTTCTTGCTCTGTTACTCCTCACTATAATTTTGCTGTTGATAAACATGACTAGATTTTTTTCATCCTCAACCTCTCTTTCATCTAGCCTTGGACACCACTTAAGTTCTTTACCTAGCCAAGGAATGGTGAATAAAGTGGAGTAAAATTAAAGTTGTTATTTAAAAAGAATAACCTGCTTAGCCGTGTATCTTCTGACTTATTTCAGATTTCAAAAATAGGGTTGTAATAGAAGTAGATTTGTAGTTGTTGCTGTACTACATATTTAATTTTTTTAAAATGCTGTATTATCACTGTCTTCTTAAGATTATGGCTGAACGGAAGAATGCTAAAGCTATGGCTTGCAGCTCATTGCAAGACAGGACAAATGTCACCCTTGATGTTCCTCTGCAAGGTACTGTGTGTTACAGCTAGTATCCTCAGGATGGTCCTGTTTTAGATAAGTTTTTTTTCTGATGCAGATTTTGACCAAAATGAGCATGCTGGGTGAAGAAGTCAGGAGTGTATTCCAGCTTTTTAATTAATGTATCTGACTGTCATCTGTTCCCGTGTTACTTTTAAGTATTTTTCCTGGCTATGTTTACAGTAATGGAGTCCTGCTCAGTTATGTCAACTTGTGCATTTCATCTTTTATTTTGAAATGCAAGTGTTGCAAACACAGTCTAACTTATCTGTGGCTACTCAGGATATTCTTTTTCAAATCAAAATACTTCCTGACTTGAGACTGCACAAATCCAAATCTTCCTTAAAACCAGAATATACTCCAGTTACTCATTCAGAAGAGCCATAGGAGTATTCCTCCTAGGCTTCAGCATCTATTTTAGCAGCTTCTGAGGCAAGGCTGCAAGTGGGCTGTCATCCAGCTTTTACACATGTTACTGCATGGTAGGAGGAAGTTGCCTTTGTGTGACTGTGTTTAACGTACTAGCAAGGATAGTATTAAAAACACATTATAGATTTTACATAGTTATTGCAGTGAAACTTAGGTCTATACATCTCAGAGACCCATTCATCTTCATTTTCTGTGTTTTAATGTGCTAGTGATACAATGTGATTTTATTCTTAGTATAGACCAAAGATTCCTTTAGAAATTATTGAGGCTTATTCTTGTTAGAAGGAATAAAAATTCCTTTAAATTGATGCAATGCCTTCAGAATACAATTAATGGGTAAACAGTTTTACGTTATTGATGAAATGAAAGTGCTTTTTCCTGCTGTGAATGCTGATTAATAGAAATTGACTTTTGTTCCCATGCAGTAGATTTCCCAACACCAAAGACAGAACTGGTACAGAAGTTTCACGTCCAGTACCTGGGCATGCTACCTGTAGCTAAACCTGTGGGTATGTAACACTTCAGTGAATTCCAGAGTACCTTGCTTGAACTCTAATGGCTCATCAACTGCCAGTGCATGATTTTTGAAGGGTAGCAATTCTTCTGTTTCAGTCACATGAATCAGGCAAGAAGACATCTAATATTCAGGGCATCATATGAACATGTGTTTTGCAAACAGGGTTCTGGAAGCTGCCAAGAAGGTGGGGTTTTTTCTACAGCTTTCTCTGAATATGAGCTTTGCTACTAATGAGAAGGGCCCTAATGAACTGAAATGGTACAAAAACTAAACGTGATACTATCCTGTTTTTTTTAAGCCAGAGGCACCTGTTTTGGCTTTCCAGATGGAGAAATACAACTTCACAGTACTTTCTTCCATGATCAAATTAATTTTAATAAGGAATCCAAAACAATCTGTTTTCTATACTATTGTGTGAAGATTAAAAAAATCTGTTATATTTTTATATATATTATTTTTCACTATTGCATTTTACTCTGGTCTAGGAATGGATACTCTGAACAGCGCCATTGAAAGTCTAATGGCTTCCTCTAGCAAAGACGACTGGTTGCCAGTTACCATGAATGTTGCTGATGCTACTGTCACAGTCATCAATGAAAGAGTAAGGCAGACTGTGTTGTTTAAAACACACTTAAAATAGTATGAGTGTTGAAAACCCAGAACACAGAAATGCTAGTAGGGTTGGTTTAAAATAAATTTCATTTGCTTATTTTACATTTTATTTATTTCCAGAATCTGCAGAGGCTCTTACTGCTTGTATCAGCTTCAGTTTTCTTTATCATTCCAAGCAAATTCTCAGAAATAAATTATTATAAGTATTCATTATATACTTAAATTCAGTGTTTTCCTTTCTAGGAATTTTGAGCCTAAAATTCTGTAGGTTAATCCCAAAGTGGTAGCAATCCTAAACACCAAACTGCATTTGACTTACTCTTGGTATGGAAGCCAAGAGTAATATAAAAATCTGTGTTACAGAAGAAAATTTAGAGCATTTTCCATGGAGTTTAATACAGTGAGACTTACTAATGCAGTATTTTATATATGTCTTTTGATGAGGTACTAAATATACATACAGAGATGTAAATAAACATACAGAGATGTATGTTGCATCTCTGTAACATACCAGTGGTAGGGGAGAATGTTTTGTAGTCATGTTTAGCCATATTGTTTTGTTTCTTCACAAAACAAGCAGCTTCTAAAATGCACAACATTTTAAAATGTTGTGGTAATGCCCAAAGCCTCAGTTTTCTGGTGACAGCCTAGAAGGGGAGATCCAACCCAGGCCTGAGCATGCTTGGTTTATGCAGATAGATAAGAAGGAATTACTATATTGTATCAGTGTATTTTCTCATTTAATCAAAACTGAAAGTTCCACAGAGTATCCAGTAGTAATGATCAATCCTTTGATTCATGACCAGAATGAAGAGGAGGTCATGGTGGAGTGTCGTGTGCGGTTCCTGTCCTTCATGGGAGTAGGCAAAGACATCCACACGTTCGCCTTCATTATGGACACAGGAAACCAGCATTTTGAGTGCCATGTTTTTTGGTGTGAACCAAATGCAGGCAATGTATCAGAAGCTGTTCAGGCTGCTTGTATGGTACGTGACCTTCTTCAAAGGCCTCTAATAGCACTTTAGATTTTCACTGCCTCCATAAATTATCATTTTTTCAAATTCACAGTTATATTAATTTCATGATAGAGAAAAGAAAGATAAAAATAGGAATTAATATTATTATATATTTAATCAATTAAAATCCAAATGTTTTCATGTTGGAAGTGCCAGCTTAGTGAACAATGTCCCTTTATTTTCTCTCCTAACCTCTGCAACATCTATGTAAATTAGAAATCTTTTCTTTCACTGCACAAGTCACCTAATGCTGGAAAAATGTTTTACTTGGAGTCGTGTTATGAAATCCTGTAGTAATATAGTGAAAATAATCCTTTTCCAAGAGTAGCTGAACCCAGAAAGATTATTTCTCAGTTTTCAAATGAGTATTTATGTGATTTAGTATCCGTTGTGTGCTAATGGACAATTTCTGCCCAAGCATTGACAGACCAATTTCCCATTAACTTCAGCTGGGCTTCTTGTCGCAGCCAAAACAGAGGTTTGACTGTATTTAATGAGAAAATACTAAAAGTGTATTTGAAATGGTCTGTGAAGTTATTGATGCAGTAATGATTGCAGAATGGCTTTGCTTTGTTGCAGTTACGGTATCAGAAGTGCTTAGTAGCCAGACCTCCTTCACAGAAAGTTCGGCCGCCCCCACCTCCTGCAGACTCGGTGACCAGAAGAGTTACAACTAATGTAAAAAGAGGAGTCTTGTCTCTCATTGACACTTTGAAACAGAAACGTCCCGTCACTGAGATGCCATAGCTGCATAAGAGAGAAGATTCTCCTACCATTTGACGGAAGATTACAGTAGCTACACTAAGGAAAATGAATGGACAATGTCTGACCTTCCATTTCAGTTGCTGATGCTTTCTCTTCAGAGAATTTACCCCTATTGAAACAATGTTAGACAAGCATGTTCTCTCGTTCTTGCCACCATCGTGTGATATGAAAAGAAGCATGAATAATTTTTTTGCTGTCAATGAGTTACATCATGGGCAATGGAAGGTCTGTTTGATTGTAAATACATGAACATTACTTAAACTCACATAAAAAAGAGAATATGGCCACGTCCCTCCTAGTGAACTCATGCTAAAGTCCTTGGAGTGAATGATGCCTGAGTTAAAAGTTTCACCTTCTTGAGCTGGATTTGTCACAAACCAATCTTAAATCCTACAGCACTTTGCTCTGTTTTCAACACTGGAATAGGTATCAAGTATTAGCTACAACTGAATTACTGTAGATTAAATACCAAGGTGTTTTTTTTACAGAACTACACCAGTTACTTTTAAGTTGTTTGGCAGCATTGGTCTAGCAACTACTTTAACATCTCCCTGACATGTTTCTGAATCATACTGTCATTATGTCATCTTCTGGTTACACATTATACTTTTACAGAAGAATTGTGTTTAAAATCAAACCAATGATGAAAAATCCAGAAGTGTTTTCAGTAATTGAGTTGCAGGGTGATCCACTGAAGCTTTTCAGCTTTAAACATACAAACTCAACTGCTGGCTGTTAAATTTATTCTCCTAAATCTATCATTAATTTATCAAAAATGCTGTTTGTTTCATGGAGGGCTCAAACCAATCAGAAATAAGAAAGAAGTAGTTAGTGATTTTATTGTCTTACAACTGTTACAAAGACTAAACTATTCCATACCTTTTCTATACAAGTGTTTGATGAAATGTTCAGTTCAGTGTCTGGTTGCATAATTTCCCCTTCCCCTCAGAGTTTGTTAATGAATACTTAGCATGCCAGAAGAACAATTACATTTCTTGTTATTTACAAAATTTCATGGAATTTATCTTACTTTTAATGCTCTTGAAACAAAATAAGAGTTGTTTTTTTTAACAGGATAGTGTTTCTGGTACTACAGTTAGGTTTCAATGCTTTTCTTCCAAAGACTTCATATTACAGATTTGCTTTACACACCTGCAGATCCTCACAAATCAGCCCAGCATTGCCCTCAAAATTGTACCTCAGACTAATTTTGAAATGCAGTCATGCATCTTCAGTCTTTCCCTTTGTCATCTTCTGTCTATACCTGCAGATTGGTACAGATTTTGGAAATGGAACATTAAGTATGTTTAAGTAGTGTTAAAAATGTTTTGCCTCCATTTATAGCTAGGTTCCAAATTGTGCCTGTCTCCCAAGTCTGCAAATCTTGTCATACTCCAATGATAAAGGATCACTGGCTAGGTTCTTGTTACAATAACTCTTTTTTTTTATTTTAGTATGCAAGAGACTGTTATAAACAAACTATTTTCTTTTTTATTTCCTTGTTTGAAGAAATTAATGACCACACCTGGCAAAGTAACTTAAGAGCACAACAGGAAAAGAGTGATGATTCAAGAAATTTCTGCATTGAAAAATGCAGGAAAATCATTACTAAACTCGGCATGATGTATGAGCAAGCGTCAGGTGAAGGCTGACTATGCAACTATTTAATTAAATTTAGCTTTCTACAGTGCCCTCTGAAGCACTGATCCTCTACAGATCTCAGATCTTTTCATGACCACAATTCTGCACCTCAGGCACTGAAGTAACTGTTCCCCCTCTCAAGGCTCATACTCTTGCCACCTCTTTTGCACCACCTCCATTGCCTGTACAGCTGGAGAAGCTGCTTATACTGGGGACACAGGTAGAGCTGGAGGGGAGGGAGTACAAACAAACTCACCCCCTTTAGCAGTACCTGTGGTTTAACTGACCATGGAGCCAGATCACAAAGCATAGGGATGGCAGCTTGCATATAGCTTCTGTAGTTTCCAATACTGATCCCAGTCACCTCTGTTAGGAGCAGTGTAAAACTCACTTCCTATCAGAGAATCACAGAACAGTTTGGTTTGGAAGAGACCTCAAAGGTCATCTAGTTCCAAACCCCTGTCAGGGGGGCACTTTATACCAAAGTTGCCCATCCAACCTGGTCTTGAACATTTCCAAGGATGACTGCTCTCAAACTTTGGTGGCTAACACCATACCCTTAGGTAGGATTGTGAAGTTAAGAGATGAAAGTTTTCTTGTTTGTCGTTGTGCTAGTGATTCACATTTTATTTTATTTTTAATTAAATACTTTGACAGTGTCTTTTTAAAGTTCCTGCTGACAACGTTGTGATTTGGGATTGGCAACTGTTGTACAGCAATAAATTAATTTTAAACAGTATAATTAAATTTTGTCATGGCATCTGCAGAGTGCTGATTCTCCCCATGAGAGTTCCAGACTCTCTTTAACTAAAGCAACGCTTAGCAAACAGCAGTGTAAAGGTTCTACATCCGTGTTGTCAAGGCTTGAAACATCTAGTTAGCTTTCATTAGCAATGTGTGCAACTGCAGCCAGGGCTGAGGAGAAGACAGAAAGGTATTTGAAAAGCTGTACATCACTCACCAGTGTGTGTTTTAAAAGGTTTATGTCTGTTAACAAAATGTTGTTGATTTTGCAAATATTGAAGTAGTGTGCTTAATGATCTGACTATATGTGGCCTTTTTGCTTCAGTAGAGCTCCGTATTCTCCAAGAGATTTAATATACACCCAGGTGTTTGCAGAATCAGAGCCTATTATTGCAAATCTTTTGTTTCACAATATATTCAGACACTCTTGTTACCACGGCCAAAAAAAGTATGTATGGGATGTGTGTGTGTGTGTTTGAGCAACTGCAACTGTTCTAGTTGATGTTATAGCAACCCTTCAGTTATCTATGCATTTTTTATAATACCTAGTGATTCTGCAGGCCGGCAGCCATGTTCACTATGCCTTGTATGTCTGATGCCATATTCTAACTTAACCTGGTAAATACAGCTTAAAATATTTTTATTTTATTTATTCTATTTTTACTGAAATATCCTCCATTATTATGTTGATGTATTGTCTTTACTGGATGTGCTCTTGTAATATTCTCCACTCTGTATACTATAGGTTGCCTTAAAAAAGGCAGGCTTTGTAATTATTTGTAGTCACATTTTTATTGAAGTCTGTAGAAGAATTATGTAAAGCAAAGCTAATTTCTTAATTTTTTTCAATGCAAGTAGTAAGTTAGAGGTATCACATGTCAGTCAGTCATGTCATTAACATGCTCCCTTGCAGAAGCAAGGAGATTTATATTCAGTCAATGACTAATAGATAAAAGCCTTTCTTTTGAAACCTGTAGTGCTGGCTGTAGGTTTTATTTAAGCCATTTACTTTCATTTACAGGGGAGCAAGGAAGTGTGGGAGGTGCAAAGCTATGGAGGCCACCTACAGGGTGGTTAACTGGGAATAATAAAAATAGCATAGGAATGGCAGAGAATCCATTCACAGAAAAACGAGGTTTAGTGATATACTTCCTGTGCAGACTCACGGGTACCTAACAGAAATATTATGCCCTTTAGTGGCAGAAGAACAAAAATTGTGGAATATCACCAGTTCTCTGTCACTAACAGTTCTACATTTCTTAATTTTATCAAGCATTTCATGGATCACTTACCATGGAAGCTAAAATTGTTAGTACATCACCCATGGAAAAGAGAACATTCTCATTTCAAGAGCAAGTATGGGCTCAGCATTTCAGCATTACCCCCAAATGCATTACTCCTTTCTTGGGCACATTAATCAACACATTGCCACAACATGTGCTGTCCCATCAGCCAGTGTAGGTTTGATTTAACAGCATTAAGAAAGAAGGAAACACTGTTAATTAGCAGAGCCCAGTTTTACATAAAATTACCTAACTGGCAACAAAAAGGACAATTTTCCCTGCTGTTGACCACTTCTCCACATTTAAATGTAATCTGTTCTGAGAATAAATTTAGCTGCATAAAGTGATTGTCTCAACTGTTACTGCTCCATGAAACTGCGAAATTATTTTGTTCAAAATGGTGGCTGAAGAAAGGGAAAAACATACTGGTGGTTTAGAGGCAATAGCAGTACAATAAAGAGTTTTGTATCTGGAAAGCTGAATCGAGAGTTTCTAGTTGAAAATTACAGACAACTGGATTACAGAAAAAATAGTTACATAAGATACAGTTTTACTGTAAAAAGTCATTGAGTGTTACAGACATCTACCTACAAGCCATCTGAAGTCAGTCCCAGATATTGCCGCCATCTGATGTTCCATGCTTACAAAGTAAGCTACTGACCTGCAGTTGAAATATTCACTCTCTGATATTCTTGGTAAGACACCAAGATTCTAACTGGTTTAACCTCCGTACTGTGTTAAAAAGGCAAATTCTTGAGAGCAAGATGAGGCCAAGTGTGGAACATCAAGGCACATATTACGTAAGTAGCCCAGAAATTCTATTATTATTAGACACATGTTGTTTTACAAGTAATTTTAACTTTAATAAGGAATGATACAGATCTTTATTTAAAAAAAAAAAAAAATTCTTTAACTGCAGAATCTCTTAAGTTTATTTAACAAGCATTTAACAACCATATATTGAAAAAAAAAAAAAAGTCTCCATAGTGTCATTTCCTTGTATCCAACATGTAGAATCTCTCCTCCTCCTAGAATATATCCTTACAAGTTTGTTCAGAAATAAGAGTAGAGTTCACCATGTTACTGGGACGGTTTAGGAGCATGGATTGCTCACAGGGATATGCAGAAGGTGAGGGATGTCTTTGAGTAGGACAACTGGCTCAGATTAAAATGCTAAAAGAAATTTTCACTGATTCAGTGAAGCAAGGATATTTATCAGATGAACAAGAGTCAGCTGTCTACACTGCTGGTGTAATATCATTCACATCTTTTCTTAAAAAGGTACTGCTGACCCAGTGACACTGACTATTTTGAAGACAAAATAGAGATGTTACAACATTTTCTCTGAATGGGTCTAAATCCAGACCCATTTGGCAAATGGTTAAGTTCCACACTATATTGGTGATGCTCCTGGCAACACTCTTGCCAAGTACCTGAAATGGTTGCCTAGAGGAAAATTTCTGGGCCACAGCTACCTTTGCCTTTCTGTATTGCTGTGCTGTGTCTATTTCATTTTTACAAGTTCTAAATACAAATCATATTTATTGTTAAAAGTATCTCTGTGCCTCCCTTTATCCTCTACTCAGATTACAAGACAATTGTAGATATTTTACAGTTATCTTAACTTTGCTAGCAAAAGGGAGCAGCTTAGAAGCCCATGGCTGTTTCCAAAGACAAGCAGCTACTCTTCGTCCAGTCCTTATTCAGCTGACTAGTGGTAACATTTATAAAAATGTTACTTTGACCGTAGCAGCTCTTTTCAATTAAGAACTGTTTATGTTAAGAAATTGATAAAAAAAGCAGTTATGAACCATGACATAGTTTGATATAACATTATGATGACAGTTCAGTGTTTTTAGCATGAGAATATTTGATCTATTTTTCACTGTTAGTATTTCAATTCACACTTAAGTGGAAACTAAGAGAACACGTACTAGAGAGCCTATGCAGGGCCTTTAATGTACTCAGCCAGTTTCGTGTACAAAAGTTCACATCTAGTTTTAGAAATAAAAAATGAGCTAACAGGCTTACTGTGCAAGGCTTATTTTCTATGCATCAGTTTTAAGTGGAAATTCACAAAAATGGGATCTAGGGCTTGTAAAGAAAATCCACTTTAAAAAATTCAGTCTCACTTTAAAAACATCAGTTTGAAACTGATTACTAGTACAGGTTTAAATCATTTGGGGGGTTGTATGTATGATTTAACTTGTCACTTTAAAGTGTATAGCAAGAGGCTATAGTTTTTTCACTTCACTTCCCCCAACAGTCTATCAGTTATCTTAGGCAGCTGAGCTCCATTCACTTTAGTGTGATTACTGGATTAAAAGTTACTATCTAACATGGATATTTCTACATAAATAGCCTATAATATATCTTTCCCAAGGCCAAATTATCTCTGCATAAAGATATACTGTAATGTAAGAGTATTGATTAATATACAGGAATTTTTACCTTCTTTACAAAGGGAGGGCTGAGTCTGAAAGGTTCATGTAGCCAAGTTGGCTTGACCGTTTTTGAGCAGGGTGGTGGAAATATCCAACCACTTGGACCCTGTGCTCCAGTCTGGCCATGAAAGCAAGGTTAAGTTAATACCCTGGCTTTGTTTCATTACAACCTTTCATATGGTGTTGTCAGTGGAGGCCAAGTGACTGTTGGGGCCTTCAGTACAACCCTGTTCTGTTCTGCACGTGCCTTTTGAGCAGGTGTCTGTCTCATGCGCCCTGCGCAGAGATGACAGGTGAGATGTGGCCTTCGGCACTTCCAGTGGGGCTGTGAGTGAATCAGGGTTCACAGATTTCTTCAGCCCAACACAGCTGTCTGTTCAGGGCACCTTCTTTTGCGGTGTGTTACTGGCTGCTTTAGACGTGGATACGTTACTGGCTGCTTTTGTTTGGCGCGCATTCTTTTCTTGTATGTTACTGACTGCTTTTTTCTGGTGCACTTTCTTTTGTGGTATGTTACTGGCTGCTTTTGTTTGCTGCACATTCTTCTGCAGTGTGTTAGTGACTGCTTTTTTTTTGTGCACTTTCTTTTCTGGTGTGTTACTGGATGCTTTTTTTTTGTGCATTTTCTTTTCTGGTGTGTTACTGGCTGCTTTATTTTGGTGCATATGCTTTTCTTGTACGCCACTGGCCGCTTTTTTCGGGCGTTCATGCTTTTCTTTTATCTTACTGGCTGCTTTAGACACGGGAACTTCAGCCTTAACATTAGCTCCAGTTTGGCGGTGAAGGAGTTTTGCAGCTTTTGGCTTATTATCACTAGCAGCAGCCTTACGTTTACGTTTTACTTTCTGCTTTTTCACCTCTTCTTTTGGTTTTTCTTCAACAATGCCATCTAGTAGTTCTTTTGCTGTAGCAGAAGCCAAAAGGTCTTTAGCAGGCACTTTTTTGGAAATATCTTTCTGAAAATTTTACAGGAAACAATAATGAATCTAAGCCACAATACAGAAATGAATCTAAGCAACAATACAGAGCTTCTCAGTATTTACTCCATGAGAAAAAGACAGCAGAATCTAGCAGAAGGACTTAAGTCACATGTGATAAATGCTAACCAAACTATTTATTCACAGAATTAAGAACTTGGCTTGTGTAAAGAGGTACTGGAGCATTTGTTCTTCAGAGGCCTTCCTCTCTACTGACCAGAGGGGAAAATCAATTCTGGGCTCTATAATATGTGTGTCTGACTTGTGTTTAACCTCAGCTGGTCACCAAACCCCACACAGCCACTCGCTCACTCCCGCACCAGCAGGATCTGGGAAGGAACTGGAAGAGTAAAGCTAGGGAACTGGGTCAAGATAAAGACTGTGGTTCCCTGGGAAGACAAGTGCCATAATTGCTAATGTCCTCCCTTCCTCTTCCTTTCCCCTGCTTTATACACTGAGCATGATGTCACATGGTCTGGAACATCCCTCTGGTCAGTTTGGGTGACCTGTCCTGGCTGTGTCTCCTCCCAGGCACCCCCAGTCCCCTCACCAGCCTGGCCATATGAAAAACAGAAAAGGCCTTGGCTCTGTGTAAGCCCTGCCCAGCAATAACAAAACCATCTCCATGTTGTCAACCCTGTGTTCAGCACCAATCCAAAACACAGCCCCACTCCAGTCACTGGGAGGAAAATTAACTCCCCGAGCCAAAACCAACACACTCCCACACTGACCTGCTCTGTAATGTGTCTGTAAGAACATACATATCCATTCCTTCTGTGTGTGTGTATCAGAAATAGTTACTAAAATACACAAGTATCAGTAATATTAAACATTAATAATTTTCACTGTAATGAAAGTTCTTGCTCATAATACTAAGTAATTGATAATAAGTAAGGAGCTCTTAAACTAAGAACCAGGTCAACATCCAAATATGTAGTGATGGAAGAGAAACAATTTATAGCTAGCTAAGAAGAAGGTTTCTGTAAAGGAGGAATTTCAGTTTAAATTATAAGTACATGTTTTCTACATTGTGGAAAATGTTCATATCCTGAATCACCTTAAAATTGGCCATTGGAGCAATTGCTTCTTTGTATTAGAAACAACAAAAGTGTTTGTTTCTCTGGAGAGAGACAATATGGTAGAGAGATGCACATACCATGATTAATAAAACTCAGACCAAGTTAAAAATATTTAATATTGTAAAGAAAGAGGTCAGTAATAGGTAACTTGAAAGGTTTTTCATATGTAATTCTCTTACTCTTAATAGAATCTAAGTTCTCCCAAGAGGCAAGCTTCTTTCAAGCACTGTAATTGCAGTATGACGCAAAATGCTACAAATAACCAAGTAAGATCTCCTATCTTTAATCTGCAATGAAATTCTGATTAGTTCTTCCTCACAGCCCTTCTACTTTTGGTGGGAAAAAAAATGTGTGTTTTTCTTAGAGACAAGAGGAACATGTTGATGCTCAGAGATGCAAACTAGCCCTTTAAGGCCTTTCCTCAGGAATCATGCCAAGACTTTTCTGTTTACTCAGCAAAAGCCCCCTGCCTTTCAAGCCAGATTTGCATACGCCTTAGTTTGGGAAGGAAACATGTTCATACTTATTTTATTCAAATAATAATAGTGTCACCCATAGGGATTAAGATTTCAACTGCGTGGATACTGGAAAATCTTGGTGACACATATAACAAATACAAATAGATACAAATACAATACTAGACACCATTTATCATGTATCTAATCAAGCTGTGTATGTCATTCCAAAGTGTGATAACTGTGATACAGTGTGATAATAGTTCCTCTGGATGTTGCTGGCACTGACTTGGATCAAAGGCCTGCTCTGATCAGGAACAGCTCCAGAAGAACAGGCACATCTTTTAAAACTGTGCTCAGCATAAAACTCCAGAAGTAGCACATTTCAACTGCTCACCTGTCTTTTGGTCTTAAGACAGCTGAAGAGCAGACAGAAATTTTATTTAAAATGTTTCATTTTGTTTATTCTTCTGTAGAAAATTGCAGTACTCATCTCCTGTGATTTTAAATGGTTATTTTCATAGCTTACCTCTCTCTCTATAACAGCCAGGAAGCAACCACTGGAAATTTCTGATGGCTCCATTTTGAAAAACATTTCAGTGGAAGACTCTGAATTGGAACTTGTAGAAAAAACAGAAGGAATAAGCCTGTAAAAAAGAAATGGAAGACCAGAAAATAATATTTAAGAATATAAAAGGAAATAAACAAGGATACATTAAAAGTAATTTTCAAATTATGTCTTTCAATAACATAGCTTTATTATAATTCTAAAAAACTGCAATTCAAGAAAGGCATGAGAATTCATCTTTTTAGAATTAAGTGGGTTTTTTCCATTTTTCAGTAATTCCCCCTTTTTTCCCAATTATTAAGTATATTAATCACCAGTTAATAAATACATAATCAGAAAAACTATGTTCTTTATCAGGTGTGTAATTATTGAGTTATCAAGTTGTCCCTGAAGTTGGGGAGTGGTCTGAAAACACTAAGCAGCTTGCAGAAATTGTAGAGGTGTTGGCTTTGAGTTATATGTGCTCATAATAAATATCTAAGCTAAAAATCATAGGTTAGGAAAATTTTCTATTTGTTCTAATTGAGGTATCTTTCTCCAGTTTTACAGTTTTGCAGTGCATCAGTGGGGAGGGAAGAACTAGCCTCTTCTCCTGTTCTCCTTGTATTCCAGAAATGCCTGGCTGTTATAAAGCAGTCTCAAGGACATGGCTCATAAGCCTGGCAAACTAGTATTAAGCTGTCTCAGTACAGAAAAATACTATCAAAATGTCCTTTTGTAATTATAACCCCCTCCTCTTCACTGGGGACTGTAAGATAAGAGTCCTACTCCTTAATGCTCCACTAACCCTCTGGCAACAGAGCTTTATTCAAAGATGGTTACAGAGAAATGTATTCAATATTTGAAAGTAATATCCTAATTTGGCTGGTTAGTTCACTTTTAATGGAAAGTCTGCAAAACTTTGTTTCCAAGTTCTCACCATGATCTGGATTTTTTTCTGTGTTCCTTGGAACTTGATAAAACAGGCTACAAGGCTCACATCCTCCTCGCATTACTAAATAAAACTCTTATGTCTTATGATACAGATTTTTGATTTTATATCTGCTTATTCAATGGAAAAAAAAACACAGTGGTAATATTTTATTGATGTATATAAGTCACTGTTCACCAGGAATCCCTTCAATGACCCTGACAAATGATGCAGAAATTAATTCAAATTTGATAGGCCAAAGCGAAATTCTGTACCTGTGTCGTACTTTATCTCCCTCCACTCCAGATTCCAGTGCTTTTCTCACTACAAGTTCATTTTCTTCTGGGTAAATTGAACAAGTGCAGTAAACAATAGCTTGTACTTTGTTAACTACAAAACAAAGCACAACTTTTTTTACTCTTCAGATTCTTCATATAGACAGTGGTTTGGTAAGGATTAAAAGCATCATTAAAATTATGTCACTTTCACCTCCTGATCACTAGTGTTTCAAAATAATTGAAGTATTTTCAAATATTTGCAGATTTCAGCAAAGTCAAAGCTGTCTCCAGTTTTTTCACACAGCTACCAAAGGAGAGAGGAAGAAAGTGGCAGCATGCAGACAGAGGGAGACTACATTTGCATAATTTCCAAAGCAGAGTATAACTAAGCCATAATCTAGTTCTCTACACAATATAGAAGAGTCTTGTATTAATGTGTGGAGGACACTAGGACACAGAAACATCTTCAGACTGGAGGAAATCATTATTCAGGGGGTTTGGTTACATGCTTATTGTCAATTAATAGAGTAATTGGTGTATTTTTAACTATATTAAAACTGGTGATAATACAATGGAATTGATAGTGCAGAGTCTTCCCAGAAATTGGGAAACTAGCACACTTACATTTCAGTGCATGAACCAACTCATTAAGCTGCGTCTCAGCAAGAATTCTGAGTTTATCCTCAGACACAAATCCCTGGAAAAGGTCTTGAAGCAATCCTGCATCTAAAAGCAGAGAGTAGTAAATTTAGTCTTGCAATTTGTATTAGTGTCTGAAAATTCAGTTGTTTGCAGAAGCAGACCTGGTTGTTACTGGCGCAGTGGGAAGATAGGTTTTACAAATTAGAATACCAAGGAATGCCTGATTTATTTGCTTTACTTCTTTACCTGTAATTACTGGTACCTCTTACTTGCTTGTAGTTAATGAAAATTGTAGTGACACAACTTACACAAATAGGCCATAAAGGAATGTAATCCAACAGAAAATTATATACATGTTGGTATCTTGAAATAAATTTTCTGCCAATAGTCTTTTTACTTAAAAAAAGCTATACACACTCTGCTCCCCAGAATTACCCTCAAACTTTCATACTATCAACCTGAAGCAGTCACAGAATTATGCAAGTTACTTTATATGTTTTATAGTAATTAAAATAAGGAAGGTTTCTTTAATGGAATTATACAATTTACTGAAGCACCCACACTGTCTAGACCACAATACTTGGTTCTATTTCTACCAGAAAGCGTGAGCTAGATATTATTTTAATTAAGTTACCTCTATGTTCACTTAAAATAAGCTCCATTGGATTGCCAGCACCCAGTTCAGAGCATTGTGGTAGCAGCAAAATAACTTTTGCCTTTTCAAATCTTGGGTCTGTTGGTTTAAGCTCAGTAAAGTCTTCCTGTAACAACCAAATATCTGAAAAATAGTGAAAACTCAACACTTACAGACTGCAAGCAGGCCTGCCTACAGGTGATACAGGTGAAGAGACTGTGGTATTACACAGAATTCAACAGAGCTAGAACATGCTTGATTCAGATCCTCCAAAATATGGGCTATGGATTTCAAACAGATTGAAGGGCTGCATTTTCCACTGAAAAGACAGTTAATGGGGTTGCAATCTTGTTGCATTCTGTCCTGATTGTGTCCTCCAGGTAAACTGAACAAGTACATTGGTTTTGGGTTAACGCACTCAAACATCTGGAAATCAGACTGAAAGCAGCAGGCAAAACACCAGAAAGTTCCCAGCTACCAGCTACACCAACTGGTACGTAGTAGCTACTTCTATGGAAAAAATCACCAATGTTTCAGGAGCTTGCATTTATGATATTGTTAGACTGCAATTGTCTGTAGCTGAAGAGCTATCAGCTGACCTTGTGACAAAAAAGTTGTTACTGCCCAAGCCTCCAAATAGGAGGTTCTGATAGAATAAGTCCATAATTACAGATATTACACACATCTGTATTACAATACTTTTTGAATACCAACTCCTTTAGCACCTACTTTCACATCCCATATGACTGAAACTGTTCTTCAGTTCTTCTTCTTTTGCTGAAGATTTCACACCACAAACAAAAATTTTGGACGTGCTGTGGTTTGTCAGCACTGACATATGGGCAACAGTGAGATGGGAACCTACATGAGCCACTATAACATCACCACCTCCACTCAACAGCGCCTGTGCAGCGTGTACAGCAAGGCTCCGAGACTTATCCTACAAAACAATGACACAAAAATTAAGTATGATCAACTATTTTGGTTTCTATGGATGCTAACCTTCTTTTCCAAATTAGGAAAGTATTTCATAGTTCTCATAACAAATAGGCGAGAAGGGGGGACAAAAATTAATCAGGGATATCTGCTAATACAGAATTAAATAAATTACAAAACCAAGCAGTCACTCAATAAATTTAAATAACTTAATTCTAAAAATACATAAAAAAGCATAATATCTATAGGTGAAAATAAAGTACATATCCCCATAAGGAGGCACTCCTAGCAACAGCTGGTTCCAGAAAAGACAAGCAGAGGATACAACTCAGGCAGAATTAATCCTCTGAGACACCTTAACAGAGAAATGCAAAACTATTCTTGATGATAATTACAGGAGAAATGTTGCCCTTGTAGATCAAAGATCAAGATTTTGCTGAAATTCAAACAACAGAGAGGCATATTGGAATGCAGAAAACACAGGGACAGCTCCACAAGAGTACTGGCACTGGTGATTAAAAGAAAACTTTAACAAATTACTTAAAAAGGCAAGGAGTGAAGATAATGACCACAGATGCCAGGTCTTGCACCAAATCTGACAAACTGATGATTAAGGAAAGTGCTAAGCCTTTGAGTTCACATCATTGTCTATGTACATACAGCATTCAAGCACCACCCACCCACCACAGAGATAGAGGTTTTGATGGTTTCATGTACTCATTTTGAATACTTTTAAGTAGAAACACTCAGAATTTGTTTCCATTATCTCTAGGGCTGTCACCTATAGTTTTTTTCTGTAAGTATTATATTTAAACAGACCTAAATAGAGTATTGAATACTGAGTCACTTTAAGTTGAGCAATAAATTTTGAGGCTAAAGTTTTCACACATCTAGTGAAAATGCTGGTTGAAATGTTTCTGCTAGGCACTCAAAAATCATCAGACCATTCAGATAATTCATAGTTGTGTTGTTGCATGGTTACTGCAAACCATTACTCTAGAACAGAAACCTCCCACCAAACTTCACTGGGGAGTCCAACAATGGCAATTCAGGAAAAAGACCAGTGGGAGTTATGAAGATCAAGGAACTTTGTATTTTGCACAAAATACAAAGAAGTGTGATCATTCCATCACAAACATGCATTTGAAGAGGAAGAAATATTACAATAGCATACCACTATCTACTAACTGGGGGAAAGCCTATGGAGCTGTTGAAACTTTCTTCACATTTTCAGGAGTGAGACTGCCTCTTTTGATCACTTTTTATATTTAGTTCAACAGCTCTAAGATTAAATTTAAAACATTCTACTAACTTAATTGTAGCTATTGATTATAAGCATTGACATTAGTATGCTGTGATAGATTTGCATTTAAGAAAACAAAGAGAAACTTTGTTTCTCTAAGGAAGTTAAAACTGCTGGAGGCTGATGGGAATTTTTCTCCCGGCCAACATCTGGCCATTTCTAAGAATTGACACCAGTTTTAACCATTGAAAAGTGAGATCAACCTGTGAACACCACCTTAAGACCTAAGCCTGGGAATTTGTCTCTTTGTTTCCTGTTTGTGAAAGGTAACAGAGCTTTAGCTGGGTTCCTGTCCCCAGTCCAGGCCATGCGGCCCTGTGGGGCAGGGGCTGGGCTGGGCCCAGCGGCTCCCGGCCGGGAGATGGGGCCTGCGGGGCTTGCCCCGGGCTCTGGCCGGGCCAGGCCGGTCCCTGGCTCGGCTGCAGTTTTTGCTGTGACTGAATTCACCAGAGACTGCTGAGTAAAGAAAGAAAAGCGCTCTTGACCTGCAGCAGGCTGAGACAGTGACCACACTCTGCAGAGCAGCCATGAAGAATCTTCCATCGCAGACGGCTCCAGCCGCTGCTCCAGCAGAGATCACAGAACCATCTACAAAGCCTGGGCAAGATTTTAACCTTATCATTACCCAGATGAGACTTGCAGATTAATCTTTTTTTTCCAGAGAAAGAAAAAGAGAGTAATCAACATGTAAAGAGACTTTATAAACTATTAGAGACAGTAAAGAAAAGAATTAAGCTTCAGAAGAGGTAGAGAATAAGGAGATGCTTTAATTAAGCTGAAATATTTTTCTGTTAAAGTTATGGAGATAGACAATAGTGTCCTGAAAAAACTCCTTTAATTCATGACAGAGTATATTGGGAGGAATAGAGTGTTCAAAGTGTGGATTTTGAGCAAAAGGTGGAGTAATTGTGATACAGTGAGGTGCTGGAACAGAAGGGGAGAAGTAAGAGTTGAAGATTTGGGGCTGCTTGAGGCAAAGAGAAAACTTCTTTTTCCAGGGAAGCTCACAGAGACAGATGAAAAGAACTTTTGCCTTTGAATAACTCATCCTTAAAAATGACATCTCTAGACTCATGGCCCATAACACACCTCAGAGAGATGTGAAATGGGAGGAGAAAATCTGATGGCAGATTTCCAGGCAGCTGACATCAGAGAAATAGGAAACTATAACAGAAATAGTTTTCTTGTGAGAAACTCCATAGATTAGCAGAAGAAGACTTCTGTTTCTCTACAAAGACTGATGAAAATATTCTAGCAGGAATTGGGACTGTTTTAAACACCAGAGTTCCAAAGTTTTTTGTCTCTATGTTGTCATGTAAACAAGGAAATGGTTGGGTAGTGAGAGAAAAAGAGGTTTTCTGGAAGTTTTATTCTGGTTCTGTTATTCTTGTAGTTTGTTAATAAACTTTCTTTATTCCTTTTAAGTTTTAAGCCTGTTTTGCTCTTGTTCTAATCCATATCTCACAGCAAGAAAATAAGTAAGTTTTCTAGTGATTTTTTAGTTGCTGCTTTAAAACCATGACATATGCTAAATTTAGCAAGTGGATCAGTTTGTAACCTAATTATTACACATGTCCAAAACCTTATGAGAGTTTGTTGCTGCCTGACAGATTTAATAGAATAATCACACAATACACAACGTCTTTCTAACACAAAGCAATTATTTCATTTTGCAGATCATCTGACTCAAGGCTGAACATCAACTCACCTGCAGTAAGAGTTTGCAATCTGCAAAAAGATCTAAATTAAGCAGTTCTTCTCTAAGGGAGGAAGGAAAAACCAATACATCATGGCAGTGTTGGTCCACAGCATACGTATAATGGTCAAAGTCTGACACAGATTCAACCTTTTTGAGCCCCTTCATCTCCAAATCTCTGATAACATCTTCAAGGCTGTTAACATACAACTCTGACCATTAAATATATGAGTTACTTAAGCAACATAGTTTACATTGATTATAAGATTTTTTTCTTCTGTTATTTTGTGTGTATACGTATGCATAAGTATATAGGTATAAAATGCATACTGTCTAATGCAGGAGGGAAACTTACTCTACTTTAGACATGTAAGTTCTGATTTGAAATAATTAAGTTAATAAATCTGATACAATTAATTAAAAAACAGGTATGTGTCTGAGGATGATTCAAAGTATTAAAACAACAATGTGTTCAGAAGACCCAGTAGTAAATACTAAAAAAAATATTATTAATTTATCTTTCATATAATATATAAATATAATAATTATTAATTATTAATATAATTATATATATATATATTTTGTTATAAATTTACGGATGAAATGCTTCAGTTCTTTCAATTGCTTTCAATCTAGCCCAGCTCACCAATAATTTTAATGGCTGGTACTGAAAGAATCCTTGTGTAAATGAAATGAAGGCATAACTGCTGAGGTTAGCAATTCAAATATCATGAAGTATTACAGGTATATATAGCAAGAGATGTTTGTCGAAATGCTGTTTCAGACAGTGCCATAAATTTAATTAAACCTGGAATGAATGGAGCAGCTTTTATTTATTTCCTGTTTAAGGGTTCTAAAGTCACACCTGAAGTAAGATACAATATCTTGAAAAGCCTACAACCTAAGCACTGAACATTTGTGAAAGACAACAGTAGTAAAACAAAATTCTTGAAAATGTTATAAAATGGATTACACTGTCTAATAAAATCTGTCTAACAAAACAGATAACAGGATAATCTGGTATGGTACATGTATCAGTAAGTACAGAACTGGGAACATCAGTGTTACATTATCTAGTAGCCTACAGAATATAAGGATTTTTTTAAAGTGTATTTTAATCTCAGGTCTTAATCTCAGGTTAAAGTGTCTTTTAATCTTACACTATCCTTACAGAATAAACAGCAGGTTCATTATTATAAATAAATTATTATTTATTAACAGGGTCTTAACACCCTTTGCCAAGATTATGGTTTACACTACTACACCTACTTTTCAAGACATTTTGTCTTTTTTTTTTTTCATCAAGTTAACTTGTCTATACTTTTTTTTCTAACTTTATTTCTTCATTTATTTCATGAAAGACCCACACAAGAGACAGAATAGTTAGAACTGTTTCAAAACTGTGAAATACCATTACTGCAATATATAAAAGCTAAAAAAATATAAAACACAATAGTACTGGACTAAGCAGAGCTTCCTGTAAGAATTTTTAATTACTAGTAAAAATATAACCTGGAAATTCTAAAACGAGTATGTAGCAAACTATATCACTTCATATGCAAAAACATTAATATCAGATGATAAAGACCTTACCTGATTTTCAATGTGTTTATCCAAAAACAGACAGGTAAAGCAGAAGCCTTTTTTTCCTGCTTCGATATGGTTTCTGGTACAAAGTATTCAATTGAAAGAGCATCATATTTGATGCGACATCGTGCTAGTGCAGCTGCCAGTTTGGTCCTATAACTATAAAAACAGTCACAAGCTTCATAAGTTTTTAAATGTTTTCACCAGCTATTAGCATGCAACATTTCTGTTACAATACCATCTTGCCCAGAAACCAAATCCAAAAGGGACACCTTCTGCAAGCTGCAACGGAAAGTAGAGTTACAGAACAATTTCTACCCTAGCCAACAGAAGATGCAAGGTGGTAGTCAATAGCTAAGATTATTTTAATTAAATCAGGCAGGACTGGAATTATAACAGGTGACTCTTAAACACATCCATTTTCTCAGGCAGCTCAAAGAAAATCTCAGCATGTTTTGGAAGTACAATGTGTGGAATACAACCATCAGATTCATTTGCATGATTGAAAATGTAAATACATATATGTGCAGAATGAGCATTTGATGGCAGCTGGCCCCTAAACATGTACAGAAACAACACAAGTATGATGGCAACCAGGAGTCACTTTTATTATTATTATTACATTAAAATGTCTGAGAAAATATTTCCAGTCTTTCCTTCCCACAGGCTTCATGCATATTCTTGATACATGATAATTCAAAATAAATAAAAATTGCTGGTGAACTACTTCAGATATCTTAGTTACTGCCCTATAGAAATACCTTGCACTTAAGAGATTCATTAACTTTTTTGGCCATTCTAAATCCAGCAGCAACACAATTTTGTCCAATAAATGCCTTTTGAATTAATCAACTGACTGATGAAAGAGATAATAAATATCAAAATGTTTTTGTAATCTGGTTTTTGTTCTAAATATTTAAAATAATAAATATTTCTCAACGTTTCATAGTAGAAGTACTGCTAAATAGACAAATGTTATTCCATTCCATGACCTCTTGACTCTATTACATTTGCATTTATGAATATTTACTGAATATTTAATTTCCTTCCTAGAATTGTATAAAAGTTTCAAAAATGCCAAAATAAGATATGATGCCTACAAAATAATCCACAATATAGTTTGTTACCTATATTTTTCATATCTATACAAATATGAACATTTGCCTTCAAACTAGGCTCTCATAAAAAAAAATCCCACAAAATTTTAAGGTGAAAGACATTTTAATAATTACCTTTAAAAGGCACTGATTATACAAATCTTCATTTTTGCTTATCTATATCAACAAAAAATAGCTCTTTGCACTTATACCTGTATAAATAATCCCCTATTTCCTGAACTTCTTCTACAAGTTCCTCTTCAGCAAAAATCTTCCGTTTTTTAAACTTTCGGTCTTGTAGGTCATAAAGCATCACAACAAGCAAGCTGGTTAACTCATCTGGCTGCAAGAGAAAAGGCACCCAAAGCATGCCTTATTTCTGCAAAAAGATCCATATCAAACAGCAGTCTCCCATGTAAAAGGCATTAAAAACCCTTAAACGCTTGCTTGAAAGAATATGAAAGTAATTACTTGTGGAGAGTTTATAAAACACTTCTTTAAAAAAGATTTTTTTAAAACTCAAAACTTGTGTGATTTAGATTATCAAAATTAGAAACATTCTCCATGCACACAGATAAAATATTGTATCTTAACTTCTAATGTTATCAGAATTGAAACTTTGAAATTATTCTCTTCATAAAGTAGTTTGTTAAATAGCTAAGCTAACAAAAACTTCTTGTCTATCTATTCCTCTATTGTGGGATTCTTCCATGTGTGGCATCCAAAATGCTCAGTTAGAAAACCTCCTTTATCTGTGTGAATGTTTAAACCAGGAAGTATCTCCTGCTTAAGGACAATAACTACTGCACTTCACTTACTACTGTCTACCTCTTTACATTAAATTCTTACAGTTATTACACACCTTCTGAAAGTCTCACCTTCTTACAAATATGGCCAGAATTAGTTAGAAAACTGAAGTAATTAGGGAAATACCACCAAACACAAAATGTTAACAATGAAGTCTTACTTCCTTGCCAAAAACAAGGCAAAGATAAATATGTTAGATCATTTGCCTGCTCACATCAACCTCCACAAACAATATCAGCTCAAGTTTATCTTGCGATTTTCAAAGGCACCGAAGACAAAGCTGGAAGGAACAGCAGAATATTCTGCCAGCTCCAGAATTTCTTTCCATGTCAAAGAAGGAAAGCATGTCAAGAGAGTAAACTGGACCAGTTTTTGCCAGTACAATATTTATATACAGTACTGTTTGCCCAGGAAATGAACCATGGGGTCAATGCACTTTTTTGTCTGATGGGATTCACTCCATGTTTTCCAACTCCCAAGGATAGGTAGGAAACTTTTTTTTCCCTGCTCACAAGGGGACACAGCTGGGAAGGAAAGCACATGGACATGGACAATATCACTGAAAAAGTACTATGTTGCAATAAAGTTCATGGCTCACTCTCACACTTCTTTCTTTGAAGGTTTTGACTCCCAGCAATTAATTGCAACAGAATCTCACAACAGAGTTTGGAGATGGATGCTTTAGACAACTATGTAAATAGATCAGCAATATTTCAGTCAAAGGCTATCATGTAGTTCGAAACAACAAAGGTTGTTTTGAAGAATGTTGTAGAATCCTCAGAAAACATGCTAATTATATGAACACAGAAAATAAAAATGCCTCACAAAAATGTTCACTTACTATTGAGTAGCATGGGTAAGTTTTACTATTTAACAACATTTCTTCAAGAAGATCTTGATCTGTAAAAAGGAGAAAATGTTGATAAGTTATGGTACTGTCTACAAAATTCTATGGATGTAAACTTTGTAAATCACTAAATTATAATTTTAAACATGAAAATTGAGGGCAAATTCAATCACCAACAGTAGCAATCCTATGTAATCTATTTACATGAAAAAGAATAAGCTTTAAATGTTTTGATTTCACACATGCTAATAACACTTAGCTATATTTAAACATTTGAGGGATATGAGTAGTCTAGTAAATTTATATATTCATCCATAATTAGGATCTGAAAAGAACCACTGAGATGAGCTCAGCTGGTCAGAGCAGGGTGCTAGTAACACCAAGGTTGTGGGATCAATCCCCGTATAGGCCATTCTTGATGATCCTTGTAGGTGCTGTCCAATACAGAATATTCTGTGAATCTGTGACTCTGTAATAACCTGAAGCTTAACAAAAATTTCCTCAGGTCTCTGCTGTCAGGCAGACACTAGACATTTGTTTTTCCATGTTTTCTCTGCTGCATCATTTCTGTTGGCAATTCTTGGGTAAGTTTCATACTTACATTTTAGAGCATTGAAAGCCAGTTCATAAGATACACGCTTGGAATGCTCATCTTTAAAATCCATCATGGGAGGTTCTGAGTTCTCGCCATACCGCACCAGGAGTCTATCCTTACTCTTTTCAGTACGAATGCCTTGAAAAATCTTAGCTGCATTTATGTATATGGAGTCGGGATAGCCATTCTTCTCAATCTGAGTCACTGGTTTTTTTCCAGCACATCCTTTTTCATCAGAAATTTTCATTTCATTCAAGACTGAAGTACCATTTACAGCATCTTCATGTGAAGACTGCAAATTACTTTCAGAATCTGGCATTTTTCCAGTTGCTGACTGTGTAAGTGTAAGTCACAATCCTGCTGCCTCTGCAAAAAACAAAGTTTGTATTGAATCACAAAATTTTCTTTCACTAGAATATACTTTTCCCTTCCTTTTAGTGTTTTCAATAGAATTCATTTTATTTTTCAGGCTCTAATCTTGCAAATACTTATATATGTGTATCATCTATATTTCTATACATCTATCTATTCTCTTACACGTCATAGAGAAGTATTTATAAGAGTTTTCTTACATTATTTGTTTTCACAAATGAACATGTAGACTGGTTAATTGTTTCAAAAAGGCCAGTGCTTTACAGTCCTTTACAGACTGTACACACAGATCTGATTCTCTGTGTCTAATAAGAATCATTATTATTGCAGGCAGAATAGTATCTCTTACTAGGAATTTTCCTTTAATAAAAAAGACACAAAAATTTTAAAGCAGATATCATGTCTTCCAAAGAACCATCTTGAAAAGAGCTGCAGCAAATTCCAAATGTTTGTCCACTAAACTGCATATTTTTTCTTAAAAGTGGAAAACAGAGATCACCTAAATGTTAATGTATTTAATATATTACCTAAACAGCACAATTTTAAATGCAGGAAATCCATTTTGAGAGTCTCTTGAGGTATAATCCAACTCTCTGTAAGCCCATGTACATTTCTTAAATTTTCTACACATATTAACAGTAAAACAAAAATTACCTTCCCCAGAGGTGGAATAGGACTTTAAGAAAATGAAAAAGTCCCAGAGTTAGTTGAATGCAAAAATGTGCTAAAGTTCCGCATAAAGCATACCTAAAGTATTGGATTTACCCTACTTGCTCTGGTTGTTAAAACATGCATTTATGATAATGCCTGGAGATGCAGAAGTTATATTAAATGTTCAGAGGTGGGTTATGCCAGAACAAATTTAAACACAGAATAAAGATTAAAAAAAAAATATCAAATTAGTCTTCCTGCCTAGGGAAGAACAATACAAAAGAACTATGAGGGATTTAGCAGCTATAGCACAAAAAGCTAGGCATGGATCCATTGCTGCAAAAGAGTTCTGGATATTTTAGGATTAATAGCAAAAAACAGCAGAATTTGCTGGAGGAGGGTGAGGGGGATGCCAGTTTAAAATCAAGAAAATAAGGTGGTATTCTGACCAAATGGAAGGGGTCTTCTTTTCTGCTACATAATTTGTTCATTACAAGAATTCTCAAGCTTTTTCCCTGCACTCCTCAGCATCACTAAGGATAAAATACATACTACTTCTCCCCAGTTCTGACATACTTGCTCAACATCCTTTTTTTCCTCTCTCCTTTCCCGCCCCCTATCATAAAAAACCATAGTGGCAATGGAGGATGGCAGCACACAGAGTTGGAGGGGCAAGGGGGGACACAAACTGTTGCTTCCCCAGCAGGTAGGCATGAAATGCTCCATGCTGAGCACTGCCCCATCCAAACTCCCCTTCCCAACCACAGGTGACACTCAGCCCATCCCTCCCCTCTCCAAGACCAGCACAAGTCAGTGTCTGACCAGCCCAGCATGCTCCACACAACAGACCAGTGTGGCTTCCTGAATTCTGGAGGAAGCCACATCTCATTCTCCTTCCCCAGGATTTGCTCTCCAAAACTGAGAGCGGCTAACCCTGTAGAAGCAACATTTACTGTTACTTTATAGAGGCCTCAGGCATCAGACAAACAGTTTTTTCTAGCAGTTTTGCTCCAACATACCTATTAGATGAAGAAGTGATGGATCTATGAAGCAAACATAAATTTATTTTATGAAGTCATATTGAAACAGAGCAAGCAAATCAAAAGAAAGCCCTATTCTTCACTAGAACAAAGCAACAGATCACCTAAACTAAAACGCTTGTGCTTAGAAAGAAAAAAAAGCACATACGCTTTCATGATTGTTTACACTATTTTGGCCAGCAAATTTCTATCTCACAGAAACGGGGGCACCATTTCAGAGACCTGAAACTCAAATGTCTTTGCCAGGTGAATGCAAGTATTCCATTTCAGAATATGCAGCAAGTGAACAATGTCTGTGGTGTAAGGACTTTGAAGTTTTGTAGAGTTCCCAATTACTCTTTCTGACTTCTTTGCCAAAGCCATTCTTGCTGAGCCACAACACACACTGCTATGAGGATGATTTGATGAGTGAGTACACTTTTCCAAAAGACAAATGTCATCCTAATAAAGATGACATGCCAGTGCTCTGCCTTGCACAGACACACTGCGTGTTTGCAACACTGTAAATCAGTCTGAATTACTCGACGATGTGCCAAGCAGAGGACACCAAGCTTGAGTAATACAAAGCTCAGCTTCGAAGAAGAGCTTCCCAGACAAGAGAGAAAAAGATCCTGTCTTTGTTTGTGGTTGTCAAGCAGATTGCTCAGTTGACAGGGAAAAAAACCACTCAAGGTCCCAAGGTCTCCTGAAACAGAATGGCGTGAAGAATACCTCCAGCTTTGACTTAATAAACTCAAGCAAACAGAATTATGACATTTATTCACTGCACAGCATAGGGATTCATACCCATCCCCCCCCATAAAAATCACTAATTCCTTTGTTTATACCTGTAAGTGTATTTTCCCCATTCTTTCGGTTATCACCTTTTTCAGTAGCCTCAACAAATAAGGAAAAGAGATGAACAGAAAAGTGTTGTATCAGGAACAGCAGGCAGCCTGACCACACAGTTCTGATTCACATGGACAGGAACTCCGGGAGAAGTGGGTATGTGGGCACGGACGTGGCTGCTCACACACCAACAAACAGGAAATCCTTGACAGCCATAGATACATTAACTCTGTGGGATCCACATGACAGCATCTGCTTCCTAGCATCACTGCGACTGACACTGAGCTTCAAAGCCTCTGCTGTCCCCAGCTCCGGCCAAGCTGGAGGGCAGCGAAGACTGGTGGGAGTCAGGAAAACAAGTCAGCCACGAGACCATTCCCCTACTGCGCTTTATTTATGAGAAACAGGGGTGGGGAAAAAAAAAAAAAAAAAAAAAGGCAGCTACTTCTTTGTAAAAACAGTGTAAAAACAGGCAAACGTTCTTTCATTGTAACACTGCCGTGGAAGGCCCTGAAACACAACCAGCTCCCCAAAGCCGTGCGGTCGCGGGCGGCGCCACTTCCCTTGGCCCGGGCAGGGGCCGCGGGGCTCGTACCTGACCGGGCTCCTGCGGCTCCTTCGGGGCGCTGCGGGCGGGGCTGCGGGCACCACCCCCGGGCCCGTGCCGGGCAAGGGTCGCCCCATGCCGGGCAGAGCAGCGGAGCCCCGGCACGGCACGGCCCGACAGCCGCACCCGCCCGGCTCCGCCGCGGCCCACACGCACCTGCGGCACCGCTGCGGGGTCCGGGGCGCCGCCACCCGCTGTGCTCGGGCGGCGGCTCCGCCCGCATAGGCCCCGCACAGGCCTCGGCAGCCGCGCCGAGCGGGGCCTAGCAGCTGCGCTCCATTCCCGGGGCCAGGCCGAGCCCCCGGGGCCAGGCCGAGCCCCCGGGGCCAAGCCGAGCCCCCGGGGCCAAGCCGAGCCGCCGGGGCAGGCCGAGCCCCCGAGGCAGGCCGAACCCCCGGGGCCAGGCCGAGCCCCCGGGGCCAAGCCGAGCCGCCGAGGCAGGCCGAGCCCCCGGGGCATCCCGCGGGAGGCACAGAACGCCCGGGCAACTGCGCGCACGGGGCGGCGGCGGCGAGGTGATTCCAGAGGTTTCCCTGAACCGACCTCTGAGAAAATCCCTTCGCGGGAGCGACAGCTGCTCCCACGCTCCTGTTGTAACTTGGGTTTGGTTTGGTTTGGTTTTTTTTAAACCCCCTTTGTTTAAAAACATCCCAAGTCCAAACAGTATTAGTTGTCGCAAACTCCACGAGCGTGTTTACAGCGAAGTGTTACCAACGCTCACATCGAAACGCCAGCAGTGACAACTGGAAATCCCCCAAATACAGGAATAGCCCCAGATAAGGTGCTGGGTTTTCACTTGCACTTGAAATTTGCAGCGTGATCTTGTAATGTTTTATGTGTCTCAGCCTCTGCTTTTATTCAGAGTTTGAAAACATGATTGAAACGTGCTTTAAAATTGTTTCCAGAAGTTTTATTTTTTTAAAAAAAGAGGGGAAAGGGGAAAAAATATTGTAGACACTCCAATAATCAATAAATCAGCAATAACCTTTCCTGAAACCCAGAAATCTGCTTTTTCCCAGTAAAGCTTGTTCCTGTTACATAAATGCTTTCATGTCACCCCAGGACAGCAGCATTTCTCCTGAATAAAGGAAAATCCTCTGTGATTCTGTTAAAACCTGTGATGACTTTTGCAGTGTCATTTCTCCAAGAAGATCCTGCCTGGCACCTCACAAAAGCGTCTGTCACAGGTACAAGTGCCCTTACACAGGGAAGATGGAAGTACAGACTCTTCTGCAGCAGGACTGCACAAAAGCTAGGTAACCAAGGCTTGGTATAGGTTTGCTGCACATTTAGTAAACCTCAGTACAAACCTTAGTATAGCTGTGTTTTTAGAGATTGTGAGGTTACAGAGTTTTTGGGAACAAGCTGCATCTAAGCACACGAGCCAGTGCACGTTATTCCTGCCAAAAACTTGGGTGTTAGCCAGATCCCTTTCTGATGTCAGTCTTATCAGATATCTAAGCAAACCAAGATGTGACTCTATGCGACCACATGCATCAGGACTAGAAAATTTGGGGAATTAAAAACAGTGTTTAATTTGTTGATGGTACAAAGACACCCCTCTGGTCTGGATCTGCTACGTGCTCCAGCGTGGCTGGTGCAACTTTGACAGCAGCAATTAGTTACAAAGCAAGCCAAAAAGGCTGGCTAAACTTTGCATGTAGCACTTCAAACAGATCTTGAATCCTTCCTGATAAAGGGGTAAAGTGCGTGTTTAATTGGTTGTGTGGATCAATAGGGCACTATGCTAGCTACAGTGTAGATGGAAATAAATTTGTTGTGCTTGTTTTTCCATTTTGTCCAAATAGATATGGCAGCTCTTTTTAAAAGACACAACTGGAAATTGCTGCCCAAAGTCAATTTCATTTATGTGTACTAATATTTCACCTTCACTTTAAAGTAGTTTATTTTGCTAAAAGTTCTGCTGAGAATTTTCAGTACCTGGAGCTATTTGTCTTTTGAAAGAAATAAATATATATTAGCACCACTATCTCATTTCCATTTTGTCTATGACATTTTGATCTCCTGTCCCCTCATAGGAAGCCCCTGTAAAACTCCTTCATATTTTAAGTTAGCCTTCTTAAGTCTGTATGCTTTTAACTTATTCATGGATGGAGGAAAAAGGAAACAGTGTTCTTTTCCATCTGGGACCTTTCTTCCGAGAGCTTAGCATGCTCTGGAGCTGAGCAATCTCATTAGGGTTAATTTGATGCAAACTGAAGTGGCTCATTTTCTTGCAGGCTCAGTACCCTGGGTAGTGCATGAATGATTTGCTGACAAAGTTAGAGTAGAACATTAAGAATGAGAATAAAAAACTGAATCTCACTTCCAGCACAACTTGTAATACTTGAGTGTGTTTGTTAAGCTAAATAATGTTGAATTTGGTAAATAGGTTCATTGAAAGTGAGCAATGGAAAACCATTAGGCTGTTTTATGTAAGATGGTGGTTTAAACTCTATCTAGGACTACTCAAGGACTGGATATGGTAAAACCTGAACTTGATGACTTGAAGATGACACAGTGCATTGAGCTGATACTTCTATGGGAGCGAGATATTGCTCCTGAGTCACAACTTTCATCTCAGAGTTCACCCACCTATATTTGAAGCCATGGGTCTTTTTTTCCTGTGTACATAATTTATCTGATTTTTATCTGACCACTCACTGTGTCATAAAGTCTTTCTGACCTGATTTCTTGTGCTTTCCTTCATCCTCACTACTCTGAATATTTTTATGTATTGGCAAATTATCACATCTTATTTTTTCTCTTCCTTTCCAGACTGTTGCTGAACAAAAAAAAGTCAGTATATAAATTACTAGAGAACCCCAATGATGACTTCCTTTCACAGCTTCTCTTACAATCTTTACACCAATTATTCATCCATACTAGGACTTTCTTTCATACCCTTCTTATTTTGAAATTACAATCCAAATATAATAAATTATGCAGAGGCAGAAAGATCAAAGTTTGCCAAACTGGTCATGCCCACAAACATCCACCTGCTGATATCGTCCATGTTGATTTCTGAAACTCTCAATTTCTCCAAAAAATCAAGAAACATCAAATATTTTATTTTTCTAGTGAAGTGCTGACACAGTATAGCAAAACCTAGGAGATCACAAAAGTTGCAATTCATCTAAGCCTTTTACACTGAAGAAGTTTTGATTACTCATTGAATCCACAGGAACTTGAGTTTACTGGCTTGTGAAGTTTTCATAATTAAAGACTAGTAAATAATTTACATAAAGCAAGTAAGATGTCATTAACATTCCATACCAGGATGCCATGTGTAACAGGCACATCTGTATGTAGCACCACTGTTATTGGTGGCCATGGAACCTGACCCTGTGTTGCTCTCTCTCAATAGCTCTTTCAGAATAGATTAAATCCATGAGAAAGGTTGCCATTTCTATTTGACCCAACACAGGTTGCCAAATTAATGTGTAAACAGACCTATTTTATAGTAACTCGGGGTTGATAAGTGAACAAAACCTTTTGTCCCTTTTAATCACTCTGTAAGTAACTGCGGTTTCAGTGAAGCTGAAAATAATTTTGTTGCAGAAATGTTAAGAAATTATATTGTTGAAAACTTTGTTTCACTCAAGGGTGTCTTTGGTTCAGTTTTAATTTAACAAGTACTATGTGTTAAACTTAAAACGTCTAGGGAGCTATAGTGGAGAAAAACATTTGAGATGTTATCTTAAATTCCTTTTTTCTTTTATGTCTTTCCTTCTAGTTGAGGTGTTACATTTAGCATAGATTTCTGAAATACTCATCAGTATCCTGGTTGTGGTCAGCTTTCCTACCTCAGAACTGGAAGATTTAAGTTCTAGAGCAGAGTATCTTTCATTAGATTTAGAAACTAATCTGAATTCAGTATAATACCTATAATACCTTCAACCTTAAATCTTCAACTATTCAAGTATACACAAACAACTGCCTGGACTCTAATGTAAGAGAGCATAGCACAGACAGAAGACGTACAGATGATAAAGACATCTTCTTCCTTTGCTTTTCTAGTCAATTTTCAAATGGAGTCAAAAATGTAAGAGGTTCATTCAAAACCCACTGTTCACATTTAGTTTTTCTAGATTATTTAATTTTATTTTTAAAGGTAATGGCCAAATGAGTCCAAAAGTTGCTAATGCCTACTGAATCATCAACTCTTCACTGGAAAGCTTGCCCAGATATGTTTTGTGCTAAACAACTGATACTATATTTTTATCTCATTACACTTGCAAGAAATCTTGTATTAGACTTTATAATAAGGATAAAAAAGTCTCTTTTGATATGGAATGTTATAAATTTAACTCATTCACTCTGGTAGAAAACAGTAGGATAATTAAAGCATTATTTTAGCAACTGCAGGTGTGGAGGACAAGGGAAAGTTGATGACAAGGAAACCTCAGGAAGAAATCTGAAGATCAGGCACCGGAGTAGTCACTGTTAATACTATATGTAGGAGCTTGAAAAAGGACTGGAAGAATATGAGCTGCTTCAGGGATAATAGGAGTAAGAGACAGAGGAAACAGCCAAAATTTCTAGCCAGAGGCTATCAGAGAAGGAGCAGAGCAAAACAGTGGAGTTTTCAGTTACAGAAGTAAAGGGTACAAAAATCACTGCAGCCGTAATTAACATTTTTGTCACTCATGACCTTACCTTTCCAAGTCTTCAAATATTATTATTATTGACATTTTGTAAAAACACAGCAGACAAGGTATTAATAAAACATTTCTCTTCAGATATACTATTTCATTACAGTGTAGGTTATGTAAAAATATTTCTATCATTCATTTACCAAGAACATGCAAAACCGAATTCCTTATTTCTCATGATTATGACCTCTAGCTAATATAGTAATCATTACTGCTAAAATTAAGATTCAAGAGTGGTTTTCTGTTCACAAATACTTTTCATAGACAGACAGGCATAAATTCCTGTTGGCATACATGGACAATTATCAAAATAATATTGTTTAGCAAAGCTAGACTTTCACATATTCATACAAAAAAAACACCCCCTTCAGATACTCTTAATATAAATATGTGTATATACATCTATATATATAGATAGATTTGTAATTTATATCTATATATGTATTATAAATCCATATTAATACTCTATGTATGTATTAAATATATATTTATAGTTTAGATATAGATATAGATATAGATATAGATGTATTTTTTAAATATTATTCCTGGAAGTTAAGAACAGGAGAGTGATTACCAGTACAAATATTTCCCTGTATAATCTAATTACAGCTCAAATGTAAGGACTTCACATATAAGTCACCTCAGCTGCTAATGCTTGTACTTTACCAAGAAAAATAAAATTACTGCATACATTCCATAGAATCCATTTGTGCAAGGCAATGTTCACTTACGCAAATACTAATAAAATTGCAAAGATGTCTTCCAGGAATATAAAGAAGACCCAGCAGAGAGAAGTAAAGCACAGTCAGATAATTTGACACCAAAAGCAGCAGCTATGTGGTTTGGCAAGATAGAAGATGTTCTTTCACCTTTCAGGAACAACACATTGTGGTTTTAGTGACATAAACAGCTCCTTTAATTTTCATATTTTAAATAGGAAAGCACACCTATACAGAATGGAGAGCCCTGAAGCTGTACATGCATAATGAATCAATCCTCAAAAGATTTGTTCATATCCCTACAGTTGCAAAATTAAATTATAACCTGCCTCATTAGCACATATTTTGTGGTACATGTCTAAAGTGGTGCTCAACACTTCTGCTATCTGTTTTCTTCTTTTCTTCTATAACTTAGGTTCAGAGACAATCTGAATGTCTAGGACAACTTGAGCAGATGTGAAGAAATGAGACCCTCTGCTCTTTTCCATCACCCCTGCACAGGCAACACTAGGCACCATGTCAGATTTAGGCTCCTTCAGTCCATTCAGACTTTGCTCTCACAGCTTGCATCTACTGAGCTAAATTTAAAGACTCCTACTGAGTTTAGTGATACAGGATCAGGTTTTGCCTCTGCCCAGGTAATATCCACCTGTCAGTTTTGAGATTCTTAGTTCATTGTAGCAAGTTAATTTCATTACCTTCACAAGGAAATAGTAAGTAATCCAGTTCTGTGTGAGGACTGGTGTAGGGTTGTACATGTTCCCTTTCCCACTCTGACATTACACACTGTTGTTGATACCCCTCTTGCTATGTTTGTATCTGGCAGTTTACAGAGACCACAAATCTGTGCCTGCTAATTCTCTCTAAATCCAATTTCACTGCTGCCCATGTCTCTCCCCTGATCTTGTCTCTGCTTTGTAAATCACATGTCAAACTCTAAACAAAGTATTAAAGTTTCTGTGGTCTAAACCAAGTGAAGACACATGCTGCTAATGCCCACAAGCACCCACTTCACTATGTTTAATTGTGTTGTTAGCATAATCAGTGATATACCCAAGAGTCTTCTTGAGCTTGGGTTATTTTTTCTCCTTTTTCTGAAGGGGAATTCCAGTTTTCAAATTCCTTCCATCTGCAAATGAGTTTCCAGCCCCTTTCTTACAGAACTGAGAGTATCTCTCTGCCAGATCAAACAGCTCTTACAGCTCTGTCTGTTTGTACTGGGTACCTTGTAAGAACAGGGGTGATTTAGCAGAAGAGCCTTGCATTCCAGTAGTCTTCCCCATGACTCACTATCATCTGATAGCACACTTTTCAGCCCAGACTTTTTTTGTGAGTCTCTTAAAAGTTTGTAATATGTGTTAGGCAGTGTTACAAATAAAACTGCAAAGCTTAAAAATACAGAGATCAATACTCTAGGCACATGTTGTTAAACAATTATTATTGTTGTTGTTTACTGTTATTATTGCAGTCCAGTAGGTTTTACAGGATCAGGCAGAAAACTCCCATCTTTGTGAGGGTTTTCCTACTTTCTCTCCGTGCTGGAAATGAAGTAACATAGTAACCAAGAGCTAAATCTCAATTGAATGTCAACATGCTGACTTTGCAAGTTGACTTAAGATACACACGTGTGTGGCTTACAGACACCTTTCTGATTAAGAGCATTCATCACAGTGCTTGTATGCAATTTTCTCTGCTAATGAAGCTGATTTCTTTTTCAGAAATCTTCAGCACTGCTCCACGGATAAGAATATTGCAGAGAAATCTGTGAGTCTAACTCTCCTTGGAATGCTGCCAACCATTTTGCCAAGTCTCAAAATTAACTCAACCCTATTCACAAGATCAATCAATTCTCTCTCAAATGTATTTTATATGAAGCAGATTTGTGAAAAGCATTCTTAAGCGGTGCAATTTCAGTGCAGCTATAGTGGCAGTGCATATGCATCATCAGATCATTGCCTGGGAATGAGGTTGTTTGATCCCTTATGCAGCCACAGCCATAAGAAACACATTGTGATCCTATTTATTGCTTTTTACCATTTGCAACTCATTTGATAAGTTTGTTTGCATGAAAGTTGTCCATTTTTTCCTTTTGAGTACTTTGTCTCAATCTTCCAGCAATAATGACAAAATAGTTTGTTAATAACATGAATTGACAAGTTTTTTAATATGACCATTGTGTTCTCACCAATACCTAGCAGAACTGATAATGAAAAGGAACATTCTTAGTCCTGCCAAGTCACAGCTGCATTTTTATGTTCTTGAACAAACAGAAATGAGACAATCCTTCTAAACAAAGATTAAAATAATTAAATTCACTGAGCAAGCAGAGGCAACATAAGAGTATTCATCAAAGCCATGAGGATAAAGAAGAGAAACAGTGGTTTTGAATCACATTTCTGTAGTGGTATTATGCTGAAGTTCAGTGTTTCTCAGGACATAATCTGAAGCTAGAAGCAGGTTGTCACTGTTTGCCTTCTGATACATCTTAGATTAGTAACTTTTTTTAGACCTTTTGTCTGTAAAACAGGCAACCTGCATACCCCAATGATGTTTAAAGCTGTCTTTGTGTTGTGTAATAGAACGCTGCTATGGCTTGGAGCCTGTCCTCACAGTGCCCATCCTTTCCTCTCTTTGTGTTCCTCACTTTAAGCCTGGTTTCTTTCAGGGAGTGAAGAACAGATGTGACCTGTTGTGAAGTCTGGCACTTCCCTAGCCTGTATCCTGCAGTGTTTAAGTACTCTAAGAAATGGGGCAGGCTTTAGAAAACACAGCCTCCCAACTGATTTCATGCATCTAATAATAGCCTCTCAGGCAAGGAACTGTGCATGTGCCTCCTGCAAGCGATCACAGAGTCAAAGCAGACAGAGACATACAAGCTACAAGCTAAGAAAAACAGTTTTACAGGCTGCTGATAGGTTTCTGTTCTTTCCATAGGACAAAGACATCAATTCAATATTGGAATGGCCAACATGGAGATAAGAAGACAGTTTTCTTCCCCATGGTTTTGCCATGAAAGGATTTATGCAGCACTTACTGTTCTTATTGAGGACTGGCCTGAGTCTGTCTTGCATATGCTTTTATGGCTTGTTTGCTTTTTTGCATTACTCAGTGGATGTTGGCAATAAGGTTGCACTTTCTGAGTGGTCAAATTTGTTAATATTAATAGCTAATGATACTAAAAGCTGTTGTGCACTGCTGTGATCATATTAGCTTTCCAAGCAAAACTTCCCTGAACAGAAATAGCAGTGTGCTGATCTGTCCTAGATCAAAACAGCCATCAGGCTTCCATTTAAAAATTCACTGATTCTGCATCTGTATTCTAGTCTGGTTCAAGGCAAAGAACACTGTGTACATTAGCATTGCACAAGTTAGTAATTGTTCTCGAACATTATGAGTTTCCGTAGAGACTGTTGGAATTAGATCTATTGCTTTTCATAGGAGAAAAACCAGGTCTATTCAAAAAACTGCAAGGAAACTAACAGGAAAATACTTTAAAAAGAGATGAGAATATAAAATATTGAGAATATATCCCCATTTATCATAACATCTTTCTTCCAAATATTTACATGTATTTAATTTTTTGTGAAGCACTCATTCAAATATGCTAGAAAAGGATATCATGACATTAACTTGCAAAATTACATGAAAGGTTGCTGCTCCTCTGTTCTTTCACTTGTTAAAACCTTCAGTGACGTTGCTAATCATCAGAGAAGCACTGCAGGGCCTTGAGTTTTTATCTTTTTATACAGGTGAGTGAAACACAGATTGTTTGATATCAGTGTATTTATTGGCAATTTGAAGATTTTATTCTTCCTGACAGGGCTTCTGAACTTGCCTTGATCTACAGAAGTATCACTGAGAGAAAAATACAGGGATGCAAGTCTAAGCCATTTTCTTCCTTTCTGAAACAAGAGGTCCAGTAGGTTTATATTTAAGTTACAGAAAGAGTCCTCAATTATTTAAACTTTCTTTTCTCAGTTATTTAATTTATTAAATCCCTGCCTTCTTCATCCAAATCAACTCCACTTGGATTTAGCAGTGTATTATTGGCCATAGGAAGCCCTTGGAAGTCAAAATACTACATTAGCTCACCCAGTTTGAATTAAAAACATCTTTGTTACATGGAATTGCATATTTTCTTAATTTATGTGTTCAGGTGATTGGCAGTTAGAAAAACTGACAATGGTTTCTAGAACAAATGAAGAGTATTTTACTTTTGCCTGAGGATATTCACCCAGCAGATTCATACCACTTAATTAGTGCAATTGTTCACTTGAGATGTACCAGTGAGATGGATAAACAATTAATGAAGTCAAATGATCCATTCAGAACTTACAGCAAAATTCTCATACTCTTTTTACAGATTCCAGTTCTGGAACTTGGCTGTTTTGGCTCCTCAGTAACTCTCAATGATATGAAAGCTCACAGAACATATGGAAAAGATATCTGTGGGGTAGGGGGCTGGTCTCTTCATCCGAAAGATTTCTAGTAGTGATTTGTGTTATAATTTCAGCCAAGAGAACAGTTAATAGTAGTTTAAGCCTGATCTGATCCTGGTGATGAATTTCCTATGGTTCTGCTACTTCCTAGCACTGTTCAGACCCTTTCAGTTTATCTTGCAGAACTCAGGCCACAGTTGTATCTTGATACTGACATAGGAGGAAATTGAAACATACCACCATCTATTTCTTTGCATGAGAAGAGTTCCAGAGGAAAAGCAATATTCCCAAACTGAACTTTGCAGAATATTTTTTAAATTGAACATTACAATAAAATTCTGTAACATTACACCGAATTTAACATACAAAACATGTATATAGATTGAATAGAAAACATTGTCAATTTGGCAGTGTTTCATCAGACATCTTAGTTATCTGATTGCATTAATGCCACACATCCAAATTCTCCTTGTTCTGGAATTATATCTCTCCCCATTGGAATCCAAGCCCTGGAGTCAAATAAGAAAATATCCCCCACTCTTTGAACTTGTTGGATCAAAGGAATGAATGACATCTCTGATCTCAGAGAACAGAAAAGCACACACTTTGGTAAGATCTTGCTCACTGTTAAGAAACTATGACTGGAGTCACAGCACATGGTTAAAAGAATTATGGCCAGCCCACAAAGTCCAGAGCTCAAACTTCATCTGTGACTGAATTAATGTGATTTCTGGAGCTAATGCTCATTCAGTCCCACACTGAAAACTGCAGATCCAACTCTTCTGTGTTTGGAACATAATATTTAAATATCATTAAAGTCATTAAGCTTTTCTCTAGCTAAACTTAATTTAATCAGAGCCTTTCTGAGCCCCCCCATAACAATCTGGGAGTTTCTGCTACGTTCCTGATGCATTGACATAATTTCAACTGCTATGAAAAAATACCACCTTCAATCAAATAAAACGGCATCATTAGCTGGTTCAGCAAACTCCTCAGGCGTTAAGGAGATGTTGTGGGGTCGAGTGCTCTCTGTTAATTGATTCACTCAGACTGCCTGGGGAAAAGTGACCGCCTGCAGCCTAGCGCATCCCAAAATGCATGCAGTGAATCGGCCCTCATAGGCTCGGGCACGCTGGGGCTGTCCGGAGCTTGGGTGCGGACTGGGAGCTGTAGCCCTGCAATAAGGAATTACATAAGATAATACATAAGAGATGCCTGCCGTGCCCTGGGGAGCCGCCGGTGGCCGGCTCGGCATTGCCACCTCCCGGCCCAGCCCCGGCACTCCGGCCCGCCGTTCTGCCGGGTTCCTCCCGCTCCGAGCTGTGCTGCTGGCCGGGCTCTGCCGCACCCTGGCCCACAGTGCCAGGAAAGCCTGGTGAGCAGGGAAAGGTGGGGCACAATGGCACTGGGAATCCCTGTGTAAACCCCGTGTGACGGTATAAAGGAGCTATCGTGTATGCGATGTTTGTGGATTCACGTAGGACGCTGCAGGTCCTCACTGTATTTTCAAATGCTAAGCTAGGCTGAGAATCCATTGTTGCACCAGGGACATCTTCACCTATCCGCTTTGTTGGCTGTACTTGTTGCTGGCTGTCTTCTGGGCAAAGTTCAGTATTTCTTAACTAGCACCCAGAACAAATGAGCAGCAGCCTCATTCTCCTTGCCTGTGCTCCTCCACTTATCTCACCCTTCCCTATAAACAGTAGTTGGTAGAGACGTACAGCATTTGTCCATCACGAAAGTAAACCTAAGCCTAAAACATCTGTTCATTTGACAAATGGGTTAGACCTAGTTTTCACCACACCCCTTGTCCTAGGATTTCTTATCACCTCAGTGTCAGCTATCACTGGTGTAATGGCACCTGAACACTCAGTGGCCGTATCGGTGCAAAGTCTGATGGCTTAGCTTAAGCCGTTGTGCAAGGTAGCTCTAGTGAAGCTGGGGGGTATTGCATAGATGATAGAAAATGCCCACGTATTTCTCCCACCAGCAGAACTGAGGGGGACACACATTCAGAAGGGAGCATACAGTTGGGGGCCATATGCATTGTCAGTCTCTGTTGGTTTTTCAGTGAATACTTTGTGTATGACTTCTATCATGCCTTTGGCTGGGAGTTTTTAAAGAAAGTGTACTTAGAGCTTGGTCTTCTTTAGAGTCATTCCATTTGAATGTTTCTCAGCTTGCTGTATATGAAACATTTTAACATCAAATTTAGAAAATGCACCCTCCCCTTATAGTTTCACAGGTGCATTTTCTATTTAAATTTCATTAATACATAAAAACATTAAAGTGCTGAGTGGTTAATAAATGTAACAAAACCAGCAGAAAAAAATTATATAGTTAGCATTATATGTCTTTTATTCTGTGACTCTGGTGGGATGAATGTGCCCAGCTATACAGCAGTCAAGGAGCCATTTTAATTAGAATTTAAATTAGATTTTGTAGACCTGTGAAGAAGAAGGAGGCAAAAACAAGACAAGAAATACTACCAACTGCAGAGAAACTCATCATGCACCAGCAGTGTTCTGGTAAAGACGGTAAAGTTCTCTAGCGTGATGGTACTGGAGAACAAAAGTGTTGCAAGCTCTATCAAGAAATAATGCTTTTGGGAGGACTTCAGACCAGCAGGCATGAAAAGGGTTTCTACCTTTGAACCTCTCAGGAAAACACGTAAGACAGGAAAACGTGAGCTATCAGCAGTGTTTTAGATTTCTTGCATCAGTAGCTTTATATGTTGTTTTCCAAATGAAAAACTAATGTGATGAAATTTTGTAATATCCTGTGTCAAAGCTAAGGCTAGGTTTTGGATTCTTTTTTCCTCTGGGCAAATAGTTCATGCCAGACGTTGGGACTGGCAGCTCAGCACTTTCACCACCTTTCCATTAAAATGAATTTAAATATTAAAATAAATTTATGGGTCTGCTATTTCTCAAATAGAGCAGACTTCATGGTGCTAATTGATAGGCAAACTTCTCAGATCCTGTTTTTTCCTAGATGCAGGTCATGAACTGAAACTTAGCCAGACTCAAAGTGCTGACTGAGTAAAAGCATCAACACTTGGGGTCTCACAGATCATAACATTTACTGCAAGGTCAATAGCTGTAATATGGACGCTGACTTTTGAGCTGTTTTTTCAATTAGTCACCAAAGTGCTGTGAAACTAAGTGTCTGGACTGGTACTGACTAATGTGTGTATCACTGTAATTATCAGTGCATCTTGCCATATTTTTTATTGCTATAGAATCATCACAGAGACACGCATGCAAGCCAGAAGGCAACATTTTTTCTTCCATAAGGGCTAGTGGTATATAACTGCACTATTTTATGTCTGCAGGTATTTTCAGGCTTTTCCCTTTATTAAACGACGAAACTCTTCATTCAGCTGGGGAAAATGACTGGTCTTGGCAACTACTCCCAGCGCAGAGAGCGAGGAGCCGCTCTCTCCTTTTTTGCCTGCAACTCTGCTGCTTGCCCAGCAGGGGGAGCTGCAGGAACAAGGAGTCGGTTCCTCTCGCACTGAGGGAAAATACCTGGGAGCGTTTGTCAGGAGAGTTCCCCTTTGTCTGAGCCACTGGACAACAGGTCAAATACAAGATATTTTCTTGAGGGACTCATTTATTATAAGCCGATTTATTATAAACCTCATTCTTCGTTTTGCAAGGAGTAAAAGGTCTATCTAGTAATCAAGACTGTTTCCAAGCCCTGGTGTTGAGTCCTCATTTATAGCAAATCTTTCAAGTTTCAGCTGTCAGTCATTAGCAACTGAGTACATAACATCTGTGCAAATCCAGGTGGAAGAGACATAAATATGGTTGAAAAGGATAGTATAGGTTTAGCTTTTTATTACTTAGTGCAGTATTTTTAAACAAATAGAGTAGTGCAACTAAGCAAAGGAAACTGAAATGGCAGCCTAAATAAATTGACTGTGCATGGATAATAGATATTTAACTACGGATAAAAGGAAGTTTGGCTATCTACTCAATATGTAATTTTTCCTGTACCTTTCTTGTATATTGGTCTGTTTCATTACTAAAATGCATGCATCCTGCTGCTGTATCTTCATCTATATTCTTGCTCTTTTCCATGGAAGTTTTTTTCTTACTGTTCATTTGTCTTACCTTAAGACTCTGTCATGACCAGATCCTGTGACATGTTCTTTGCTCGGGTTTGATTTCATTCCCATACTTGTGCCAACAAACACTTCTGTACTTGGCAAAATTATACAGTGGCAGCAAATAGACCACTTACATGCTCTAAGTTAAGAAAGTGCAAAACTCTCTGTAGGATTTTGGCCTTATTCATACCAAGTTTATCCAGTAACTTCCATCTGGTTAGGTTTTGCTGGCTGGTTTGGTCATTATCTTTGCTCCTCATGTCTCTTTCTCAAACTGTTCAGTGTTACAGTGATCTTTTTCCCTCCCTCATTAGGTGTTTGTTAGACCAAGACATATTATCTTTTGTTTACCAAGTTGGGCCCTGTAATAAACTGGAAAATAACTGACAAAGTCCTAAAAGCACTTGATATTCATGCAAAAGGAATTAATATAAAGATATTTGGCACCCCAACAACCTGTATACTTATACTGTATACCTGCTTTTTGCCATGCTCTCTTTTATAAATGCTCAATGTGCAGCTCTGGTAGAGTTTTGCATTCTGGCAGAGGGTGTCACACTACATCTTCCTTAATTTGGTGCGCATTTAAACTGTGAGACAGAAGCAGCCTCCAGGCCAGATAGAAAATATCCAAATTATACTTTACCGAAGTTTGGGCTTAGATATGAATCCAGAACTTCACTGCCTCTGAAGCAGTATTTTTTGGGTGGTTTTCTCAATGCTTCCCCAGAGTTCCAGAGCCATGGTCATGAGTGTTGGCATGACGGTTTGCAGAATATCTAACTTTCCAGTCATATTCATATGTTCTTCTGCCTGCTGGTTATATCAGCCTGACAAGCTCCTAAATCCAGATAGAATAGTAGCAGAGTCCTACTGAGGTGAAATTTGTCTTCTTTGCCTGTTTCATCACATAGTCAAAGGATGCATTAGCAGCTGCTTCACTGGGAATAAATTTATGTTGGTCCTGCCACACACAGAGTTGTCACAGTCAAGAATTGCTTCAGTCAGATTGAGACAGACAAATCCCCTTTCCAAAGAATGAGTGAGGCAAAGCCAGAGCTAGTTCTGGAAGCTTTCCATGCCAGACTAGGCAAAAATGTCAGATCCTCTCCTTCCTTTAATCAAAAGAGTGAACTTTCAGTACGTGTCACTGTGAACATATTTATCTGTTTAGTTACTTGATGAGGTGGAAATAGGACATGGTCACAAGGGATAACCACAGAGTAGCCAGGCTGGGAGTGGTCCTCACAGAGCTGTGCAACTCTTGAACTAAAAATGAAGACAATATGAGGCTGGGCTGCCTCTGCCTCAAAAGGCAGGATCACCATTGTTTTGAGGGAGGAGATAATGAAAGGAGGCTGCAGCTGCACATATGCCACTCTGGAGTGGTTCTAGGAATTTCCCCATGTCTGTCTGCCCAAGATCCTGATGAGATCAAAATATTGTGATACTGTTGTGGATGTTTGTCTTTAAGTAGGAAACTGAAAATCCAGTGTGTTTGGCATCTCTTCCTGACTTCTAATACCTTTCATGCAAGAATCTTAAGCTGGAAACAGGTGGATCTTGAGGGTGTAAATCTGGTGTTGCATCCTGATAACTGCATGCACATGCATACAATCTCGGCATTGAAATGCTGGTGCTTGAAAGGGAGAAAAAAAGTGGAGCTACATTTGATACTATTGTGAAGAAATTGCACTGCTTCTGAAGATTGCTTTATGTCTGCACTTTCTTTAAAGTCAGGGCAACTATAATTTTTTCCAGTTTCTATACCTGAGTTAATGTGCCTAGGGAAATTCAGGGACTCTGTTGGTCCTATTCTAAGTCTAGTTGAGACTCAGGGATGGATGCCACCATTATCTTCCTCATACTCATCTTTCTGGAGGCCCTTCCTTTGTTCACTGTCTCCTGAAACAAAATTTTCCTGCCACCCGGTTCAGACTACAAAGAAAGTGGTTTTTGTTCCCCTTTCATCGCTTGTATTTTTTCAACTATCACCTCACCTCCAGCCTGAATGGTGGCATCTTCATTTGCGTCTTGTTGAAGTTGTGTCTTCATTTGAGTATAGCCCCAGGCTTCCACTTAAAACTTCACAGACACGATACCTTTGAGTCTGTTAAGAGCAGTGATCCTGTCCCAGTGGTCATTTAAAATATGTAGATATAAAAAGTCCAGGATCAGTAATCTTTCACCTCTGTAAAATAATTACTTATTAGATTTTTACCAAAAAATAAGGATGCTTAATTTTCTCTCTAAGTGTGTCTAGGGCTTACACAAATTTTTACATCACCAGCATTCTAATTATATAAAATAAATGTGAGTGTAAACAAAAAGTATATTTTCTCATTACTTAAAAAAAAAAAGCAATTGGATGTAAGTATAATATGGTGTTTTATTTTGAAAGATAATAGATTAATCCTCAAATGTCAGATAAACTCAGAGTTTGGCTTGATTCTAGCTCAATTTCACAAATTAAAGGCAGTAAAACGTAAGTTCATGGACTATAATTTTAAATAATCGTCATTGATGAATAACAGTTTTAAGGAAATAATCCCCCTATCTTTTATGTTAGATACAGTTAACTGTGTCAAATTTCTGAAGAAATGTTGCATCAAATGTGTATCTGTTTTTAAATTCCCCAAGCTTGTAACAAACTCAGCAGAGATAAACAATTAGATTGTTTGGTTTTAATATAGAGCAAAAGAATATTGAAAATATTCTTCTTTGATACAGATTCTTGTAGCAAATGGGTATCACCATCAGAGTGGAGTCTTATTCTGGCATTTCTTGTTAGAATAAGAAATATTTGTATATTTTAAGGGAGTAGCTCTATATAATAGTCTGTACAAGGGCAGAGTCCCTAGTCCTTCTTCCCCACTCCCCCGTCCATGAAAAGGTTAAATTACTGCTGTATATTTACTACAGTTTTTCTTTATCTTCATTTACTAAGTGCCCTTTAGCTCCCTGATAGGTAATTAATAATAAATTTGGTCTTGGGGTTATTTATATTTGTAACTTTACTCTTGGGGAATCTTAACCAGTTCGAACTGTATCTGACCTCATTTTTCAACTTTTTCTTAAGAGCAAAGTTATTAATCTTCAGATGTCTAAAGCTGAGTCACGCATTAATGTTCTCAAAGTAACAACCACAAAAAGTCCCTGGTAGCCTTTTTCTTTCTTTAAATTTTGTTTTGGTAGAGGCCCTACTAGCTAACCAAGAAAGGTCATTCCATTCTGTGGCCTCAGCTTATTTTTGCACTTGCTCTTTTGCTCTGATGTCATGAGCAGTACAATGCTGGCATAATCAGAAGTATAGTTGTGTCCTTGAAAGCTATTAAAATCACTTATGCATTCCTTAAATCATGACAGAGGTATGTGCATGCACATATGCACACATCCATGAGGGTAAGGACTTTGCCAGTTTGGTAGGAGTCACTGCAAGTGATTGCTTGTTATTAACTAAAACCTTAAAATACCAGTAATAATCACTATTGGACTTTCAGCTACATTGTTTTGTCCATCGTTTGTATTGACATGCCTCCTCTTTTTTTTTGCCACAGACTAGCCACTCCTTTCTAATGTGAAGAGAAAGCAGAGCATTAATTGTTTGAGTGGAACATGGGGATAACAATTACAATGATTCCCAGGATGCATTTAGTGATCCTGAAAGCTGAGCATCAAAGCATTTCCTTTTGTTTCACATTCTTACAAAGCATATCTATAGAGGTACTTGATGAACGTATTTTTTCCCCCCTTTTTCTGTTGCAAGGACTGCTCTGGCTTCCTGCTATTGTCCCTGTTCTCCATTTTTGTCCCCATGCCTAGTGCGTGTCTGTGCCATGTCTGTGCCGCTGACTGCTTCAGTTGGCAGGTCACACCTGCTGCATGTTGCACAACTCCTTGCCCTTCAAAAAACCTTTAACTCCATTTTCTCCTCTGATAGCACAGCAGTGTGCCAGCAGCTCCTTATTTTTCATACTTAAACTACCTAGGTTGTGTAAGAGGCACAATATTGGTTGCCTCTGCTTTGGAGAGTTCTTTGTGGTGGCTTTTAACATAGGAGAGCAGAAACAGGAATGAGAGCTGTTTACCAAAGTAATCATTACTAGTCTGACCAGCTGCACCAGGTCAATGAGTAAAGGACCCATTTCTCTCTGTGCCTGTCATGGCAAAAATATACTGTGTGTATAATTTTGTGCACTGATGATACCGGTAGCACTGCTAATTTCACCAAAATTCATGTAGCCTGGGTTTTTAACCATGCATCAATTTTGGAGGTTCCCACTAGTGGTAGCATTACTGGGAAAGATTTCTACAGATGTAAATCCTACCCCAAATTCCTCAGAGGCAGAGAGTGCCCAGCTCCTAAATATCTTCCTTTCCAGCTCAAGAGAAGGTGGTTAGAAATTACTCAGAATTTGTGAAACTGTAAACTAATTATGACCCCCATCTGCTGAAGAGCAGAGGATTCAGGAAACTGGTGTCAGTGGCCAGAGCCACTCAGTGGGAAAAGGTTTGCAAGAAAAAAAAAAGGGAAAAGAGAATGATCCCTATTTATCTCCTCCAGAACTGACCAAGAAGCTCTATATCCTCTTTAGGGGTCATACACAATCAGGATGGCAGGAGCAAGCTCAGCAGTTTCAGAGTTGAAAGCCTCTTGGGCAAGCAGAGGCATTGCTGGTAGAAGGTGGAATGTTTTTGCTTCCTTCGCCTGCTTCAGTGAATCCATTCTTCACTCCTTGTAATCTTCAAGTATTCCAGATCTTGCAGTTCTGTTATACAGAACTTTATTCCATGACAAATAAATGAAAGTTGCAGTTTGTGACCTTCTTCTGCCTCTATGCATGGTGAATTTGAAATTACCACTACAGAAAACCCAGGAACATCCATGTACCTCATCCAAATGATATAATAAATATATCTGCTGGCTCCTGCACATGCAGTGGAATATTAGAAACCTGAAGTGTTTTCCTGTGTTTACCCATGGCTGTTTATGTTTGGGTATGCTTCCTCTACATGTCACTATGGTCTTGCTTTGAAGTCTTGGACTAAAACTTGTACTGCACTGATTTCCAAAGCCTTTGTGTACATAAAAGGGCTGCTAATGATGCCAAATATCACTAGTAAATGCTGGATTTCACAATGTAGAAGAGCTGGGCTGGAACAGGTTTCCAGGTTTCCATTCAAATGCATCATTCAGATGTTTCCTTAGGAAGCAGGAGAAGCTTTTAATTTGAAAAAAACAAGGCAAACCTTTTCCATGAGCTTATACAAGTCAGAGACCAAATGTCTGCACTTCACTTTGCTCTTAGGAATCTGCAGGTTCTGGTGCTTGTGAAGCTGAGGACCTGCACTGTGTAGCTCTCATCACAGTTTTCAACAGATTTTTCTTAATATATGAGCTTCCTTAAATATCCTAATATCAGACAAAAGAGCCATTGTTCAATAATGTCAGAGAATGAGATGGGGATTAGTATTATTCCACCAATCTCGTATATGCCTGGGTAAGAATTTTATTTCCAGTAAAGTTTTGAAATTCACTTGCAAGGGAGAATTAACTTAAACAGAGAAAGTTGAACCATACATTTTCCTACATGCTAACTCAACCTTGTGCAGCTGTAGTGCAACAGAAATTTTGATTTTTACCTATTTTTAATTTCACCTCTTCTTTCTTCATAGATATGCTTAGGTACTCATTCTCACAACCATACAGTCCCATCAGTTTTGCCTACAAACCTGAAATTTTCTATGAGGGCTGGAAATGAGCACCAGAAATTTAAAAAGTGGGATAAAATGCTGATGTTTGCAGTGCTACTGAAAAAAAAGACCCATGGAACCGCAAGTTTACAATGGTACCTAGGCAGCTGTGAGACCCTGGTGTGTTTTTTGTTGCAAACCTCTTGCTCTGTGGAAGGTGGACAGACAGTGAGGGTTTCTCTCTTAGAAGGCAAATGTTTGGCTACCTCTTCTGTAGGAGTTTTTGACTGAATACTTTAATTAAAATGATACTTTTATATCATCTCAGGAGCACAAATACAGAAATTTGAAGCCAAAACAGCACCTAGAAATCCTCGATTGCTTGGTACTTTTACAGCTCATCAGAATCTGGCCAATCCTTGAAAATAATTAAACCAATCTAAGTCAAAATTCAGAAATATTCAGTCAGATTTATACTCTGGCAAAATGTCACCACACTGGATCACATATCAGCTCTGTAATCAAGGAAAGGCTGTTATGGTGCTATTTTATGTACTGTTATGCCAGATGAGGAAACCAAAAGTGGTTCCACACAGCACTCATTTAGCAAAGCTCCCACTAACTGCGGTGACCGGGAGAGTTATCTTGAGGCAAGGAAGGATTCTCATGTCTCTGTGTGCATTTGGCATGTCTTCTACATGTTCTGTTTTCTAAAATGGCCTCACCTTCTTGTGAGCACCTCATGTAGCTTAGAGGGAGCCTTTGTGATGTGCTGTAATATACAACAGGGGCAATGCTGAGGTTCTGGGTTGTGGTGGGGGCTCCCCCAGAATTCAGCTCCATTTATCTTCCGGATGGTGTCCCCTTCTCTGCCAAGACATCTCCCCTGGAAGGCAGCACTGGCTGAACTGCCAAAGCTGAATGACAGCTGCTACCCAAACTAGAATCAAACCAACGATTTGCAGGAAAAGCATCCTGTTCTGAGCAATCAGATTTCATATTTCAGGAAGAACTATCTGTGACACCTTCACAATAAGGCATATGCCAATTTTTGGGTAATGAACATGGTTTTCTGCCATTCAAGGCTTTGGAAGCCTTCCGTCTTATGGATAACCTAATTTACCACATATGGTAAGGGAAGGCACAGAGTTTATGAACCTGTGTTTCCTGATGGTGGTAGATTTGAATTTTTCTTTTCTTTTTCCATTAAATTACAATTGTTAGCTTTATTTATCTTCCCAGCTTTTGTATAGGATGTTGCAGGATTTGTTAAAAGCGCTGGATCTGTGAATCCATACTACAGCTGACTTTGAATAGCTCGCTTGTCTGCATTCACAATCTATCTTTCAATAAGCAGCACAAAAGAAAAAATGCATGTAATGCTGCTAGTTAGAAGTTTCTCCTGTTGTTCATCAAAAATAAGTACATCGTTAGCTTAAAGCCAGCTGAAAGTTTTAAGGAGAGTGGATAGAGGCTGCAAAACCCTGGTTAAAAAGAAAGAATTTTTAGAAAATGGTTTTTAAAAACCGTGTAAATATAGTTTTTACAGATGTCAGAAAGAATTTAAGAAAGTTGCACTAGGTCTTGTACACCTTGTGTTTTTCTTCCACTTAAATTTCCCCACAAGCTTTTAGCTTGCTTTAGCTGATGAATTTAAGACTATTATTCAGTATGTGTTTACAAACAGTGGAAGAGAATGTTTCTCTGCAGTGAAAAGGATTCTTTTACATAGCTCTGTTTCCATTCCCTGATGTGAGGTAATCTGTGTCAGTGCTTTGGAGTGTTTAAAAAGTGTGTTCAAAATAAAAAAAAAAAATAAAAATCTTCTAGATTTTCTATATATTAGATCCCTTTTATTCCCTTGCAAGATGCCAAGAACCTAAACAAAAGTCTGTCTATCTATGAAGAGAGCTATCAGGCCAAAGAGGGTCTCACTGGGCTTTTGTTCACCTGTTTGATTTGTCTAAAGCCTTTCATGCGAGTCGTATTTCTGAATTCTGTTGTTCATGTTTTTCGGGAATCGATAGCTGGTTGTACTGGGTTTGCGAAATGCCTGCGGATAAAAAAACAGGTGATCATTTTAAAGCCTTTTGTAAAGGAGCTCCTTTGAGATTTAGCCCAAGTTGACTGCGATCCTTTGCATTTGGGGCTTGAGGCTCAGTGTGTGCTGTGCTGTTCCTGTGGTGCTTGGGAAGGCACAAAGGCTGGGGTTCCCTCTGTCCCACCCTTGCTCCCAGGGATTAGCACTTAGCAGCAGTAACTAACCACAGCGGTCTTGCAGAGAAGCCAAACCCTATAAGCACAATATGCATGTACAGCACAACCCCTGTTATGGCAAAGGAGCATGGCCCTCTTGGTTTCGATTGCCATGTCACCCAGGTGAGTTATGTCACTATTATATGATACAACTCATTATGAGGAAGATAAGGTTATTCCCCTGTAACCTGATGGCTGTAAGTTGTATTGTTTCTGCACAGCACTATTAATTCCAGCTTGATAGACTTGCCTTAAATAGCAAAGAGGGATTTTGAACAGTTTTCTGTTGAATTCAAAGGGCTCAGATTTGAAGGGTGTTCTCCGGCCTCAGCAATACATTGTCAGAGCTCATATTCCTCTAAAGCGCTCATATTCAAAGGCAGCTGCTGCTTCTGAGCTGCTCTGCATTGCCATCAAGGTAATACCCCAGTGCTGATACCCACTCTCAAAATCATGGACAGGAAAAGGGAGCTTTTAGCTCTGCATCTGTCTCTTCCAGTTCTTCCCAGACAGCTTTGTCCACCTCAGAGCAAGAAAATGGGAGGTCTGTCCTACCATTTCATACAGCCACATGACAGACTTCATGGGATGACACCATGGGAGTTCATGGGGCCAAAAGGCTGCTGTGTGCCTTCCAGAGGGTTTGAAGGGACATTTACACCCTTAATAACAAAAGACCTTCCTTGTCCTGGTGTAAGCAGACAGAGGAAGACACCATTATAATCTCAGGAACTCCTCCTGGCCCTGTTATACTGATCTCACATACCAGCAGAAGGAGAGAGCTGTGTAGGCACCTTGGTGGCCTGTGTCCACACCAAGTCCTCTTGAGTGAGTCCCTGTGCAGAGCTACCCAGTGGTGGCCAAGTAGTCAAGTGTGCTCTCAAGGATGCTCTGCTTGCTGTCTCCCTCCAGTCTTCTACAGATCAATTTTTGACCTTGTAACGTTTACACCCTTTCCCTTTTTTTCCCATCTGTTGTCTCCTGGAAACAGTTTTTGTTTGGGGTTTTGTGGGTTTGGTTTTAGATTTGGGGGTTTTTTTGTATTGTTTTGGGGGTTTTTATTAAGGCCTTTCCCTTCTGGGAAGGGCTTGAAAATTTTGTTAGAGCCCAGAGCAGATGAAATGATATGTTGTCCTGGGTGCAGCCAATGGTTACTTGGGAACCTGGGAGCTTGGCTGTGACCCAAAAGGTCTAACCTGCCTGGAGATAAGGTGCTGGGCTCCTGGGGTTGGCAAGAGACCAGAATGTGGTAAAAGCTGAATTGCCCAATCAGGCTGAAGGGGTAGGAGCTCTGCTTGATCCAGCAGAGAGGGGAGGAAATGTGTTGCTCTTTTGAAACTCAATAATTCTGTCAGAAATTGCACATCCCAAGAGAAGTGTGCTTTGTGTTTCCTAGTAATTGGTGAGCAGTGTGGGAAAGAACATAGGAATTTTCATACAGGCAGCTGTTTTGTAGGTTTTCCTGAGGCTGATAATAGCTAGGGTTTGGCCCATGGTTTTGAAACCCCAGGTCAGGACACACAGAAGAAAATGTTAGCAGAAGGTTTTATCCAGAATGACTTCTTTAGTTAACACAAGTGAGGTCAGCTCAGGGGCATGAGATTTCCATAAGCAGAAGATAACCAGCCCAGCTGAGAAGTTTGTACTGGAGATGTCAAGTTCAGCTGGAAGAAGTTTATATCTGCACATTTTCAGTCTGCTGAATCTCAGGAAGACAATTTCCCATGCAAAGCATTTGTGACTCTTAGCATCAGACTATGCTGCTGGATCTTGATGTTCTTTAGGGTTCCAGATTGGGGTTGGAAAAATATACCTGCAAACTGTAGGCAGTCATGTTTGACTGATGGAATTTCACTTCTTGTGGCAGCCACACATACAAGAGGAGTATACCTTGTACCAGTGCTGCGTGCTGGAGTTTGGTGCATGTCTTCTGCCAGACCTCACAGTTAAATGTGTGCCTAACTATCTAAAACACTACAACAGTGGTTTTAAATATAGGGTGGCATTGTAACAGCTTTACTCAGCAGCTTTCTGCAAATAAAAGCCACTTTATTAAAAAAATTCCAGATCAGCTTACAGCTTAACCCCAGTCATTGACAACCTTTTATAACAAACCTTTACTTTTCAGGGAATGGGACTCATGCAAATCATTGAAAGATCAAGCTTGTGGCTGACATACTTTCTAAAGATCTTTAAAATTAGATACCTCTGATATACTTGCAGAGTGAATTCAAACATAATCTTTTAATATAGGTCTTTTAATCCTTCTGCAGGGGCTGCATTAGCAACAGGAGCATATCTTGGCCAGGCTTGGGAGATTTGGGTCCCCTCTATGCTTCTGAGCCCAGGGTGACTGCCCCTGTGCAGAGAGGTGCAAAGCAGAGGTCCCACAGCCATCACTGGTACAGGTGTTCATCTGTGCCTCAGCCACAATGATAGATAAAGAAAAACCTGAAGACTGCTTTCTCCACCTCCCAAAGACATTTTTTGGCAGGTCTGGTTATTTTATCCAGACATTAAATAGCTTTGTTTTATCTTCTTCCCATCACTGCCAAAAGCTCTGAATACTTGTGTGTCAAAAAAACAGATCTGCTTTAGATCTCAAATAATTAAAAAAAAATAGAAATCATTAAATTTTTTTTTAAAAAGCTTAAAACCTATGAGCTGAAATAAGCTGAAGATTTATTCAGTTTTAAGAAATGGGTTCTCCAGTTGACAGGAGTTTAGAAATCTTTTTCAGGTACCTACAATCTGTCCATCTCTTAATCTCTTCACCAAGAATTGATGAAGAAATTAGCCTCAAAAAAAAATTAGCTTAGAAACCTGTCTGAACTTCATGCTCTTTCTTTTTTTCCAGCACAGGCTCATTCGTGAAAACATCTTGTTCTTTCAACAATGACCATTTTTGGATGTTTTCTTTGATGGCTTTAGGTTTAGCAGGTTGCTAGTACAACTGTCTACCAGGCATTCCCCTGAGGAACTCTGCAGTGGGTGCATTGCTGGTAAACTGCAGCAGTGTGAGTCCATCCTTTTTTTCCTGAAATTTCCAGAAGCAAAATATATTGCTCTTCCCACAGTTTTTCCTTTTGAATCTATGGAAAATTAGAAGTACATTCACAAATGTAGCTCTTCCATTGCAGACAACAAAAAAACCCTTTTGTTGAGAACTTGAACCACATTGATATTGCTATATTTAATCCCTCAAATGACTTCTGCTAACTAATAAGTAATTTAAGGAAATTCTGTGTCAAAACTTAGATACTAGAGTATTACTGTGCCTGCATACTGCAGGTTTACATGCAACAGCTAAAATATACTTTTGATCCTGCTCTTTAGCATTAGGTCTCGTGTAAAATAGGTCTCCTAAACCTTAGGGACATAATCTTCCATTTTGCTTATAAATCAATAATAATGGCACATTTGACTTTTAATATTTGATGTTCTTCTGTTTCAGAACTAGGACAGAAGATAAATGTACACGTACCTAAAGGAATCCCAGTTCCACCTCACACTGTCTATTTTCATGAAAGGTTCCATATGCTGACAAAATCGATACTGTGACCTTCCTTCTGCATTTCTCATTTATAAAGTTTCTGGAGATGCACTCCAAAGACACATTTCTTATTTAGAAAGAACAATTTTATTCAAAGAGCAAATAATGACTCTGAACATTTGCTTATTCCAAAAATGTGTTTTTTCACATGGGATCACAGGATCAGTCTGCTCCTCTCTAGCAGCAGCAAAGCAACCTTTCTTGCTATTAAATTATTACATCTTTTCTCTGCCAAGTTTGCCATCAGAGAGCTGCACGAGGAGTGAAGGGACAGTGACAGATGTGGGGTGTACCACAGCTAAAACGCACTTCTTCCCATGTAAAAAAATGCCAAGCAATGCCCAGGAGCAATTCTGGTAGTCAGGGACTTCATGGTCCCCTCCACTCCCAGTGCACCCCCCAGATGCTGTCTCTCCTACTCGCGGCCAGGGGTGCTGCCCCTCTGGCCCGGCAGCACGGACCGACAGACAGACAGGGGCTGCTCTAAGGAAGATAAAACAGGAGCATTTCCAGAACAACACGGTGGAATGATTCACAGACACACGGCTCCACTACATCATCAGCTATCCCAAGTGATGCCCGTGTCTCCTACATCTAGTATGGAATTCTGTGCATTTTCTCCCTCTCCAAACGGGTTTAAAAATGGACAGTACAAGACAAATTAAATCATCTCTCCAATTACTTCTGGAAAGCCAGACTCCTCCTCTGACACTTTAAAGCTTTATCTCCAGCTGTGACTTGGCGGACCTCCTCTGTCCTGGTTTGCCTACGCCCTCTTTGGGTATATTCTCACCATTAACTAAAGGTTGTTCCCCAAAACACTCCGGTGCGGCATCCCGTGTGGGAGCTGCAGCTCAATAGCCTCCTGTCTCCCCTCCATTTGAGCTTCTGGTCTCTGCCGGGGCTTGCTCCAGCTCTGCTTATCCCGGGGATTCAATAGTGTCTGCCGCCTGGTAGCTATGAGTTTCCCGAGATTACTCCCATCTGTGGGAATTGTCCCAAAACATCTCTGCTCCTGCGACTGCTTTAGCCAGCATCTCTTAAAATGCAGGCTCCAGGTGATTGACTTCCGAGTAAGAGAAGCTGAATGGGTTTAGACAGATTAACATTCTAGCAGTAAGTGGCAGTCATTCCAAGGAGCTAAATCAAATTCTCAAGTGCTCATTAGCAACAGGGGAGAAAGGAAAAAAAAAATAAAAAAAAAATAAGTAAGGGGAAAAAACTACTTTGAGAACTTAAAAAAGAATGAGCACATAATGGAGAGAGCCGGTGGAAGCTGTTTTTTCATTAGAGTTTTTCATAGATGGCCATCTCCCTAAAACAGCAGGTCATGGGGTGCTGCTGCATGGCATTTCCTTGTAACCCAAGGCAGGAGGTGCAGCTGACCCAGCTCACTCCAGGTTCAGGATCAGCGCGGCAGGTTTGGCTGGCAGGATGCGTGCTAGCCATGCCCAGATAGCTTTGCTGTCCAGCCTCGGCAGGACTGCTCTGCACCCTGAAAAGCAAAATACAAGTCTGCCGTCATGAGTTCACTCGGGTCAGCCGGGGCGCTTCGCGTGCTCCTAATAATTTGTCTGTTCGGAGTGTGCTAACAGGACAGAATTGCAGCAATCCTTGTGAGGGGGAGGTAAGCAGGACGCTCATCACTTGGCAATCCGGACCGGAGACACTGCTCTGCCTCGGGGCTGGCAGGGACAGGGACAGTGGCGTCAGCGCAGGTCCTGGAAGGTGTCAGCACACGGCCGCCGCCAGGCTCCAGCAGCTGCGGCCGCCGTCCCCGGCACGGCCACCCTGCGCTGCCCCGCCCGCCGCCGCTCCTTCCCCTCCTGCCGCTGGCCCCGGCCAGCCCTAGCAGCAGGGGGAACCGCGGGTCCGAATCCTACTAGAGAGTGGGGTAGTTTACATTTATACAAAATATTTACGGCTTTTTCTCAAGCTTGTTTTCTTGGAGTTCTGCAAATCATGCAAACAGATTTTTCAGTTTAGGCAGTTGCACTGCAGAACTTCACCTGTTCTCACTAAAAGCGTACGAAAAGGCCTGAATAAGAAAGATCTGGAATTATTAACAGCTCATCCCATAAGAGTAAAATCAGCTCTACCTGAGTGCAGAGGGAAGTCCCCATTTACCTTTCACATTTCAGAAAAAGCAGAGACAAATCCTGCCCCAGGTTCCCTTTGCTGCTTGATTTACTCAGAGAAATATTTTCACTGCTGTTTCACACAGCACTAATGAGTTTAAAACTCAGTGGGTTCACAGCAGCTGAACGGCAGCAAGAGTACAACCCTGAGCTGTACCCAGCTACAGACTCGCCTGCAGGGAAGGAGGAAAACCCAAAAACACTCTGCAGGCTTTAATGCCTGAAGAGAAATTGTCTAAGGGTTTGGTTTAAATCAGGCACCCACACCTGGCTTTGTACACATCAGATTTCCTGATGCCAGCCCTCCCAGGTTCTGCTTGGCTGCTGGCTCATGCTGCTCCATTCCCTGCACTCTCCACCTGCTCTGCACAGTGTGCTTTGCCTAAGTGAGGCTCACCCTTGGCACAGGAGCATGATGGAAAGTGCCTGGGTGTTCTGGCAACAGAGTCAGCATTAAGCCTGGAGACAGTTGAATACATTCCTTTGACCAGCACCCACGTTTTTCAATGCCTTTTAGAAAGCAGCTTTTACTGAAAAAGAGACAGCAGCAAAGAGATCAAGATGTCAGGAAATGCTTTTGCTGACTTGGTGTGAAGAAAATATTTTTCTTATCCCGAGCAGCAGAAGAAGCTGAATAAGTCACTTGACCTTCCTTCCTTTCCTCTTCTTACCCTCTAGGCCTTCTGCCTCTGCAAAGGACATTTCTTCAGCCATTTGCCATCCTGTCTAGCACATTTCTTCATTATTTTTTCCCCTACATAGTCAGCTCTTTGGACTATTCAAAACACCTCTTATTTGCTCCTACCTTGCATTGATGGGCATGGCAAAGGCTTGTGTTTGCATCCATCACACACACAGTGGTTATAGAATTTTGCATAAGCAGTAGCTGAAATGATAACAAGTGAGCTTTCTGGCATTCTGGATCTCTCTGCTATAGTCTCTATAGCTTACAAGCTGCAAATTTGTGGATCTAAGCCCATTATGCTTGAAAGCACTGCATACTGCAAAAATTCGGGCAGGAATTTGAGTCATTTTGCTAGGAAGTGTCATGCATAGCTCTCATGATCACTATTACAAAGTATGATCCTAATTAAAAGTAACCCAAACCACAAAAAGCACCTTTGTGTTCAGAATCCTGATGGTTTGCTAGCGTAAATTATTGTTTCTTTCCCTTCTCCTCTGGATTTCTTTGTTCCTCTAAGCCAACACAGGTAAGGAGCAGAAAGCTGGAATCTTTTTTCTATGATGCCATGCATCTGCACCACCAGTACAGTCCCCACCAAAAGCACTGTGGGTACAACATAGTCTCCAGGCTCATAATTAACAGTGATGATTAATGGCAAAGTGTCTGTCAGAAACTGTGGGAATAACAGCTCATCCCTTAAGGAAGGGAGATGCACAGGATGACCTCTCAGTCTCTTCCAGCACTGTGAGTCTGTGACAACACAAAGACAAAAGGCCCCCAGCTTGTTTTTCAAGTAGTCAGCTCTTTGCAGGGCTGCAGCTAACAGGAAAAAAACATCCTTCCATCTGCAAGCAGAGCTTATTGATAGGTATGCAAAATTTGGTTTTTTTCTTCCAATTATTACCACAACTGTACTATGATGCTGGCTGCTAATGGCAGGCTCTCTGCTCAAAATAATGCTTTTTGTGACAGCTGTAATGTGTGGATCTGGAAATGGAGCCCTGATTGCTGCAGTAGATGTCCTGCTGTCTTGTTAGCTTAGAGACTTCAACCCAATGAACTTTTTTAGTATGAATTCCAGTGATGTATAGTAAAATTAATATTTTCTTACCTGTTTGAATGGAAACAGTTTATAGTAGAGAAAAATGGAAACACCATATATCAGAGATCTAGATTTTTGTAAAGACATTTTCAT